>NW_022103920.1:46386142-46407500 GCF_000313985.2 Echinops telfairi | reverse complement strand
AATGTGACATGCCAATAAGACAGTTTCATACCTAGGACATTTACAAAATAAAAGTCGGACCTATAATGTGACATGCCAATAAGACAGTTTCATACGTAGGAAAATGATAAGTGCAAATATTTTGGAAAACAAAATAACATTCTCAAATAAATTTGAACTTCCAGCTCACTCATGAGTATTTACCCTAGAGGAGAAAACTCCAGCACATGTGAACTTAAAGCAAAATGTTTATAATAGCATAATATTTTTTTTAAACAACCTAACTGTACCTTAGCAAAAAACCCAAAGAGTTGGAGCATACTCAAATCATATTGGTACTGCACCGCAAGAGAATGTCAAGTAGCAATGTGTGAATTTCAGAATCATAATATATAATAAAATTAAGTATAAACCTATCTTAAAAGATTTAGAATTAAACAACATGCTGCTTCAAGATGGAAAGATATAGAATTAAACTCTTTAAAGACCGTGTTAAGCAGAATGTTTGAGGGCCATTTTCTCTGAGCAGAGAAAAGCGGTGACATTGTAGCGAATACAAAGAATATTTCCTGGGAAGTGATAACTATTTTGTTTATTTGAATTATCATCCCTTTTACCTAACATATGCTTAATATATTTCAAATTTCCTCCATTTTTTGGAAACAATGTAACACACAAACAATAATAGCACGCCACATCCCCAACTATTTGAACAAATTCAGAATGTATCCAAGTGTAAAGTCCCACAGGTTGGCTTTCTTCTCTATTTTTGCTCTTGTCTAACAACACACAAGGAATACGAGGAAGGGAGAAAAACCTTGAAGCCCTGCTAAATTCCGAATCCTTTCTATGTACTTCTGAACCTCAGGAATAATAGCAAATCAAAAGAGCTTGACTGGTATAAGAAGAGAATACGAACGAAAGTGATGGGCTTTTATTTTAATAGCTGTTGCTTCACAAATAGTTATCTTATCCTGACCAACTTAAATAATCATTGAACCAGTGTTCTGCTTAATTAATTTTTCCAATTTAATGTTAAACTACAGTTAATTTAGTGTCATCTTTACATTAAAAAAATAAATCTAAAGATAGCAGAAACAGTAGTATCAGAAATTAAAAATCAATCAAGGTCAGTACAGATATAGCCCAATCTATTATAGACAAAACATTACAGACCTTAGGATCTAAAAGCTCCTTAGAATTTATCTATTTGCTGCCTCTCGTTTTGTGGCACTCCTATTGAAAGTGATCGAACCTGCTGTTTAAACTGAGCGTGTACTGACAGACTCCTATTCTTTCCACACGTGGTGATGCCTGAAGCTCCCAGCAGCGCTCCCAGGCCATTGTGCTGACGGAACGGCCTGCGTTGGATTGCAGAGGAGAGCGCACTGGGTGGTGTACTGCAGAAGACATTTTTAGTGTCAAACAGAACAAGGCTGTCTACTTTAGGGAAGTGTAATAGCACTTGCAAGGACCAGTAAATCATGGAATAACATGGTTTCCCATGGAGAATGCTGCAATTTCAGACCAGTATGAAAGTAAATAATTACTATCGTAAACAAATGATTCTTTAATGGCCTATAATGCTATTGTAATAAAAGCACTCACCAAAGTCTGAATCATATAAATGTTTCAAAGTACTTATTATCATAGATGAGGTCAAGGGTAAAACTGAGGATATCAATAAGTCAAAATTAATGAACATCAGCATAGATTTTAATTTCTATTTTAATACGTGGTTTTTAGAGAGCAAACAAAAAATACGAGGAATTATTTGGGCTCTTTGTCTTGATGTCTGATTCATGTAATGGCTGTTCTCGTGGACCCGATTGACATGGAGAGAACTCAGCCTCACTGTCGCTTTGCAGGAGCATGGAAAGTGATTGCTCACGTCTCATGGGCGGTGTGTGATGGAACAAGCCAATGTATCTTTAAAACATAATGCCGCATTTCAACGTCATTTAAAAACCTAGCTTCTAAAACCACAAAGCTGAGAGTTGGAGGAAAATAGCATGTTGAATTCCTTAGAGGAACATATGAGTAAACAATTATCATAAGATACATCTTATTATTGACAGTGCTATGTATGAGCCACATGTTTATTAGCATGGCCTAAATTTATGACATTAAATCTCAAGCAAATATATAATTTATTCAGAATATGGTTGAAAGGATGAAGATAAAAGCAGAATGTTTTATTCTAATAAGCAACCACTATACTAAATTATACTATGTATGTGTAAGTTGGAAAATAAATAAGGAAGATCAAATAATTGATGCATTTGAATTAATTTGATGGTGAAGAATATTAAATATGTGATAGACTGACAGAACAAACACAACTCTTTTGGAAGAAGTACAGCCAGAATGCTCCTTGAAAGTAAGCATGACAAGATTTTGTTTCATGAACTTCGGACCTGGGATCAAGTCAGCAAAACAGAGGAAGACATTCAAAGAGATGGAATCCCACAGTATCGGCAACAACGGTCTTAAATATAACACTTTTGAGCATGGTCCTGTACTGCCTGGTAAAGTGTTCATTCTTTTATACATAAGGTCGTTGTGAGCTGGAGATGATTTTTCTGGCATTAAACAAAACCAATATACTATAATCACAGAAATTCATACGCTGGTCATTCTTTTCAATAATTGCAGAAGTTCTTCATATAGGAAATTCTTTCTCTCATTATATCCCTACCCACATTCCTGGATTTAGAGTGAAGAAACTGAGAGTTCCAGGAGTGTTTGAGGTAAGAGACTGAGAATCTTTCCTGTGGTTTGCTGTGTGGATGGATGTCAGTTACCCCTGACCTGCCTGGTGTTCTATAGTTAATTGGACTGAATGGATTTATGCTCAGACTCCAAAACTGTATGTTCATAAATGCTAATCATAACTAAAGAACATCTGAGAAGCTCAGAGTCTCAGGTTTGGGTAGGTTTGAGGTCAGTTTTAGAGATGGATGGTCACCTTATTAATCTCCTAAATTGATCTATGTCATAGGCAGGTATGGGAATTAAGTAGTTACTTGATTTAAAAAACCCATTTAAACTCTATGAGTCAACAAGATATTCCTGTTGGAAAAAGTTATGCTCAGAGTATATTCATCTTATTTTTAAAAGACTTTGATTGTAATTACATTGACCTTAACATTGCAACTATACGGAATACGATGCCATTTGTCTTGGGACACTGAGGCTTAAGTCATTATTATGAGCATGAGAAGAAAAGACGTCACCATCCAGTGAATGGGAGAAGAGTAGAGATACTCCAGAGAGGGTTCTGGGCTGCAGATGTTACAGAATCGATTTACCAGACATTTCTTCCACGGGACTGCCGGATGAACTTGAACCCCAAATCTTTCCCCACCGCAGTACTTTTTTTTTTACCATTTTATTAGGAGTTATTCCCGACACCATACCAACCCATAGCTTAATCCCATCAAACAATATTGTACAATTGATACCATAGTCAATTTCAAAACAATTCTTCCTTGAACTCCTTGATACTGGCTCCCCTTTAACCTACCACCTCTCCCCGAACCTCAAATCTTTAGGTTGACAGCTAACGTCAAGCCACCATCCCTACCTGTACTCCTTATTATGACTATAAACGCCTCTATCTATCTATCTATCTATCTATCTATCTATCTATCTATCTATCTATCTATCTATCTATCTATCTATCTATCTATCATCTATCTACCAACAAGCACTGTTACTTCAATGGGTTAAACATTGGTCCAATTACCAGAAGATCAGTGGTTTGAACACACTAGTCATTGAGGAAGACGAACAAATTATGCTTTTATAAAGATGCTCAGTCTGGGAAACCTTGTGTGATAGCTCTCTTCTGTCCCTTCGGGTCCTTGTGTGGGAACCAACTATGTGGCAGCAGGTTTTACTGGGTTGCATTTTTACATATAGGGCTTATTTCTATGTATGACTATGATATGAAAAGGTTAACCTGCATGTGCTAAAGAATCGCAACCATGTCTTCAGTTTATGCAATCAACCTCTGTTTGTAACTATGCAGGGCTTCAAAAATGTTTCTAAAGTCCCTGGAATTAATTTTAGTTCAATAAGGCACAGTGTAATTTTATGAAAACTTTCCAACATCATATTCTCAATATCCACATATTTTTTATTAAAATGGCTTTCCCATGCCCACCCACTCCCCATAACTCCATATGAACTAGCTGTGCGATGAATCTTAATATTCTTAATATGAAATTCACCCCTATATAGAGACTTACTGACATAAAGTGATATGATTTTGAAGATTGCCCAAAGCAGTAATTTAAACGTGACTAATAATATGCTCTTATTGCTGACAGTAGTGATGATAGACTATAAAATCAATTGTCTATGGACAAATGTTCTACTTCATACATTATTAAGAAAAAATTTACCTCATCACTGTGACTTGGAAATATACACTGTTGTGATGGTCATATCATACACATACATTTTATGGGGAACTTACAACTGCACCTTATTTACACCATCAAGATTATTATATAATTGCCAGAATCAGTTCTATTAACTTAATGCTGTGTGTTTGCCTGTGAAATTTAAAGTTCTGTCACCATGTAGGAAGCCACAGCATCTGTACAGACAGCCAAAAGCCAGGGGACAGCTAATGGAAACGACATGCTCCATGGTGTTTAGTGCTTTTCTTCAGAGCAGTGAAGCACCTGTGCCAGACGTTGTTTGCTGCTCATTTTTATTTGACCGAATCAAACAGCAAGCATGTTAAAAACAAAGAAGGCATCAAGATTTCAAGTAATATTTTTAACTTAAATATCTTTGTTGATTTTTTATTCTTCACTTTAAAATTTTAATTATACTTGAGGAAACAGTATTGAGGCTGTGCCTGACTTTCACTGGCTACACAAGGTGCTAGAAGAATCCAACATCACAGAAGCTCAATAATCATTCTTATAGCACCAAGTCAGATTTGTTTCCACCCTCCATCCTGCCTTATTCCTTTCTGACACCAAGCATCTGTGCAGGGCACTCTACTTCTCTGTTGGGTTCAGTAATTCATGGCAATGGCCATACAGAAATCACAGATGAGACTCATGATGATGGTATTTACTAGGAACGTTAACACATTAGAAAATGTTAAGGATATGTTCTCTCCCCGGCACTTCTTCTCAGCCATGTTGGCACGCAAGTCCCTCTCTAGTCCTTGGCTTTGCAGCCATGTGGTCTCTTGGCCTCTGCCTGTTCTGTCCCTCAGTCTCCACCTGGGCATTGCTGCTCTGATGCCTCCCGACTCAGGGCTGTGAGATGTGTCTGTACCGTTCTTTCTCACTCTTCTTGGGTTACTCTGTTCCAAGTACAGAGATAGCTCATTTTATCCCCAGCAGCGTGACAAAACTGGCCAATCTTCACGTTAGAGTCCTCTGCACCTTACTTCCAAGATTCCACCCATCACGGTTACAATGACAACATATAGAAGAACCATCCAAGGAATTCCACTTCATCACATCTGGCTTATAATGTTGAGTTG
This sequence comes from Echinops telfairi, assembly GCF_000313985.2. Classification (NCBI taxonomy): domain Eukaryota; kingdom Metazoa; phylum Chordata; class Mammalia; order Afrosoricida; family Tenrecidae; genus Echinops; species Echinops telfairi. The sequence goes on along the minus strand of NW_022103920.1, from coordinate 46,402,006 downwards.
AATTATATTTTTAATTACATATTTACTTTCTGAAAATTGTGTAAACAGAAAAGGATATTTCCTGAGACTACTATTTAGCCGATGTTATCTTATTCATGACCTAGCATGTTGGTAGCAGTGAGAGTAACTGTAAGGGACGCTCAGGGAGAACAAAATTCATGGAAAAGCCCCTGACATAGTTTCCACTTCTCATGTGGAGATTCACAATATAGTTCTAAAATCTTCAACTTTCTGCATTTGACTTGTTTTAGCAAAGAGTAATCACTTATTTAGGAGATAGTTCTTTAAAGGGAGAAGGGAGTTACTAGAGAGCTGTACTGGAAAAGTAAGTAAAAGCTGAAGGAAACAGAGAATGACATCGGCTAATTGGAATTTTTAAAAATCACCCTGGAAGCAGGTTGAAAGAATGAATTGGAGAGGGGTGAGAATTGAATGAGAAATACTATGAAATTTAGTCTTGTCCTAAAGTTTAGCATTTGGGATAGAAAGGAAGCAATGGATTGGAGTGATTGCAAAGATGTATCAGCCATTGGGGCCAATTTAATATGGGGTTCTAAACAGGGTCTTCTAGGTTTATTTTTAAAAATCCTCATTCCCATCTGTTCTATTCCAACTCACTTCACCCTGATAGGTCAGTGTAGAAAGAGCTACTCCTGTTGGTTTTTGAGACTGTAACTCTTTACTGGAGTAGAAAGCCTCATCTTTCTCCCATGAAGCACCTGGTGGATTTGAACTATAAACCTGTGGTTAACAGCCCTACACAGCTTGGGAGAAAGACTATATTGTAATGCAATTCACCAAGAAAAATACAGAAGAGCAAGATTTGGTTGTGTTAAAGCTAAATTTGCATAATCTATTGCACACCTTTTCAGAAACATGCAATAATCAATGATATTTGTTTCTTTTACTCAAGAGGGATATCTTGATTATAGACAGGGAATGATCAACCTAGATGGACATAGTGATCACCATACTCAACCAATAAAGACATGGGTTGTAAAAAGGTCTGCTCAAATTGTAGAATTAACAGAAGTATTTGTTAGCCCCAGAAACTGGAGACCTGAGTTAATGTAGTATTGGTTCAACAGCACGAATAGAAATTAAATTCCAGAGTGTAGAAAATAAATCTCCACCTGAGGAGTTAAAGTAAACACTCCTAGACGATGTGACTGAAAGGAAATAAAATGACAGAATATAGACTTGGGGGAAGGGAAGGGGAATCCTGATATAATCATTTTAGGAGATTTTATAGGTGGAAGATAAAGTACTAGAGCAGATAAATTTGAAGACAGAGGAGAAAAAAATAAGCAGCAATTTTCAAGCTGAGACAGAATAGAAGGACATTGAAACTCAAGATAACACATTAGGTTGAGAAGGAGGATGGAGATTCTTCCCTCTGTTAGAAAATGGTCAAGCAATCTAATCCCTCTGATGTTTATGATGATGATCCAAAGCCTGAGTCATCTAGGAAATTTCACTAAGTTCAAATGACTTAATTCTGTGAACAGTTCTAGGAGATACATATTCTTTGCCCTATATCTTATCAACAACAAAAATATTAAAACACACACACAAGTGCACACCTGAGATGAAAAGCATTTAAGCTGTTAAATAGTGAAACTAGTCGTCCCAGTCAGCACCAAGGCGCATGCTCTGTACTCTCAATATAATAGCTAAATGATTTTTATCTATTCTCCACTCCAATAAGACATATGAGTATGTCTAATATTTCAGGAACGTTATCTATAAAATACCTTAAATTTGACACAAATTATTATAGTACTTAAAAGAAAGAATCCTAAACCAATTAAAAACTACTTTTGTCCTCCAAATGATTCATGGCTCAATCATTCTGGATAAACAAAATGACATGATATTCATTTTACAAAACCAGAACAAATAGATCATGATATTCACACTGTAAAATTCTTATCATATGATGCACATTTTAAGACTTTTTAATATATCATTTTCTCAAATAAGTGTATTCCATATTAGTTCCAAAGAAAAAAAGAAAATCAGTAGATTTCCAAGATGTTTGAGAAATTCTCTTCCATGAATGTCAAAGAATAAATTACAGAACTTATTCTTACTTTTATGATCCTTGTACCTTTCTACTTTCCTTTGTCCTTCAGGACACACTTCTCTATAATTTCTTCAGTTGCTTAGATCACTAGCTACTACAAAATCTATATTTGATTTATATTTCTAAGTATTCTTTATTTATAAAAATACATTAAAATATCTTCATTGTCTACAAAGACCCAAAGACAAGAAAAGTGACAGCTCTTAGAGATGATGTCCGTGGTTAAAGAACACCACCGACTAAAGTCTATGAATTGATGAGGGTATTTTTAATGCACAAATTAATGCTTTTTTATTACTTATCTAATTTTTTAGCATTTTAATATTTTTCTAACCTTAACTTATGCTATCATATAAAATATTGTTTATACGTTTTTGCCTTCAATAGTCACTCTCATTCTTTTTACTCTTTTTCCATATCAACTTTCTGAATTATAAGTGTGTGCCCTAACCTGGATGAAATCCTTTCATTTCCTTCCAGAATGTAGCTGGTAAATAAAATAATGTACAAGTACTATACGTAAGAGGGAACCCCAGATCTTTATACCTGTGGCTTTCACTTAAAATGATCCTTGTCTTTGCAAGCCATGGATTGTCACTGTCATAACTAAACATAGATCCTAATTCAGATCACCATTGACTACAACTCCCAGCGATGTATTGTTTTCAATGAAGTGCTGAGACTCCCTCATATAAGACCAGGGTTACAGAGACACACCGAACTCAACATCCACCCAGCTGTCTCGGGTGGACTAGGTTCTTTCAGTTGTCAGCATGCATAATGCATGAAAACCCACATCAGCATGACAACAGTGAAACTGCTTGACTTTTGTTTCCTCAACAAAAATACCTGCTAAGGAACAAAGTCCTTTTATTAAATGCATCAAGCTACTCAAGATCGATGCCACCATTGCATCGGACTGGAAGCTTCCTCGGCTTCAGTGCTGCGACAGGCCTGTCTGTTGTTGGACTGAAAATGGGGCCATCGGGAAGCATTAGAAAGCAGCTTACAAAAACAGCTGCACGTGACTGGGGACAGCGTTAGGAAACACACGAAGTGGAGGAGAAACGTGTGCCCCGCCCCTTGGAGCTCCACAAGCTTCTGGCCCAAACCTTGAAGAAGCTGAAGGAAACGAGCTGCTGAGAGGTCCCAGATGCTGACGGGCTGGGTGCTTCTCCATCCCTGCCAAGAAACTAGTTTGGAAATGTGCAACATAACTGATTGGTCAGTGATATCTCTGTGTGGTTTGTAAAGCAGTAGTTGAATTAATTACATCCAGGCAAGGTAGGCCCTGGCCATCCCTGAAACCCAGCAAGGAAGCCCCAACCTGTCGCTGCATTCTGCCAAGACAAAGTCAACTATCCCTGCGTAACTCAGCAGCTCTCTCAACACAAACAGCTGCACCACGATGCTGCCAAGCCCGCGGTCAGTAGCGGCACACACACACACACACACACACACACACACACACACACAAATAGAGATACGGAAAACTGAGCGGCTCACAGATAGAAACAAATATTCGGAAGAAAAGGCTGACACTACAAGAAACAGAAATCAGAATAATGATGTTCAAGTGCTTTCAGTGGAGGGAGGAGATGTTCGCGAGAACAACAGAAAGAACGGAAACACTAGACGAAGAGAACTCCAGGTGATAAATGATAAGACAGACATCCAAACAATGTGATAAAAGGGCAGAGCAATAGAAACGAAGAAATGGAAAGCTGACTTAGCGAGCTTGCAGATAATTCCCTCAACTACAACCAAAGAGAGAAATAAAGGAAGCAAAGGAATCCAAGGAAACTCCAAAATTTATGCAGGACACTATCAAGAGGAAGAATCTGTGTTGCACTGGGATGCTGGAGAAGGAAGAAACAAAATATCTACAGAGAAAATAGTGCAAAAATCAGAAGAAAACTTCACTAGCACCATAAAGAGATGATTCTTTTTGTAACGGAGAGAACCTCAGACAGGATAGACTCCGAAAGAAAACTACCACAAGGTAGTGTAATCCACATCTGCATATCAAGAAGAGAATCGTCCCAGCAGCCGGGGGCGGGGGGCGGACAGGACAGTCACTTATGAAAGAAACCCAGGAGAATAAGCTCATATTTCTCAGCAGAAATCACTCAGGAAAGAAGACGACGACGTGACATGAGAACCCCTGGGGAAAAGAAGCTTCCAACCAATAACGACCGCGCAAAATCACCCCTCAAATAGTAGGGAGAAGGAAGAGCATTTCCAGACAAGGCAAAATTAAAGGGCTTTTTTAAAACAAGACCAAAATTACAAATATATATATATTATAAATATGATATATATATCATAAAGGGAACACTTTGGATGATCAACAACTGACAAACCTGAAAGCAACATACACGACACAACCATCCTGAAATCAACAAAAGGAAAACAGTATTCTACACTGGTACAGAGAGGAGCCAGAAACACAGGGAATGCAGGGCGGATGATCCCTTCAGGACCCGTGGTGAGGGTGGTGATACCAGGACAGTGGGAGGAGGGTGGGGTGGAAAAGGGGAACCGATTTTAATGATCTACGTATAACCTCCTCCCTGGGGGACGGACAACAGAAAAGTGGTGAAGGGAGACGTTGGACAGTGTAATATACGACAAAATAATAATTTATAAATTATCAAGGCTTCGTGAGGAGGGAGGGGCAAAATGAGGAGCTGATGCCAAGGGCTTACATGGAAAGCAAATGTTTTGAGAATAATGTGGGCAATGAATGTACAAATGTGCTTTATACAATTGATGTAGGTATGGCTTGTGATAAGAGTTGTATGAGCCTCCAATAAAATGATTTTTAAAAAAGAAAGCAATAAACACACACACACACACACACACACAAATTTATAGCAGCAAACTCCAAAGTATCAATAGTGAAATTGTTCATTGATTACATTCACCAGTTGAGAGACAGAGTAGCAGAGTAGATAAAAAGGAAAACGCATCAATAAGCTGCCGGAAGGAGCAAAGGTCAGACGCAAATGTTTGACACAAATAAAAAAACATCTTCAAAAACCAAAGGATGGAGAAAAATTTACCAAGCAGGAGTTGGAATATTAATCCCCAATAAAATAGACTTCGAGGTAAAATATATCATGAGACCAACAAAGGGTTGTTTTAAATTAATTTTTATTGTGAATTAAGTGTGGAGCGTTACATTTCAAATCATGGACTTGGCACTCAGTGGTTCACCTACTCATCGGCAGCCCTCCCTTATGTTCTCTCGAGCGCATTGGAAGGCTCTGAATACCATTCTTCTCAATGTTGTTACGATCGGCTGTGGATGGTCAGCAAAACACAGGCAAAGAGTTCTAGGCATCCTCTGCCTTCAGCTTAGACCCATCTGGCACCAACCATGATATCCTTGGGTTATGTCCTCTTCTGAACCCAGCTTAATTCTGGCAGCTTCCTGCTGACAGACTGTGATCATCTTTTGTAAATTTTCTTCAGCAAAATTTTGCTTATATGTAATTTTAAAGCTATTGTTAGATAATTTTCACATTCTATTAGCGCGAACCGCCCCCCCCACCTTTTTTTCCTGCGATGGGGACAGATATGCATTTCTTCCAGGCTAGTCAGGTAGCTGGCCTCCAAATTTCTTGGCATACACATGTGAGTGTTTCCAGTGCTTCACCAGCTTGGTGAAATATTTTAATTGGTATTCTGTCAATTCCTAGCGCATTGATTTTTGCTAATGCTCCAGTACAACTTAGACTTTTTCCTTCAATATCATTCATTCTTGATCATATACTACCTCTTGAAATAATTAAAGGTCAACTAGTTCTGTTTAGCATAGTGATCCCATGTATTCCTTCCGTCTTCTTTTGAAACTAACTGTATTGTTCAATATTTTGCCCACGGAATCCTTCATTATGGAAACTTGAGGCTGGAAATTTCCTTAGTTATTTCAGTTTGAGATTTGTTGAGCGTTCACTTCCTTTTTAGCTTTCTAACTCTAGGTCATTGAACATTTAATTAAAATATTTTGTCTTTTTGAGCTGCCCTTTGAAATTTTCTGTTCAGATCTTTTACATCATAATTTCTCCCATTTGTGTTAGCTATGGTTTAAGAACAAGTTCCAGAGTATATTCTGACAACTGATTTGATCTTTTCTTTCCTATCCTTTTACTGACCTGTTGCTTTATTCATTAAGGATGTTCTTGATGTCACCCCACAGCTCAGCAGATCCTCTGTCATTAGTGTTCCGTGCATGAAATCTGTTCGTCTGATGTTCTCAAGATTCAGGTATGGTCTAACCCAAGTCATAGTGGGGTTCTCGTTGACTTTTTAAATTTTCTTCAACTTCTACCTGAACTGACACATATGCAGTTGATGGTCTGTTCAAAAGCTTAAGCCTGTTCTATTTTGGCTGATGGTGTTGGACTTCTCTATCATCATTTCCCACAGATGTAGTCATTTTTATTCTTGTGAATTCCTTTTAGTGAAAGCCATGTGTGCAGCCTGCACACTGCTGAAAAAAGGGTATTAGTCATGAAGAAGTCTTGCAATACTCTATCATGTCATCCCCAGCTTAGTTTCTATCATCAAACTTTTGCTATATTTTTTCCAAGTATTGCATTCCAATTTTGAGTTAGAGCAAGTTCTAATCACAGCTTTCCCAAGATTACTTTTACTCTCCTCACATCTCAGTTATTTTCTCTGAGATGAGGATAAAGTGACCTACATTAGAAAATTACTATACCTGTAGCCATTGAGTCGATTTTGACACATACTGGCCCTGCATCAGGTTTCCAGGGACAGAGAGCCTCTTCTCTCTCTAGCAGAGCTGTTTTTTGAATTGCCAGATTGCTTAATAAAATTATTTTAAGAGTAAGATAATCCAAGCAGACAGTTTAGTGGAATGTTAGCTTATAACTCTCATTCAATAATTTGCACTTTTATTTTTCAGAAGACAGAAGCATGAATGCATGATGACAGCTTTAATCCAAAAGAACTATGGATTCTTTATGCAACAGGTTTGATTTAGTGCAAAGCTTTTTTTTTTAAATCATTTTATTGGGGGCTCTTATAGCTATCATCACAATCCATCCATCCATCCATTGTATCAAGCACATTTGTACATTTGTTGCCATCATCATTCTCAAAACATTTTCTTTCTACTTGAGCCCTTGATAGCAGCTTCTCATTGTAAGACATGAAAAAATAATAATTTATAAATTATCAAGGGTTCATGAGGCAGGAAGGGGGGAAAAAGTGCAAATCATATTTACACATTTAGTAAATGTCTTCTTCATGAAAAACATGAATGAACATGCATAATAATGAACTGTATGATAAGATGTGACATAACAACAATACTTAGTCTCGTTTCATTGCTAATGAACAATGACAAAGGAATAGAAAGTGCCATAGTTTGAAGCAATCTAGTTCACATGTACCATCAGTAGATGACAGTATATACTACCTGTTATGGTGCTAAACTGCATCACAGTGATGGTACGCAAGCCATATATAAATAGTTTATGCAGAATTTATAACTGCAATTATGTTAAGGAGCAGTTTCATAATAGTTACCAACTATAAAACTAATAAATCAAGGCCTTGAATATAATTCCAAGTACGTCACTGAACAATAAATCAAAACTAATCTTTTTACTTCCATGAAATAACTTTCCTGAGTAACTTGTTATTCCTGAAGTCAACAATGCCATTGAGCTTCCATGAGCCAACCTGCACACATGGAGGGACTGAGCACAAACAGGACACCCTGCCCAGGCCTGTGCCTTCCTCCCAGTCCCTGTCTTCCTCGAGCCCCTGGTAGCCACCCTGTCGATACATCTCTGAGTGTTTGAGGGTCTTCCTCTTTTTCTCTAGCCCTCTACTTTACCGACCATGACCTCCTTCTCCCATTGCTTCTCCTTCCTGATAAAATGGTCTTAGTTCACGAGCAATCTCACCATCCTCCCTTCTAAAGAGCGTTCTGGCTATACTGCTTCTGAGACAGGTGTGCTCAGTCTTCTGGCATATTTTGGGATTGTCAACAACACAACAACTCAAAGGCACCAATTTGTCCTCAGTATTCCTTATTCATTGTCCAGCTTTCTTATGCATGAGATGATTGAAAGTACCCGGGATTCCGTAAGGAATGCCTTAGTCTTTTAAGGGCTCTCTCTTAAAGAGGTTAAAGAGGCTTGTTTGGTTTTGCAGCACATTTCCCCATTGTAGTATGCTGTTTGATTTACCGGTTGCTGCTCTTGTGGATCCAAGTAAAATTAAGTCCTTCACAATTTAAATATTTTCCCCATTTATAATGATGTATATTTGGCAAACTCAAGAGATTCTTTGTTTTCTTTATGGTGAGGTATAATCTGTTATTAAGGCTACCGTCTTTGATCCTCATCAATAAATGCTTTAGATTGCTTTCACGTTTAGGAAGCAAAGAAGTGCCATCTGTATATAGAAGATTGTTAACATAAGCCTTCTAATGTCTCCTTCTTCACAGAGTCCACTTCTGATTATTTGCTCAACACATAGATTAAATAAATATGGTGAGCAAAATAAAACCTGGTGCACACCTTTTCTGATATTAAACTAGAATCACTTTTTTCTCTTGGTCTGTATACAGATTCTGCATGAGCAAAATTATGTGTTCTGGAATTCACAAACCCCACAATGTTATCCATATTTTGTCATAATCTATACAGCCTAATGCCTTTGCAAAGTCAATAAAACATAGGTGAATATCTTTCGGATAACCTCTACTTTCAGCCAAGACATAGCTGATATTAGTAAATGATACACCACACTCATTCCACATCCTCCTGTGAATCCAGTTTGAATTTAAATCAATTTTCTGTCAGTGTGCTGCCACAACTGTAATTGAGTTACATTAAGCAGCTTTTTCCCTTGCATGTGGTGAAAATGGCGTGGCGACCACATCTGCCTTCCTCTGGCTACACAAGGGAAGGTAAGCACATCTCCACCTTCTCACAGGGCCAATTGGCACACAGCAGAAATCAGTCACACCTCCACCCTCCGATCCTTCCTCACCTAGTCTGGCACCAACCGGTCCTCTCCCGATCCTCTCCTTTTCTGTTGAGTTCAGTAATCTGCTGCAGTGGCCACACAGCACATAGAGACCATCCTCTCACAGAAGTGACCAGGTTACAACAGGTACGTATCTATAAACTGTAGCAATACGGTCATTGGTCTGCAGTAATGCCACACCTCAATCTATAGACAGGTCTCTTTCCAGCCCTCAGTCTCTCAGTAATGTGGTCCCTTCGACTCTGCCTCTGTGGACCAAGAAGTCCGCTTGCTGCTGAGCCCTACATTCTCATAATGCGGGTGCTAGTCCTCTGCTCTAGCCCACACTGTCTTTGCTTTGGCTTCTGGACTCTGCCTAGCTCCTTGGCTCTGTCCCATAATCCGCATGCTGCAGCCCCTGATGCCTCTGGTCTTGGCCTCTTCTGCTTCACACAGAGATCTCAACCGGTGACTCAGAGATCCCCAGGTGACACTTATTCCAATGGTCCTAGAATTCTCTGTGTACTTCAAAGGTGGCTGTACTACACAGAGTTGACTTTGATGGAGGGGTGGAACTTGTGTTTTAGCAGACGTAGCCCTGAGGAAACAAAGGGTGGTAGCTTGGTTACGCCCTTTTAGATGCGGACTATGCCTCATCTTGATCCTGTGTGTCACCATAGAGAAGCATTTTTTCTAAAATGGAATTATGACCACAGGCAGAGAGGTTAGAATTTGTAATATATCACAAAAGTGACTATGGTTAGAAGCACCATATTCATTAACAACACGTCACATGTGATATTGATCATGCTCAATCATTTCTGAATTCTGCTAGCTCACTTTTCTTTTGAATGGACACAAATAAGGAGCTTTTCTAGTCCATGAGCCAGGTCGGTGCCTTCTAGATTTCAAGGCACAGACACATGAGCAGCTCCAGTCCTGCTGTTGAAGTGGTTCTAATGGGGATCAAGGGCATCGATACATGGAGCCTTCCTGTTTGTGTCAGTGCTTCCAGGCAGCTGGGGCTCTTCCTCCAAGGCTGTTGATGATGTCATCTGCTATCTTCTGAAATGGCTGAATTTCAATCAATATTTTTGTTGCCTGTTGGTGTATTCCTTTTTAGGTTTCCTGCATCCTTAAATATCTGGTCCACAAGTTGCTCCAATATTGGTAATGTGAGATTTTCCTTTCCTTTCCTTTCCATTTTAATCGCTTTTTCAATTGGAGAACTATTAAATATGTTCTTCACTTTGGGTTTCATACCTTCCAGAGTTGTTTTCAGTATTTTAGTATGATACTTGGTGTCATTTAGTACTTTGTCTTCTCAAGTTGCCCTTTGGGATTTTCTGTTTAACGCTTTTATTTCACTATTTCTTTCTTCTCTGACATCATTTTAGCTTTTCCTCCTTCCTGTCTTTATAATGACAAGTTACTTTCTCATGATGTTCTTGGTATAACTCAGTACTCACCTGGTCTTCAGGCATTCGTGCTGAAGGCATCAAATGTATCCTTGAGGTGGTCTCTAAATTCAGATGAGATACACTAAGCGTCATGTTTGGCTCTTGTGGATGCATTTTCATTTTCTCCAGTGTCAACTCAATGTGCGCTTGCAATGAGCAATACTTTGCTAGTGGGTTGGACTAATGACCCTTGCCTGTTTCCTGACTGATGCCACTGAGCTTTTCCATGATCTCTTACCATAGATATAGTTGATTTGATTCCTGTGTATTCCAAGTTTATTCTTGTGAGGTCCTTTGTGTGATTGATTAAAGATATTTGCAACGAAGAAGTTTTTGGTCTTCCAAAGTTTTATCATGCAGTGTCCAAAGGCATTTCTATCATTGTGTTAGTCCAGGTAGACTACAGAAACAAATTCATAGACACACAGATGTGTATAAGGAAGGGGTTTATATACGAGAGCAATTGAACATTAAGAAAACATCCCAACCCAGTCCAGTCCAAGGCCATAAGTCTGATATTAGCCCTTGTGTCAGGTACCAATCTATAAAGTCCTCTTCAGACTCATGAAACACATGCAATAAAACCAAAGCAGGATGATCACAAGCCAATGGGTAGAAAGTCTGTGGGTCCAGTGGCGCTGTAAGCATCTCAGCACTAGCAGGGGTCTCTCTGTGGCTTCTCTGGCTTCCAAGGTCTGGTTACATCCATGTAGCTTATCTTCTGCAATGTCTCCCAGGGAGTGTCAGAGAGAAAGGTGTCTTCTGCCTCCAAGGAGGAAGTACCAGATTTCCCAGAATTCTCAGGAGAAGGCCATGCCCACACAGAAGTCTCATTGCCTATCTCCAGATTGACAGCCTAGACTCCACCCTATGCTCTTAACACTTAAATTGACACCAGATTAGGTGACTACCACAATCACCAAGGCAATATTTTGATGCAATGACTGATTCTTCTTTGTTTCCAGCTATCACATTGCAATCACCTGTGATTATCAATGCATCTTCATTGCATGTTCGATCCAGTTGCAACTGAAGAATATAGTAAAAATGTTCAATTCATTCATCTTTTGCATCAGGGCTAGCATGTAATTTGAATAATAGCCTTGTTCATTGTTAAGTGGTTACATATTACCAGTACTGTAGAAGAGCTCTGGCGGTGGTATAGTTCTGCACTGAGCTGCCAAACACAACGTCATTAGTTCAAAACCCACTGCTCTGCAGCAGCAGTACCAGGTTTTCTGCTCCCGTAAAGATGCAGAGTCTCAGAGTCCCACAGATTGTATCTGAAATATTGGTGGCACAGCTTCCAGTGTGCTAGCGACATGCAAGCCACCGCTACGTGAAAAACCAACAGACAAGTGAATAACTTGGTATTGACCCTGTGGGTCATCTTATATTGGATAGTGAGCAACTACTGGTGCTCATAACAGTCTGGAAAAGACACATGATAAATTCAAGAGGTTCAACTAGTTGTGCCCCATGCTAGGCTTGGAAGCACTTCAAACTGGTTCAGTCAGGCCCACTGCAGCAAAATATAAATGGATACAAATGTATAAAATGTATGCACACTAGAATGCAAACCATTGCAGGTAGATGCCCTGGGATGGTAGACTTGGAAACAGGAACCTGATGTGGGAGATTTAATGAATGCTGAACCTGTGAGGTCTAACGCCTCCAAAGCTATGCAGTTTGTCACCATCCGTGAGCGAGGTACCCCTCTTTCTGTCAATCAGAGATGTGCTTGCTCTGCCATGGCCACACTGCTCTTTTCACCCAGGAGTGTCAACATGTAATTTTTACCATTCTGCTTACTGTTCCAGTAAACCTGCATTTTATAAATTTGATTCTATTTCAGTTTTGCTTCATTAACCATGACTAAACCAGAAAGACATGGTTTGAAACTATGGTATAGCACAATATTAGGCCCTCTGTTGTTAGCTGTAGGCAGGTTGACTCTGACTCAGGGTGACTCCATATGTGACAGAGCACAATTGCTTCATAGAATTTTATTATCTGCAATCTTAGCAAAACGAGTCACCAAACCTATCTTCTGTGTTTGAACTACCAACTTTTAGGCAGCAGTCAATCACCACGAGTCAAAAGCAACTCCACGATGACTGGTTTAACCTGACTAGGAGGGACTTCAAGTGCTCTACATTACAAACCGCACACTGACTATTTTGGGTACCTGCTCAGAATCCCATTACCTTCTGATGGAAGGATATTCCAGCTACTTGAGAATTGGCAGTTAGTGCTTCACAGCTAACTCATCCTTGGAAAACTGCCCGCCAACAATTTCCAGAATGTTGCAAGGGTACATTTGGTGAGTCCTTATTGAAAGATGGACTCATTCTGGTGCCAGTTTTGCTTCTGAGCGTTCCCTTATGATCAGAGTGAATGAAGCTAATCTCCAGTGATGACTAAACCCAGGCTCATTTCTTTGTCTTTGTCCTCGCTTGCTTTGTTCTTTGTGTTGATCTTAGATTCCTTTCCAACTCAATCGCCTTCACAGAATCTCCCACTCACACCCTGCTTCCAGGGAACTACACTTCTAACAGGGTGTGAAAACCACAATCTGAAGAGATGGTGTGAAGGGAAAATGGGAGAGGTTGATCCTTTGAGTAAACCCATGAAATTGTTCATTGCACATCATCCCAGGCCTGTTGTTTATTTTATTTGTGATCTTGAGAAATTCATTGATTTCATTTGAAAGTCAGTTTCATCATCTTCCAAACAAAAATCATATACCACATTCCCAAATAGGCAATGCTTTATTTAGGTATGATAAATTTTTTAAGTTAATTTCCTTGTTTTCCCATTAGCTCTGAACTTCATAACAAATACAATTTTCCATTTTGTCAAGTTTTTTCCCCTTTCCTCTCTTTGTGTCCTTAAAGTCTAGAAAATAGGCATGCATGTTGTGCCAAAGCATCAGAATTAGAAGAGGGGCAGGTCAGCATAATCATTAAAATGATGGGCTCCAAAGGCTGCCAAAGCCTCTATTCTACCTGTTACAAGCTTTGAGCATCTTCCTTTCTTGGAACCTCAGATTGCTAATCTTTAAAATGTATGCAAGATTATCTTTGCATATGTTGTATCAGGGTCAAATAAGAAAATACATATAAGCAACTTTGGCTAAGGAAAACAGCTTGGCATGGCTCTTCCAGCCACAGCCTTTGTAAATTCCACCCAGTAAGGTAGGAGTATACTAGTAATGTCTGGAAGACTCTAACTTAGGGAGCAGTCAGTTTTGTCATTTTTCTGGATACACTACAGCCATATCTGAAGCAGGAAAAAGACGCCTTCAGGGGCCATTGAGGAAGAAGAGGCCCCAGCAGACTGTGTGGGCGATTTCTGTCTGATGTGACTGCGATGGATGGCAGAGACATCGGAGGCCACAATGCCAAGACCTATGGTTCAGGCAGATCCAAGAGAGGACATGGAACAGGAGATATAATTGTTGTTGTCAGATGGGTCTTGGATGAAAGCAGAGCATACCATAAAAATGTCTACTTATGTTTCATTGACTCTATTTGACTGGGTATCACAAGAAGCTATGGTTTTCCTTGAGGAAAACGGGAATGCCGGAACACTTCACCGTGCGCTTTGTGAGCACCTATATGTGGATCAGAGGTAGCTGTGAGAACAGAGCAGGGGAATACTGGAATACTGGATGGTTTAAAATCAACAAAAGTGTGCATCAGGGTTTTATTCTCTCGTCATACTGATCCAATCTGCATGCTGAGCTCATAACCGGAGAAGCTGTACTGTTTGAAGAAGAATCCAGCATCAGGTTTGGAGAAAAGCTTATTAACACCCTTCAATATGCAGATCACACAGTCTTGCTTGATGAAAGTGAAGAAGATTAAGCACTTGCTGATGAAGATCAAGGATTGCAGCCTTCAATGTGGATTACAAATTCATGAAAAGAAAACAAAAATCCTCTCCACTGGACCAATAAATATCATAAAGAGCAATGGACAAAAGACTGAACTTGTCAAGGAATTTATCTTGCTTAGATTATCAATCAATGCAAACTGAAAGTGCCATGGCTTTCCGTAGAACAAATGGTCTGTCCTGCGAGAGATACCGCCAGCATGTCCCTGAGAGCAGGGATGGTGGGACCAGATCTTCAGTACTTCAGACATGTCATTAGGAGAGGCCAGTTCCTGGAAAAGCCTATCGTGCTTGGTAAAGTAGAAGGGCTGCAGAACAGAGGAAAGACCTTTACCAAGATGGTCGACACAATGGGAGAAACAATGGGCTGAAACATATGAACGATTGTGAGGGCCCAGCACTGGGCAGTGTTGCGTTCTCATCTACATGGGGTCACCAGGAGTGGGAACCGACTCTGTGTTGCACTAGAGTACAATTTCTTAATATTGCTCTTCCACCCAAGTCTCTGTAACTCCTACTGTATGATTGAGTGGAGCTATGTAAACCAGATGAATGTAACACTAACAAAGGGGATTGGGCAATTTACTTTATCACCCCTTTTCTAAAAGGATGAACCATCTGTGAAGCACTGGCAGAGGAAGCCCAGGACCAGTTTTGGAGGACTATGCACACGATCTCTGTCTGAAGGGTTCGCTCCTTCCAGACTAGAGGCACAGACACTCAGGGGAGCAGTGTGACTATGGAGCACCGTCTCCTCCTCTGTCCTGAGCTGATGGAACTGTAGGAAAGAAAGGCAGTGGGGCTGGCTTCTTGGCTGATGAAGGCCAAGGCCAAGGGACCATGTGACCGAGAAACTAAGGACTGGAGAGAGGCATGGCTACCATGGGGGTGAAAAATTGAGAACCACAGAGAGACTCAACTGCTTCATGAAGAAACCAATGGCTGTATCCTTTCTGTTGGCTTATCCTGATTTGTGGTTACCTATTGACTTCCTAATTAAACCCTTTAACCAAGAGTATTGTCCGCAAGTTCTGTGTGGCCATTGCAATGAACTAGCAAAGCTAATATAGAGATAGAGTGACATGGAAGGAGAAATCGGTGGTCAGAATTAATAAAGAAGAATGGAACATGGAGTCATGCTAATCCCTACCTCACAGCAATAGAGAAGCCAAAGGTCAAATAGAGCCCTCCATTGCTGGTTACCACACATGGCACCTAATAACAACAATAGTAAAGTTATATTCAGATAAAACATATTATTTTTAATCAATTTATTGGGGCTCATACAATTCATCACAATACATAGATCAATTGTATAAAATACATCTATACATTTGTTGCCCTCATTATTCCCAAAATTCGCTTGCCTCTTGGGTTCCTGGAATCAGCTCATTTTCCTTTTTTTCC
>NW_022103920.1:46374290-46385189 GCF_000313985.2 Echinops telfairi | reverse complement strand
TGGGAAGGTAGATATCATAAAATGACCGTTTAGCTGAGCAAGGTGCTCTTGTATTAGGGGAGTGCACATGAGGAGGCCCAATGTCCACCTGCCACCCCACTACCAATCCAATAATTATTGCACTTAGGTCCGTTCCCCCCTTAATCTTAGATATATTCACATAGGTACAAGTCTGTATTTAGGCTTCTATGTATGCCCTTTGCCTCCTACTTCTTTCCTCTATTTCTTTGCTGCTTCCTCCTGTCCCAATACCATGTTCAGCCTTCATTCTGGCTTCAGTAGTTCCTCGTGGTTGTCTTGACTTTGGTCATTCCCTACCAGTCCTTCCGTCCCCTCCCTACCGTTGGTTTTGAACCATTTGTTGTTCCCTGTCCCTAGGTTGACCAACCCTCCTCCCTTCCCCTACCTCCTACACTCCCATGTCCCTCCGGGGCCATACAGATGATAGTTACAAAATTAATTTTTACAACATTGCACAAAATAGAATCCACAGAAATTTTATGGTCAATTAAGGGAACATAGGGGCATAGTTAATATGACATTGTCCGATTATCAAAGAGACAGAATAGAATTCAGTAATTGAAGAAGAAATCAGGTCCTGTGCAAATACCTTAATCAAAGGACAGGTTATAAACTTAAACAAACTGGAAATAAACATGTCAGTTTTAGTTACTGTTTTCCCACACAGCACACTGCTTTTTAAAAGGACTTCACAAACACATTAAAAATCTAAAAACCTAAACTCCACTACCATCTAGTCTGCTGTGAGTCGTAGTGAACGTATAGGGCAGAGTAGAACTGCCCTTGCGGTATCTTTAAGGGAGCCAAAGCCTCAGGTCTCTTTCTCAATGAACCTGACCATGCAGTGAGCAGCTGAACTCGTAACCTGCTAAATCATCATTTCCCACCAAATAATCCACCTACAAGCCCCTTTTGTCAGGCAGGTGACGTGTTAATGTTCCAAATCCTCTTGTTACCTTACAGACAGTGACAGATTCAAGGGTTCCAAGGACTCAGACATGGACATTTTAGGGGTGAGTTATTCAGCCTCAGAGATTCACATCTATCTCACATGCAAAATAAGCTTACCTCTTATCGAGGGTTCACGAGGGAGGGAGTAGCTGGGAGGGAGGGGGGAAAATGAGGAGCTGATACCAGGGGCTTACACGGAGAGCAACTGTTTTGAGAATGATGAGGGTAACAAATACACAAATGTGCTTTATACAATTGATGTATGTATGGATTGTGATAAGAGTTGTATGAGCCCCCAATAAAATGATTTTTAAAAAAGAAGAAAAAAAGTAACAGGACAAGGAAGGTTTGTTTGGAAAGGATACTGGATAATTTGACTGAAGCAATTTTCTGAATATGATTTCTCACTGAATGTTCCTATTTACAGTTGCAAAATGTAAATGTTTACATGTGTAAAATGCACAGGCATAATAAATATGCATATGAGGGGGGGGAAAAGCTTACCTCATTCCAAGTTTTTTGAAAGTCTCAATCCATTATAGCATCAACTGTGTCCACAGTCTCATTTAATTCTTATTCTTTAAGTCTAATTCTTTAAGTCTCATCATGTAAACCATCTGAACTCAGTCATATATGAGACTGTGGGTATGATCCATTACAGTAATTCTCACTCAATAAAAGAGACAATGGGAGGGAAAGAGAGTCATTGGTCTCAGGAATTTCAAACTGAAACAGAGCATTTGGAACTCTAGATGTCTGAATTGTGCAAAAATAAATGTCTATTTGCTAACGAAAAAAACAATCAACTGGGAAGACTCCAGGGTTTAAAGACTTTTGAATATTCTTCTCTGGGTTCTTTGAGCACAAAGTTACAACATGGACAAAGAAAAAATGATTTTAAACTGAAACAAATTGAGAAATATACACAAATTTACAAGCAGACAGCAAGCTGAGAAAACTCAGGGGCAAAACATGCTACATTCCAATAAAAAAGGAAGAATTCCTTCAAAGAGGTGAAACTGTGGATGCAGAGGGAAGAGAAGGATATTTAATCATAAAGGACATGAGATTGAGTAAAAAAGTCCTGCTGCAAAGACATCTAAACCTTCATTAAACCGAAACAGTAAAAAGTGAGCCTGCTGTTTCTCAGCATATATCCGTCCAGGTGTAAAACCTTCTGAAGGCAGTGTTTCCGTCTCTCTAACGCTTCCCCTAAAACGTCTTCAGTCTTTGATTTATACTGTGTCAAAACAGCAAGTTTTGGTAGCCTCAAGTCTCACATTGTATTCCATTTCAGTGGTCTTTTAGTCCTGGGAACAAGCATAAGTCTGAAGGGGCAAGATCAGGGCTATCAGGTGGATGGAGTATGGTTTTCCAGTAAAATTCTTGTAGAACACCCTTTCTTATCTCAAAGAAATGAGGAGGCGGCTTATTTTGATAGAGGGTAAAAATCCAGTACAATTGTCTTGACCTTTTTATTACCAATGCAGTTTTCAATTTTCTTAACATTTCCCTATAATCAGTACCCATAATTGTCCTTTGTCCCCCCAAGAAACTCTTAAAACAGTTGCCATACTTACCTGGACTGTATTCTCAGACTTGATGTTAACTGGTCCAGCGGGTCTCCACTGAAACCACTGTTTTGGTTCGCTGTTTTACTCAAGGCATCTGTAGTAATTTGGTTTCATATTAACTCAGTGGAGCCAAGAAGCTCAGCAGTTTGGCAGTTGAAGCTTCCCCCATATTGTGACCTAGCATTATGTGATCAACTGTAGGATGGGGTCTACCCTAAGCAGCCTAGAAGATGGTGAGAAAAGACAGGACAAGCTGTCCCCATGGAGATGATAGCTTAGCAAACCACATGGAAGATCTCTAATCTATCTCAGAAGGTACCAGTCAAAACTGACTCAAAGGCACGTATAACATGTTATAAAATGTAAATAAGCAATTCCAAGCCATGACGCAGTGGACACCACACTTCGATTTCTTTTCTTATTTTCCATTCAAACATTCTTTCTACCAAGTTGTAACATTGCAGAATCAAGAGCCTTCTTGTTATGCAAAGCAATAAAGTTCATATTAAAATTACTCTGTTCCACTTGGAGATATTTACACTAATGAAAGTCATTTTTCTAATAACTACAAATACTTAAATTTCAATGAATTTTGAAACTTTGCAAAAAGGATTAAGGAAATGGGAGGATGTATTTTCAGCTTTCATTCCAAGAGCTGTCATAAAGACCCTTCATCTCTTTGACTCCTTTCTGATGGCATCGATGGAAGCATCAATCAATTGGCATGAAGAGTAAACAAGCTTTTAGAAAGACAGATCTCTTAAAAAAAAAAGAAAGACAGATCTCTTTGCCACTTTTCCTGTGGTATCTTTAAATTGGGAACAAGTTTAAAGACACCTTTTGAATGACATGAAATTGTTATTCTGTAGGTTGTCGTTGTTGGAAGGAGTCCTGGCAGCACAGTGCTTAAGCACTGGCTGTTAACCACAAGTCAGGAGAGCAGGAGCTGGTCAGTTGGTCCACAGAGACCCAGTAGTCTTCTTCCATGAGGACTGATGACCTCAGAAGGCCTCCTCTACAGAGCACTATGAGTTGCAATGGACTGGACAGAAGTGAGTGGGCATTACTGTTGTTAGGCACTACCAAGAATTTTCCAATTCATAGTGGCTCCATATGACAAGCTAAAATCCTCTCACCATGTTGTCTAGTCTGTAATCGGCACAGAAGCAAATCCTCAGGTCTTTCTCCTGAGTGGGTTTTTCCTGCCAACTTTTTTTGGTTGGAAGTCAAGCCTTTCCCTATGAAGTTCCAAGGCTCCTTGTTGATGGAGGTAAATGTGGCCACATTTATCAGTTTCATCTGTAATAAAGGAATTCAGGAGGAGCTTCAGAACAGGGAGAGTAAGGAACCCCTGTCTCCCCCTCCAAAGAGCGATTGCCTTAGCGAATGTGTGCCACTACCAACACTAAAGCAGGGCGAAACAATAGCCGTACATCAATCACACAACAAACGGCCGTCGTGCCATGTAGATTCCCACTCATCGCCACCCTAGTGACAAAGTAAGTCTGTCCTACGGTGCTTCCCAGGCTGCCCGCTTCATGGATCCAAACTGCCACGTTTGTCCCTTGGAGCAGGGAGTCCATTTAAACTACTAACCGTTCAATTACTACTTAACCATGGTGTGAGGAGACGCCTTTCTACAAGGGACAGCACTTACGGGATCGTCCCTTTCATTCTCCAGAAGCTTTAGGGAGCGTTTTCCAACCTGTGGGTCGCGACCCCTTTGGGGGTCGAATGACCCTTTCACAGGGGTCACCCGATTCATTACAGTAGCAAAATTATACTTACGAAGTAGCAACGAAAATAATTTTATGGTTGGGGGGGTCATCACAACATGTGATGTTGTGGGTCGCAGCGTGAGGAAGGTTGAGAACCACTGCTCTAGGCTGGTGACCTAGAGTTAACCCTTCTTTCTAGTCCCAGGGGAATATTTTTTTATGGAAGGATCAAATTCATCACAATGAATTTTGATTCTTTTAAAAAGTGCTCCCTTGATTAACCTAACCCAATTAAAATTTTATTGAGGCAATAATTTTAATATTTATAGAATTTTATATTTGAACTACTGAAATCACTTTATTTGCCTAACTGTGCAGGAGTGTCGAGCATTTGCCCTTTGGGTATACCATGCAAACTCATTCTTGTGAAAGGCACAAGGCCAAATGATGAAGATGTTGATAAGAGTTGTGTTAAATTTTAAAATGCCCTTTTGAGTCAGAGTGACACAAGAGCTCAGTATCACAAGCAGGCAGTGAAATCTGACAGATTGCCCCCATTCGTCCTCCATGGTTCTGTTTCTACTCCCATAACTTAACTTCACTAAGGGTGGGGTGTGGGGGAAGCAAGAATAAAAGGGGGGGAAATGTTTCTTTAGAGTAATGGAAAGCATAACATTCTTATTTTTATTCTTTTGTTCCTTTTTGTTCTTCTGCATAGATAACAATAGCGTTAAAATATGAAATTTCCAAATGGAAAGAACCAATTTTAAACAGATTCTAATCACAAGCTTCCAGGAAAACTCCAAGTAAACAAACTCTCCAAACGTCAACTGCGGTGCCTCCCTTCCTATTCTTAATGATGATCAGAAAAGAGAACTGCTCCACCGGCTTTCTGACGTTACAAATCTTTCTGGAAACGGACATCTTCCCAGAGAGCCAACTCTCACACCAGCTGCGTTTTCACCACTCCACCCTTGGGGCTCCTTCCATTAAGTTGAGAAATCAATAATAATGATGCTAATAATAATGTGCCTTTTGTCACCACAAGGGATGACTTTGCACTTTGGCAAAGCTCAAAAGCCTACTAAGATTTACTTTGTTCCAATTCAAATAACATTCTTTCATCATTAAAAAAACAAAACACATCAAAGTGAAACAGAAAATGCTGAGTAAACATGGATGCAATCTGTGTGCTGCTCTGAAAGAAAAGTAACTATTGGCAGCTTTGATCAAGATTGTTATCAAAGTCTATAGCTGAAAGGAGAAACTGAACAACATCTTTTGTCTAATTGCTTCAGAAGCTGGCTTTAGGGGGGAAGTTTGGCTGAAGTATTTTACCTTCCTGAACACTGTGTTTTCTACAAACAATCCAACGAATTTGCACAATGTAGAGCTGAAATCAGAAACAAAGGTATGTGGAATCCCTTTGTGCTAATTACGCTTCAAAAAGGAATCTGGCATTTATTTAGAAAATTAGAGAGAAAAAAAGTACCAACTGGAAAATTTCATGACATCATGAGAGCCCATAGATGAAGAGGACTGATTATTATTCTAAGCTGATTTGTTGACAGGAAAGCAGACAAATAATGACATAGCAAAAATGGTTTATGAATATTAGGGGGAAAAGAAGAAATATCTTTCAAGTAATTTATTGAAAATCTTTTTAAGAACACTGTATGATTTTATTCTAATGAGTTAGGATAGATGCAATTTAGTAGACGGTGTAATGGACATTGGTTGTATACAACCATTAATTTGCATATTTTAGTTTTTATAAACCCCACATAGATCTAATGTGGTTTGAACTTCAGTTGCAGTCACTCCATTCTAGGTTAGCTCCCTCTCCTTTGCCCATCCCTTTTCTCTCTGCATCGGTCACAGTGTTAGTGACCGATGCTCTGGGGTTGTTCCTTAGACCTCACACTGAACACACGGGGCCCCTCCTGACTAACATGCTTGAATGTATCTGGTTCCCATATCCCAGAGGTCCCTCACGGACCTCTGGTCCCTCTTGTCTAGTTATCCAACAGCTAAAGCTGACCAATAAAGGCCTGTCCTTTGACCAAATTAAGGACTAGAAAAGTAGACACTAATGTTAAGCAGGGAGGCATGGTTCCAATGCAAGTCTATGCGGGCAACCAAGCAAATATCACTGGAGAGGAGGGGAGGGGAAGAAGAGATTATAGAGACTATGGAGAAATCAATTTGACAGGGTCCACTTACGTGGTTTTAATCTGTCACAAAGTCCAAGTGGCACAAAGGTTAAGTGCTCAACTGTGTACCCGAAGGCTGGCTGTTCAAAACTCCCAGAGGTTCTTAGGAGAAAGAAGTGTGGATCTGCTATCTGAATGACTACAAACAAGAAAGCTTTACAGTGCCCTTCGCTGTCCCATGGAGTCAGTGTGAGTCTGATATGGGGTCAGTGAGTCCCAATCAACTCAGCAGCAGGCAACAACAACAGCACCCATCTGTCCTAATCAGACGTACAGTTTAGAAAGACCAGTCTGGCAATTAGTTATCTGAAGCACGGTTTGAATTGTGACAAGCCTAATAGCAGGAAAAAGAGGATTTTTGTAGCAGAGATCCATGTGCGAAATGATAGTGCCTAGAAGAGGAGTCATGAAAAGAGTGATGAGGAAAACTGGAAGGGTACTGAGAGGTGCATGAGCCAATGGTTCATGTAATTAATTTAGAAAGCATATAATCCTTTTATGAATGCAGAAGAATATCTGCCTGTGTGAAGGACGTCTGAATGAGACTATTACTTCCTTTGCCAAACAAATCCCAAGAGATTAAGAAAATCTATTTCTTTTTATAAAAGGAGAGAAGTGAAGACTTGATTAACTTTGTGTGCTGAATCAAATTTAAATATTTTCTATTTTTAAAATTTCCAAGGAAATTTAATCTGTTCTGTCACTGGAAAATATATATTTGGTGTTATTTCAGTTGTTTTCTCTTCAACTGGGTCTAATATTCTGTAAACCTATCAGTGACTCCTATATTTTAGCCACTGTGCTTCTCATTTTATTTTTAGAATTCCCTGGGTTCTCTTTTTGCAGAAACTGATTCTCTGCTAAAATATAAATTTTGACTTGAATTCCTCAACTATAAATTTATTTTATATATGCATTTCTCATAGTCATTATATTTGTACAATGCGAATTATGTGTATATCTGTTTCTACCTACTAGTGTTTTTGTTGTTTTGGGTCCAATCATTTTATATTTACTTTATACATTGAAGCATGTTTTTTATTGAGAGGTAGGAAATAATATTTCATGGCCACAGAGTTCCTGCACATGCTCTTCCAAAGTCTTCAGTTGTTCTGTTGTTGTTGTTGTTGTTGTTGATGTTTTTCCTCTGCTGCTCCTTCCAAGCTGACTCATCCTGACAGCCAAGGGAATGATAGCAAAAACTGACCAATCCCTTCTAGTACGTGTCCCATTTGCATGGTCCCACCCAATCATTTGTTAAGACTGACAGACTTGGGTAGAAGAGCAATATTATGACATTTCACTTGGCCACACCCTGTTTATTTCTTTTTAAAAGACCTCTGCCTCAATTCCTGATTCCATAGTCCATATCGAAGCAATTGTTTATATTTTGTTTTTGTTCATAGTACTCTCCACTGGTGCACGCAGTATTTATTTATTTACTTATTTCTTTCTCCCTGATCAAAATACATGTATGGTCAGTGAATTTCTAGAATCTCATATAAAACAGAAAGTGTTCAACATGTTTATTTTGTGTTATTGTTAGATGCCATGATGACTGCTCTAAGCTACAGCAACCTTATGTACACTAGCCCCCATCTCTAATCTCACCATTTTCAGTTTGGAATGACCTCTGAATTTAGTTCTGTGGATGCCTATCCCCTCTTACATGATCATTAATACAGTTGTTAACCAACCAAACAAAAAAAATCAATAACTCACTCTCATGGAATCAATTCCAACTCAAAGTGACCCTACAGGAAGGAGAATTTACTGGAGGGTTACTAATGTTGTAAATCTTAGGGGGGAAGAAACTTCTATCTTTCTCCCCCTGAATGTCTGATCAGTTCAAATACATGAACTTGCAGTTAGCAGACCAACTAAGAATCCACGATGTCACCAAGCATGTTGGTTTCAGCTGCCCTCTACCTGCTTCTGACTTATTCTAATCCTATATGCAACAAAGCAAAATATAGGCCACTCTTGTGCCATTACAAGTGTTACTATGTTTGAACCCACTATTGTAGCCATGATGTTAATCCCAGAAGGTTTTATTCTTTTTCAAAGAACCTCTATTCTACCAAACATGATTTCCTTCTTCAGGGATTGGTGCCTCCTGTTCCAAGTATGTGAGATATAGTCTCCCACTCTCATTTCTAGGGATCATTCTGATTGTATTTCCTTCAAGGCAGACATCTTTGATCTTGTGGTACTTCATGAGACATTTAATAGTATTCCCCAACACTATAATTCAACTGCATCCACTACCCCCTCCCCCCTCTTCCTTATTTGTTTTCCATTGTTCATATGTGGATGAGGCACTTGGAAATATTTGTCTAGGGTCAGGCACACAGTAACATCTTTGCTCTTGAACACTCTAGAGGTCTTTTGTAGCAGATTTCCACAATGCAACTCATTCCCAGTAGGATTTTGAATGCCCACCCTCTGGTTTGAAGATCA
This sequence comes from Echinops telfairi, assembly GCF_000313985.2. Taxonomy (NCBI): domain Eukaryota; kingdom Metazoa; phylum Chordata; class Mammalia; order Afrosoricida; family Tenrecidae; genus Echinops; species Echinops telfairi. The sequence continues at coordinate 46,376,252 of NW_022103920.1, read as the reverse complement.
TCAGAACATGACTGAGGAAGAGCTGCATTCTCACAGGTGAGTAAACTTTAATGGCATGGTTGCAGAATGCTTACTGGACCTTCATTTGCTGCTGGAGTATGAATCAAATGAGATGAAACACCTGCAAATATCCATTAATAATCCGAACTTAGAGATGACAAATTATGAATCCAGGTAAAAGGGCAGTTGACTAAAATGAAGTAGAATACATCAAGGTCAATATCCTAGGCATTAATGACCTATTATCCATGAGTTAACTTGGTCATCTTGAATCGATCTATTTTATGGTTTACTAGACTGAGTATGACAAAGACTGGAGGAATGGCATCAAACTCCCACTCGAGAAGAACATTTTAATGTCTCTCTTAGATATGTGATAGGAGAATATCTATAAGGAATAACAGTTTATAAAACTAGTATTCAAGCTTACACACCAACTACTAAATCCAATATTAAAGAAAGAGAGTAATTCGAGCAACTTCTTCAGTCTGAAATTGATCAAAAGAGCAACAAAGATGCATTGATAATTACTGCTGATTAGAATAAAAAGGTTGAAAACAAATAAAGATAGTAGTTGGAAAATATGGACTGGTGATAGAAATGAAGTTGGAGATTCCATGATAGAATTTTGCACAATTAATGACACCCTCGGCAACATAAATAACTACTATACACACGGAATACATCCGAATCAAACTCACTACATCTGTAGGAAGAGATATTGGGGAAGGTTAATAGTATCTGACAAAAGATCAGGGGCCAAACAGATCATCAATTAATCATATAGAAACCCCCAAATTCCAAACTCCCTACCAGAGTCAATGCTGACCCCCTGTGGGTTTCCAAAATTGTAACTGTTTACTGGAGTAAAAAGTCCAAGTTTTCTCTCACTGAGCTGCTGCTGGCTTTGAACAACCAACCTTGCATTTCACTGCCCAATGTGTAACCACTATGCCACCAGGGATCCAGAAATGAAAATAAACCACATGAATCAAAATATGAACTTGAGTCAATCTTACCTGAATTTAAAGGCTATATAATAATCCATCGAGTTGTAGAAAGACATAATACATGAAGAAAGATGAAAGCAAAAGGTCATTCAAAAAGCAGGAATGAGAAAATTGACCAAACTGGTTGTCAGAAGAGACTCTGAAAATTGCTCTTGAACATAGAGTAGCTAACCCTCCCAAAAGCTAAACTCATTGCCTGTGAAGCCCTGCCATTACTAGATATGCCAGTGATGTAGCTTCCATCATTACAATAGCATGCAAGACACTTCAAGACGTCAAATTAACGGACAAACTGTGACGGAGCTTCTTTCTGGATATACATTTGTATTAAATGAATGGATTCATTATATGATTGGTCAGAAAGTTTTAGTGATCTGGAATTATACAATAGCATTCTGCAATGATTAAAATATTATATTTATGAGTTTTCCAATATGATACCATATAGTCATACATGGACATTTGGTGCTTGAGGTTTGGTTAGTGTGACCATGGACTTACATTTTTCATTTAATTTAATTTTAATTTATTTTTATTCTAATTAAAATAGTATATAAGGCCAAAAGCTGCTTTATTAGACACTGGCAGTATTGGATATTTTTGTTGTGAATTGTGTAGGATAATACACTCTCCAACAGCTTTCTATCTCATATAGAGTAAAAACCAAAGTTCTTATAATGACCTCAAAGAACATATATAAAAATGTGGTGGCATGAATTTGTTTAATATGGCTCTTTTCTCCAAAGACTTTGTAACTCTCATCTGTTTAATGGGTAGGAACATGTAAATAAACTGTGAAACACTCTAAGTCAGAGACTGATCAATTCTGTCATTCCACTGGGTATAAGAGTGAACTATCGCCAGGCTCTTATGAGTTGCTCTGGAGCTGTGCTGTCAAAGCCAATCCCAATTTTATTCGCACATTGTAATTTCTGTACACCCACCTAGATAA
>NW_022103920.1:46319933-46372804 GCF_000313985.2 Echinops telfairi | reverse complement strand
CAGGAGGCAAGAGAATTTTGGGAATGATGAGGGCAACAAATGTATAGATGTGCTTTACACAATTGATCTATGTATTGTGATAAATTGTATGAGCCCCAATAAATTGATTAATTAAAAAAAAAAAAAAAAAGAGTGAACTATCTCAGTAGCAGTTAAAAGAGTCCTGTGACCTTAAAGAATTGCTGCTTGGATTGTACATGTGTACAATCATTGTGGAAAGCGATCTGGTGAAACCTAAAACAAATGAGAATAGAAATACCACACAGCCCAGCAATACTTTTGGTAGGAATATACACCAAAGAAACAAAAGGCAGAACACAGACAGACATAAAAAGGGGTACCCAAGAAACCCAGAATTGTGCTGGGTGGAGCTTTCATAGTATGCATTTTTCCATCTAGGTAAGCATCAAGCAACTTGCTCTGAGTTAGTGCACCCAGTGGCGTCACCTGGGAAGGTTCTCTCTGGTTGCAGTAAATTTTTTCGTACAAGCAGTTTCGCTTGGGTTTTTTGTGGTGACTGATTTAAGAGAACAGCATACGGCTGGGAAATTCTGTTTCCTGATAGGAAAAAATGCTGCAGAAACTGTTTTGATGTTGAACACAGCTTATAAGGACAGCCCTATGGGAAAAACTCAAGTGCACGAGTGGCTTTCTCATTTCATAAAAGGTGAAATGTCAATTGATGACAAACCTCATTCTGGATGTCCATCACTTTCCCAAACAGATGAAAATGTCAACTTGTTGTGCATTTGGAGTTCATATCACCAAGTCAGACTGTTCATCAAGCTTTCTATCTAGAGGTTCTGAAAAGACTGTATAACAATGTGTGACAAAAAAAGGGCCTGATTTGTGGCAGAAAGGGGACTGGCTTTCCCACCAGGACAATGCACCTGCTCATGCAGCCATCTCAGTGTGCAAATTTTTGGCAAAAATATCATGCATCTCTTGCCCCATGCACCTTTCTCAGCTGACCTTACTCCATGTGGCTTGTTGTTCCTGCGAATGAAGAGGGCCAGGAAAGAACAACACTTTACAGCACAGAAGAGGGGAAGAAACAAACGAGGGAGGTGCTGTCAGTCCTCCAAACAGATGAGTTTGAGAAACGGTTCCAGGAATGGAATCACAGATTTGACAAATGTATTAAGTATAATGAAAATACTTTGAAGGTGATAAGGTTCTTTGGTAAAACAAACTTAAATACATAGCTTTGAAAAATGACTTTTTTTGGGGGTGTCCCCTTGTATGTCCTCCCATGTTCATTGAAGTACAGTTTACAATAGTAAGAAGCAAGAAACAGCCAAAATGTCTACCAGTAGATAAAATGGATAGAGAAAACCTGGTACATACACACAATGGAATATTCTGCATCCCTAAAAGCACAACAATAAAACCATGAAATACCTCATGACATGGAGGGACCTGGAGACCATCAATGCTAAGTGAAGTTAGTCAAGAACCAAAGGACAAATATTGTATGAGTCTACTAATGAAAGATGAACACCAAGATGAAGGCGGCCCCCGCTCCGAGCATGCAGTCTTCCAATCCAGTCCCCTACCCAACTAGTAGAGAGCCTACCTCGTGCCTATGAAGCCTATTTTTCCCACTGTAAATGTCCATCTTAACAACCACTTCAACAGAGGGTATCTCAAAGGAGAAGATTGCTGTGATAAAAAGTTTGTTAATGCTGTCCTGATCCAACAGACACTCACATGAGAATGAGAAGGGAATCTTACTGGGAATTCAAGTCACCATAGGGGGAGGAGAGGCACATACAGCTGAGTGATGGCAATCACATCTCTGTTGGTAGGAAAAGGAGGAGGATCAACCTCATGGGGTGCGGAGGGGTAGGGGAGCATTTAACAGTACTTATGTGGAACCCAAGAGGAGAATGTAGCTGGTACTAGGTTCCTATTTGACCTACTTTCTATGTAACTCTTGGTGACCCAGTCCTTGCACTATAGACTACTGGGATTTTAGACTCTGTTCTTTGGAAGCACACAACATTCCTCATAGGCCACACCAGAAGGACTAGATGTGGAAACCCCACTAAGAGAATTGGGCTTTACATCACGTGGACCCATTGATCTTAAGGCTGAAACTCTCGTGTGAGAAGTCGATGACTACTAGCCTAAACCCATAAACTGTTACACTCTGTACTTCAGTTGAAATCTCTTGCCTTGAGGGTGACCTATGAACAGTCATCCTAAGCTACCATATACATGCAATTTAAATGCTCTCCTTGCTTCGTAATGACATTTATTAATCTAGTAGGCGTCCCTAATAAACCCCTTAATTGTGAGTACTGTTGTAGGTTTCATGTGTCCATTGCAATGAATTACTAAATCTACCAGAACAGTAGCATGCTACAAGAGAGCTGGTTGGTATCAGAATTAGATAAAAAATAATGGTGGGTAGAGGAATGTCTGAATGACACCCCATAGGAATCATCCTTGGGCATATGCTAAATTGGATTTTCTTCTCCTTTGTCTAACCAAAGGCAATCTAATGGCACCCCTGCGCCATTTTCTTCAAATAGGAATACTTCATCCCCATTCCCTTTCTGACTTCTCTCCTCTCCAACCAGCCTGCACTGCAGTCATATCGGTCTTTATGAAAGCACACTCATATCTCCAGGTCGTTTCATGGTGATTCTCTTTGCTTGAAAGCAGTTTTCTCAGACATATCTATGTTTCCATCCCTCATTTACTTTCAGATTTTACCAAAACAACAGCTTCGGAGTAAAGCCTTTTGCAAACCACCCATCAAAATAAGGCCCTCGGTGAGACGGATTGATAGAGTGTCTACAAAAATGGGCTCAAACAGAAGAACCTATTCGAGGATGATCCAGAACCAGGCCATCCCAGGCCATAGGACCACTATAAGTCAGAAAAGACACGAGAGCATCTAACAACCACCACCACAACGTCCCACATAATTACCTTCTTCTCTAGTTTTTCTCTGCAGGACTTCTCTCTACAGTACAGCGATGTACTGTACGTGGGTGGCTGCAGTCTGCAGTGGAAGAATTAACGCCATTCTGAATCTTGACATATGTTCATACATCATTTGAGTTCTTTAAGTTACTTCTCTAATGTTTGCTAACTATTAAACAAATGATACAACTATGCTTAGGTCTGAGGAAAGACCAGCAGGATTGATTGCCTGAAGGAAGAGTTTGGCTGAAAGTAAATTAGCTAGTAAGCAGAAAATTACCCACACAAAAAACAGGGAACTTGTCTAAATACTAAAAAAAGGCCACCAGATACATGCTACTTAATTTAAGTGAGGGTCTTGATGATTATAACTCAGGGTTACATGATCATGATTCATATTCTAATCACCATGTAACCTGGTAGTTAAAAGCCAGAGCCAATCCTATAATCATTTTTAACCTTCAATTATGCACCAATCATAGTCCTTTTCTCACTCCTACAGTCCTGCCTGCATCAGTGATGGATTGACCTGCTGCCCATCATGATCTACTGATTTCCTTTGTTCCCTGTTGTAAACAATGAAAACCGTGGCTGTGGTTCTGTGGATTCCATCGGCCTCCATACTGTGGACATGCTGATGGCTTCCCTCATCTCAGATGGTTGTCTTTGCTCTGTTTAAGGCTCAATGAAAAGGCATCCAAAACACACGTTGAAGTCCAGGTCTTGTTCTCTAGCATACATTATCTCTACTTACTAGAACAAGGCCTTGTCTTTTGAGTGTGTCCATAATTTTCTGTCCAAATTCAATAAGTTTAGCCAGCATGAATTTCAGAAGTTAAAAATCACAAGGAATCCCTACAAATTAGCAAGAACTATAAAGCCCTTGTTTATTATTCTGCAAGACTTCACTTCTATTAAAAGTTTCCGTTGATATCTAGAAATGTAGACGTGGTGTTGGAATGGAATTGTTTGTGACAAGAGCTCTCATAAGTGGACAATTTGGGGCCTATAGTCTCTTGGGTTCAGCAGTCACCGCACACGTACCTTTAAGGGTACTGCACTTATATCATTGCAGATATAGTCTGTGTTCCGCGGCACCTGTGTTCAGCTTGTCCGGCACACGTTTTCTCCCCCTGCCGCTGGTGTAGTATATCTTAGTTCAGCTCGTCTCTACCCATTCACTTGACATCTACCCCAAGTGCAATGTCATCAAGTATGCAAAAGACAATGAGAACAGCAAGATGCATCGACTTTCCCTCCTATCATTCCAGTGTTTGGAGGAAAGCTCAATTACCCACCTACTTCAGCAACTGTGTTAGTCACACTTTTGATCCATTTGGCCCTGGGAAATTATGGTCTTTCTTTACCCTTTCTTTACACCAATATGCAGCTTGGCACATTAAAACAAAGCTCCTGGTTCAGAGGATATAAAGATTTCTTAAAATGTAATATGTATGTATGGATTATGATGAGTTGTATGTGCCCCCAATAAAATGATTTTTTGAGAGGGGAGAAATCTTGAACTTTATCCAAAATTTAAACATTTATATAAGTAAGTAGAGAACCTGAATAGGATAAAGAAATCTGAGAATGATCATATTCCCCATTTTTTACCTATGATTTAAAAGTATATTTTGCAAAGTAATTCTTGTCAGTATCTAAACGGAGTCTTCCAAAGGAATTATTTAAAAGATGTTAAACTTCAAGGACATGTCTATTTAAAACAGGAATGGCTTCTCCACCTTGATGTTATTATAGCATTATTAAAAGGAAAATGAGAAATCTCTTCAACGGAAGGAGGAGTGGGCGGAGTCTTTCTGAAACTTCCGAGCATGAATACAGTACAATTATATAGAAAACGTCAGCTGCGGCCACGAGAAATCGCCATCCAGTCCCATCTCTGATGCCATGAATGGCTCTGTTTTGCAAAGATTGTTAACATTTTTATTTCTCCTGGTTCTTAGTTCTCCCAATTTGAAAATGAAGAGATTATGTTTTCTCTAATCTGTAGATCTTAGGCTTACTTTATTAAACAATTGATATAAATTGGACGTTGCCAGAAAAGGATTTTATTGTCTGCCTAGCCAATGCAGATGATGAGGATGTGGAATGAGGATTAGCATTGGCCACATCAAATGGATCTTGTCCGACCTCAGGAAATAACAGAAAGATGTTTACCTGTGGTTTATTGACTATGTAAAGGTATTTAACTATGTGTATTATAATAAACTATGGGTATTATTGCCAAGAATGTGAATTGAAGAACACTGTATTGTGCTCATAAGGAATCTTACATAGACCAAGAGGCAGTAATTTAAATAGAACAAGGGTGTACTGCATCCTTCAAAATCAGGAAAGCTGCGTGTCTAGGTTGTGTCATTTGACCATATCTACATAGTGCTTACGCTACCTTATCATCTAAAAAACTGGACTACAGGAAGAAGAATGTGGCATCAGCACTGAAGAAGAGGGCTAATTAAGAACCTTTGATAGTTATACAAATTACCATCCTCCATATGCAGATAACACAACCTTGTTTGCCAACAGACAGGAAGATTTGAAGCACTTACTAATAAGGACAAAAGACTACAACTTTCGTATGTATTTCAACTCAATATGAAGAAAATTAATGTCCACACAAATGGACCAAAAAACAACATTGTAATAAGCAGAGGAAAAATGGATGTTGTCAAGGATTTGCTTTACATGGAGTCACAATGAATGTTCATAGAACATCTGGTCACATATTGTATTCAGAAAATCTGGATACACATATTGTATTTAGAAATCTAGTCACATGTTGTATTCAGAAAATCTGCTTCACATGATCTCTTTAAAGTGTTTTAAAAAAGCAAAGATATTACAAAAGTAACACACAGGTCTTGCTGACTCAGCCTTGGTATTTTCAATAGCCAAAGATGCATGGGAAAGCTGGACAATAGATTAGCAAAAAAACAAAGAATAATTTTTGGAATTTGAATTGTATTGCCAGCAATGAATATTGAAAATACCATGGAGTGCCAGAAGAACAAACAATATGTCTTGGGCGAATTAACAGCTAGAATGTTCCTTAGAAGCAAGAATGGGGAGCCTTTGTCTCACATATTTTGAATGTTTTATCAGGAGACTCAGTACCTGGAACAGGACCTCATCCTTGGCAAACTAGAAAGCCATGAACATGAGGAACACTTTTGTGGAGAGGAACTGGCACAGGAGCAACAAGGAGCTTAACCACCAGTAATGGTGAGGGTGCTACGGGACCGGTCGTGTTCTGTTCTATTGTACACAGGGTCTCTATGAGGTGGGGTTGACTAGACGACTCTGGACCACAAGGAATATTCAACAAGGAACATATTTCCACTGCTTCTCTTTCTCACATATTCCTCCTTTAGTCTTTCTAAGAGAAATACTTATATATTCATACTTTATAAATTATAACTTGTATAGTCTGTAGTCTGGCTAAGCTGTTGTTGACACAGCTGTTCCCTACTGCCATCACTGAATTGTTTATTATGTCTACCTTAATAAATATCTGATTTCATGAGGCTTCTAACCAAGTCTTTAGTACATTGTAAAAACTCTGGCAATACTGATGCCTAAAGCTAATATATTATTTAACTGCCTTTCTCAAATCTTTTACCTCTCACCTAAAGTTTCAAATGTTATCATCAAAGTAAATAATGTCACAACTTTGTTCAGAAAGGAAGCATAGTTAGAAGTAATCCAAAACCCATTGGAATCAAGTTGATTCTGATTCATAGCAATACAACAGGGCAGTATGGACTGCCCTCATTGGGTTTCCCAAATTGTACATCTTTATAGAAGCAGAAAGCCTTCTTTTTCTCCATCAGAGTGGCTTGTGGGTTCAAACTGCTGACCTTGCAATTAGCAGCCCAATCAATGTCTAACGCATTATGACACCAGTGCTCTTTGAAGATGATAATAAGCTTAATATTTTACTGAATTTGTTTTCAGTTATTATTATTGTTTAGTGCCATTGAGTCCGTTCTGACCCATAGTGGATGGATAACATAATGACACACTGCCCAGACCTGCAACATTCTATTGTCCCAGCCAGTGTCAATCCACGTCCTTAGGGCCAATCCTCTCCTGTGCTCTCCTCTACTTTAGCAAACATGATGTCCTTCTCCAGGGATTTGTTTCTCCTAAAAACATGTCCAAAGTATACAAGATGAAGTCTTGCCATCCTTGCCTCCAAGGATCACTCTAGCCATCCTTCTTCCAAGACAGCTCAGTTTGTTCATGATACTTTCAATATTCTTCTCCAGCACAATTCAAATGCATTCATTCTTCTTTGGTCTTCTTTTGCAATGTCCAACTTTCACACGCGTATGAGACTATTGAAAACACCATGGCTTGGGTCAGTCTCGCCTTAGCCCGCAAAGTACCATTCTTGCTTTCCAGTACTTTAAAGAGGTCTTGTGCAGCAGACTTAGCCAGTGCAACATGCTTTTTGATCATTTGACTACCCTTTCCATGAGCATTCATAGAGAATGCAAGTAAGATGAAATCAGAATTCAACCTTTCTCTATTTATTATGGTGTTTCCCACTGGTCCAGTTGTGAGGATTTTAGTCTTCTTTACATTGTATTGTAATCCATCGAGAAGGCTGCAATCCTTGATGTTTATCAGCAAGTGCTTCAAGTCCTCCTCAATTTTGGGAAGCAAGGTTGGGTCAACTGCATATCGAAGATTGTTAATAAGCCTTCCTCCAATCCTGATGCCACATTTATCTTCATATAAACCAGCTGCTCTAATTATTTTCTTTGCAAGAAGACTGAATAAGTATGCTGAGATGACATAACCCGGAAGCATACTTTTCCTGGTTTTAAACCATTCAGTAGTCCCTTATTCTGTTTACCTAACTGTATCTCGATTCGTGTACAAGTTCCACAGAAGCACAATGAAATGTTCTAGAATTCTCATACTTCTCAAGGCTCCCATAGTTTATTATGATCCACACGGTCAAATGCCTTGACATAGTCAATAGGACACAAGTAAACATCTTGTTGGTATTCTCTGCTCTGATCCAAGATCCACCTGTTATCAGCGGTGAGCTCCCTGGTGCTACATCCTTTTCTGAGTCAGGCCAGAACCTCTGAGTGCTTGTCTTCCATACGCCATGCTTGCCACGAACTGCTTTCAGGCAACACTGTTTTCTTATATCCTTTTCTTTCTAAAATTTTCAGCTTGGAAATGTGATTTTCAGGTAGATAACAAAATCACACATTCAGAGATGGTTTGGGCAGCCTATAGAGCTTGCAAAGATGGGATTTTCACCTGCTGTTGGCGAAGAGCTATGTGGCTTGCAACACTAGTCCTTTTAAATCATTTCTACATAATGAAAACACTTGGAAGATGTGTTCCTTCTCTGGCTCTAATGTTCTTTCCTCTGATTTTCCATCATACTTCATAAATACTTCTTTGCAAAACTAGCCTGAAATGAACTATGAATTGAGAAACTTGGGCTCCTTCGCCTCTACCCTGCTTACGTTTTCTCTGTCTTCTGGTTCCTGGTGCCAGAGGGGACCATGGCACGGTCACAGTGCCCCCTCTGCCACTCGTTCTCCTCCCTGTTCCGTAAACACACAGATGCACATCCCTTTAAAGGTGAGATTCTCTTTGTCAGGATTATTTTAAAATTAAAGCATGGAGATGGTTTAAAATAGAGTAGATTAGAGGAATTGATCATGAAAATGATCAGTCCTTTATTTCAACTCCAGTTCTTTTTTGGAGGCAGACTTAGATATATTTTTTTTTAATTTTGGCAACTTAGACTGTGATTCTTTTTTTTTTTTTTACTTAAACATTCTACCCACTCTCAATGCCATCGAGTATCTTCCGACTTGTAGCAAGGCTCCAAAGGGTGCTGTGGACCTGTCAGTCCTTTCTGAATAAAATTATAGGCAATATTACTTTCTTCTGAAAATGTTTCCAAATATTCTTAAACATTTCTAAAACTATATATATTATTTTTTAAATCAGGAAAACATAGTAAGGGGAAATATCTTCCCTGTAGAAGGACTTAATACTTCACGGTATAATTTTAAGCCACTTATAAAGTTACATTCAGGCCAAAACACAAAGAAAAATTGAACTGTCTGTCATGGAGTCAATTCTGACTCAGAGCAGCCCAGTAGGACAGAATAGAATTCCTCTCTGAGTGTCCGAGGATGTGAATCTTTATAGGCACACAGACTTCATCCATGAATTTGAACTGCTGACCTTGTGGTTAGCAGCTGATGAAAAGGGCCTGGGGCGTGGGGTTGCCCGACTGGACCTCCTCTGGCTTAGAATGAAGGAGCCCTGGTGGCATTTTTGTGATATATTAGGCTGGGAACCCAGGGTCAGCAGTTTGAAGCCACCAGCCTCTCTGAAGCAGAAAGCCCAGGTTTTCCAGACCTGTAAAGCGTGACAGCAGGTTGCTATGAGTATGTATCAACTCGGTGGCAGTTTGGTGTTGAGGGTATTATTATGATTATGATTATGAGGGAGTGAAGACACGTCACGTTGGGATCTGTAAATGGTAGGGTACCACCATTGATCATAGCAACCCTCTCATCAGGCAGCAGCCGAGTGTCTCTCTGGTCTTCAGCCTCTCGGTCCACTGATCTCTGCCTCTGTGGACCAGGAAGCCCTCTTGTTGCCTCTGGCCATAGTCTCTGTGCTGCTCCTCTGTTCTGTCTCATGTTTTCCTCACCTTGGCCTCTGGTCTCAGCCTGCCCTGGCCTCGCTCCTTTGCAGTGCCCCGCCCACAGTATCTGTGCCACCTGGTCTCTGCCTCTATCACTCCAGCTGTCTCAAGCATGCTCCTCTTCCAATGGTTCTGGGATTTCTCTCTGCCCCCATGGTGGCTCTGATGCCCAGTGGAACAGCTTTGATGGAAATGTGGATTTTGTGTTTCAGCAGTCCACACTCCTAAAGAAACAAAGGAGCTGACATGGTTCACAAACTCTACTAAGATCAGCACTTAATCCCACATGAATCCTATTAGCATAGTGGAGAAGTCCCTCCAAAATGGGATTATAGCCATAAGCACAGAGTCCAGAATTATAATACATAATGTAATATATTACATTAGGAATTATTGCAAAATGGATTACTTGTCAAAGGGCTACATTAAGTAGTTGGCTGTGTCTCAGAGTCCAACAATGACCACTAAGCCATCCAGGTGCTGCCAGGCTAGTGCCTCTCAAATCACATGACATTGAAAATGCTTTCCTCGTACAATCACTTTTGCTACTTAAAATATGAAAGCTATTGGCAACCCAGATATATTTTACTATAAAAATTCAGAATGCCTTTTTTTTTTAAGGAATGTCCAACAATTTCAATTAAGTGGATAATACAGATGTATGAGTACATTGTCTTTCATAATAGAAAATAGCAAAATAGCTGCTAGCTACGGGTTTGAAATTCTACTTTAAATTGTTTAATCCTATGATTTCATATTAAATTCCTTGAATGTGAGCAAAGTCCGATTTTCTCTTATAGTAGCATATTTTCTGGTAGGTGCACCTCCCACTTCTAAAGTGTAACCAATTACTTTCCATGAAGAACTCTTTGTACATTGCAGAATTTAAGGAATTCTGACTTCTCAACATTTACGATTATGTAATCTAATGAACACAGTTGGGGGTGTCTTGCTCACTTTTCAGGAGGGAGGGAGGTAGAGTGACAGACACTGAGTAATATTCTATTCAGCCCCCAGGAAGGCTACAGTTGACCTGGCCACGCCCTGTTCTGCCCACAAATGCCTCCTCCTTCCTCTAAACTCTGACAAGTTAAACTGGATTCCTCTGATCTGCTTCCATCAGCCTACACCCTTCCATTTAATTTGCCCACAGTCTGGCCAACTGCCCCCAAGGGTCAGCCTGGTTCTTTCTGGAACACAGGAAGCAGACGGGCTGCCAAACTCTTCTGTCTGTATCTGCTTGAGACCTCAAATGGGTGGCCATATGAATTTACTTCAGAGATGGCATCTGCTCACAATGAGGATTCGTGACTTGGCCCTTATTTTGCCTGCCAGCCTGTCCCTTGCTTTTTTGTTCCCCTTGCTTTTCAGCCAAAGGGGAGAGAAGAAACGGCCAGCACCTCTGTTTCCCTGCCTTGTCAGCTTTAGGTCACTGTGAGAGCTGGACACTTTTCTTGCCCAGGACTCAGTTATAGGTCCCCATGCTCACAATGTCTACCACCCCGCTTTGACCACTCGTCCACGAAGTCTGACTCCATCAACCATTCTGTTATTGCAAGCTAAAGGAGGATTTCTGCTGTCTGGGTTTGAATCTCGGCACCACCTTTACAGCTTTATCACGGCACTTATATTTCTTTCTGTGCCCATTTCCTTATCTATAAAACAGAAATAAAATCTACATCAGAGGTAGGTGAATAGTACCTACATCATAATGGTAATAACTGTTATAGATATGTCTATAGAGAGCTAAGATACTATGTTGTACACAAGCACCACATAGCGCTATTAGAAAACATGAGTTTCACCCACTGCACACAATGATGGTAGTGGTGCTATGTGCCATCACGTCTATTCCAATTCATAGTGCCCTTAGTGGACACAGGAGAACTGCCCATGGATTTCTTTTATGGGAGTGGATCCCCAGGTCTTTTCGCACATGGGGTGCCTGGTGGGTTCTAACTGCCCACCCTTGGGTTAGCCACCAGGGCTTTCGCCATGTGCCACTAGGGTGTGTGCTTTCAAAATTCTAGTTCAATTCAAACAGGAAATGGGAAGGCTTATCTAGTGAGAAAAGAAACCTTATAGGGAATGGTTCCGTCTTTTCCTTGACCCAAGGTATGGCCGAACTTCATGGTCACTACTTTGTCCCTGAATTGTTTAAAAGTTCACTCCTTAGGGAAGGCTGAGTTTCCGGGGATTGAGGACCAGCTGCTCTCAGGCTGGGTAAGTGGAGAAAGACAAGGTTATGAATTCAAACTTCATGAGGAGAAGAGCTAGAGATTCCTTAGGTCCCTCCTGGTCTGAGAATCCCAGGTGCACTGGGAGGCAGACAGAATCCCAGGCCTGACTCAGAACCAAACATGACTTGCTACTTGGCAGAAAGCCTTTTCTGTCTTTCTTTTCCATTTTTTCCCTAGGACTACAGGTGAGTCTGACGGTAAGGATGTGACTCATAAACCTTCACTTGCAAATAACTAGATTAAGTGTTTTAGATGAAACTTGGTGATTCATTAGACTTCACGGATTCTGAATCAGTGTACTAGCAGGTGGTGAGACAGCGATTGGAAATGGCTTGGCTCTTGGCTCCATTCCAGTAGCAGTACTATAATTTCATGCCTACAGCAAACCTTTATCCAAATTACACCCACACTATAATCAGCTGCAGAGGCCTTTTGTGACTATTTATAAAGGGCACCCTTTAATTCACCCTTATAATTTAGCTGGTAGCATTTGCTGGGAAAGTTTTAACAGCTATGCTCTGCAAAGCCACGTCTGTTAAGTGCATGATCTTGCTTCTAAGTGTAGAGTACACCACACAGCTGTCATGCCAACTCACCCAGCTGGCCCCAAATTCAGGTGGCAAAGTCTAACATCCTTGACATTGCAGCAGATGCAAATGTGTTAGGAAGGCTATCGGCCTGCACAGCACACGTCTATGCTTGCCTTCTGGGACTGGGGGCACAGTGGTCACACTATGGGCTGCTAACCACAAGGTCAGCTATTTGAAACTGTCATCCCCTCCACGGAAGAAAGTTAAGACTGTCTATTTCCATAAAGATGTAGTCTCAGAAACATACTGGGGCATTTCTATTCTGTTCTCAGGGCCTGCTCTGAGTTATAATCAGCTTGATGGCAGTCAGTTGTTATTTTCATAATGTTTGCCTTAAAAGAAAAAGCATAATTCATTTTGCAACCTGAAAGATATACTCAGAAACTCCTGTGAACCAGTCTACCTTCTCATCAGAAAATTGTTTCATTAATCAATCTGTTCTTTTTTTTTTCCCTTAAAAGTTTTTCTAAGTTCTTCTTGAGTAACTCTCATCCATACCTTGTTTCATGCACAACTTTCATCCATGACCTTCTGCATTGCAGATTCGGAGACAGTAAGCCTGAAGGGGAGACGGAGCTTCTCATCCTAACCAGCTTCTAGGTCATGTTCTTAACCCATGGGTCGTGACACTTGGGGGGTTGAATGACTCTTTCTCAGGGGCCTCCCATTTCATAACAGTAGCAAAATTATAGTTATGAAGTAGCAACAAAAATAATTTTCTGGCTGGGGGATCACCACAGCGTGAGGAATTGTATTAAAGGGCCGCGGCATGAGGAAGGTTGAGAAACACTGACCTAGGTGATTGTGCCAGGAGAGTTCACACTTTGAGTGATAACAGAGGTCACAGTGATGGAAATATCTAGGAGAACTGTATTTCCACAGGTTTGAAAATTGTCATTGAATCCTTTGGTGGTTATGAAATTCTAACCTGAAATCAGTAAAGCTAACACTTGTAAGTGTCAATCTTAACTCCTTTGGTCATTATGTTTATCATCACCACCATAATAAACAGAAAATGGTATTCACAAATAGATTCATAAAAATCGACCTATGAATACACAGAGTTTGAAGTTGCAGATGATATAATTGTGCATATTTTTGGAGCTCAATAAATCAACTGTTTGCCTTTGGGAGTCATTCTTTTGTTCACTGATTATTGCACCAATAAAGTACAATAATTTCAGTGATCTAACAGTTTCTATGTCTAAAATATTATAACACAATAAATCTATTTTTTTAAATTTATGATTTAAACCCATGATTAATACATATTGAAAATCATGATGAATATATGTCATAAGGTGCCCTGGAGGTGCTGTGGGTTAGACTTTGAGCTGCTCACCCCACGGACTCACAGCCTGTGTGGACTTGCTGTGCGTCAGAAAGGATGCAATGGTAGTGGGTAATTGTTTATAAATACATATTACGGTGCATGAAAAATATTGCTTCTACCACCACCACCATCTTATAGTGAAAGTAAAAATATTTTATAGCTCTTACATATTTCTCAATCACACTATTCACATTATCAAGTGACACATTTCAAACACTTAAAAGGAATAATATTTGGGCTAAAAAATCAATTGTCTACTAGTAAGTTGATTGTTTTATTTGTTTCATTGTCTAAAGTTTTTCTTCCATGAGTTCTATTTTTAACTGAATTTGCTATGTTTCAATAATATACTGAAAGGTGTTTTAATTTTTAAAACTCAGGGACATTTTTATAAAAGCTATATGATCTATTTTCAGCAAGAATAATTCTGTATACTGAATTATCATCGATTTAGTGAACATAACCCACAATTTGAAGAAGAAAGATGTGACTTTATACTCACATAAAGAGTTATGGTCTCATTCTACTCTGTCCTAGAGGGCTGCCATGAATTATAGTAAACTCAATGGAAGGGAAAGAGAGAACCCAAAATCTCATAGGATCACATTCCTTTGACAGCTTGGTCTAAAATTATGTATCTATATATATATATATATATACACACACAGAGACATGTCTTCTATTTGCACAACAGAAGGTAAATTATCATGAAAAATATAATGTAGCTAAGCTTTCAATTGTCTAAATGCTACCTGTCCAAGTTACGTTTTTTCAAGAATCTTATCTTCATAGCAGCTCCCACTCAGAGCAAAATAAACAATGTGAGGGTAGTACAGGAAAGAGAGTAAAGCATCATTTAAATATGAATGACTTTTATTAGAACATGCTGCTAATATTAAGCAGGAGAATTTAGAATTATTGTACTTACTTAAACAAATTCTACTGATTTTGAGTGTTTCCTAGTCATATTTCTACCTTGGCAGAAATTAATATTTATAGTAATGATGATGGTGAAAAGTTATAATAGTGAGCAAATATAAATCATTTCAGTTTTCTTAAATACCATTGTTTCCCCGAAGGAAGGAAGGTAAAAAGAAAAACATATATGAGTGGTTTAGTGAGAATCCTAGTGCTGTTAGGTGTTAGTCTGCTAACCACAAGGTCAGGGGTTCAAACCCACCAGCTGCTCCAATGTAGAAAGCTGGAGCTTCTTGCTCCCTTAAAGATGTACAGCCTCAGAACTCTTATAAAAGATTGCTACAATTGGAATCAATTTAAAGACAATGGGTTTGGGGGAGCGGATTAGTAAATTGTCCATGATCATACAGCTCATAAGTAATTTCTATGATAGAAATTCTAATGTATCTCACTCCAAAACAACAGTTCTTCAATGTGTTATGTGTTTCCCTTCAACGCTTCATCCAAAAGAGCTGCATGGCTTTTGGGACATGTGGAAGAAAGAGTACAGGACTCACTTAGCAGAAACTAAGGCATGCACAATATTTAAACCTTAGGCGTGGTAGTTACATTATCTGGTGCCAACTTGAGACTATTAAGAGTAAAGGGGTGGAATTTAGCCTATCAATCAGCTGGATGCCTAATGAACTCATTTGGAGGCGCTAAGGAGATAAATGGCTCACTGGAGATGGGACACACACTCTCTGCTTGGTATTTCTGTTGACAAGCGCCAAGGAGCTATGCTGATGGAGCTAGAGCCCTGGAGCTGGAGGAGCCACATGGAGACCCGAGCCAGTGTTAAGATGCTTCCACCACCACTGAGTCTTTACACAAGACTTTCCACCCACTGGCCTGTGATCTTCCTGCATTCAGCATCATTGCTGTGTTGTATGAGTCTGAAGAGGAATTTATAGACTGGTATTGGACATATGGGTTAATATCAGACTTATGCACTTAATCTCGACTGGACTGATATTTTTGCTTAATATATAATTACTCTTTGATATAAAGCTCATTCTTATACACATATAAGTGTTTATGAATTTGTTTCTCTAGTTAACATAGACTAACACACTAGGCCTAGTTTTTTAAGAGTAAATTACAATATAAAACAAAATCCTAAGTATTTATGTATATATTTACTTAGCTATAAATTTAAAAGAAACTGATTTAGAAGGAAGAAAGTAAAACCCAACAGATTATGAAAAATTATACCTGATATTACTACAAAACTCATTCTCTCAAAGATTAAGTTCAGGTATATTCCAAAATGCATAGAGTGTGATAAGTCTATCTACTCACCCTCTGCCTTTGCCCTTCCCGAAATGCTATCCAGTCGATATTGACTGATAGTGACCCTACAGGACAGCGTGCAACTGCCCCTGTGAGTTTCAGAGACTCTTTACCAGAGTAGAAAGCCCCGTCTTTCTCCCACAGAATGGCTGGTGGTTTTAAACTGCTGACCTTGCAGTTCGCAGCACGGCATATAGCCACTCTGCAACCAGGGCTCCCTGCCCTTCCCTAGCCGCTGTTATATCTCCAGGACCTTGGAAAGAGCCAAGCACCTACTACTGAAAGCCAGGCTAGTTGTCATCAGCTAAACTCTGACTTATGGTGACCTCATGGGTGTCAGGCTTCATGTGCATTCCACAGGAATGGTGGCATAATGATTGCCCCTGGGCTGATAATTGCAAGGTCAGCAATTGGAAATCACCAGCTGCTTGGCTGGGGAAAGAAGGGATGCGCTAATCCTGTAAAGAGTTACATTCTCACAAACTCACAGGGTCAGTTCTACCTGCCCTGCAGGGTCACCAGCAGTCCTCATCAACTGGATGGCAGTGAGTTTTCTCTTGAAGTTTGGTGGTCTTTTGGAAGCAGATTACCCTGCTTTTCGCCTGAGGTGCCTCTGTGTGGCGTCTAGCCAGTATCCTTGCAATCAGTAGCACATCACTCTTTTTGCCATCAGCATCTCTGGAGTGTATAATAAGGGCCCATCACTGTTGGTGACAACCAAGTCACTAAATGTGATGGACTAACCAAGTGTTCCGTCATCACCGCAGTGCAGGAATATTCCACCTCATCACTTATTTGATGGAAAAAGCATAACTTCAGCTCCTGCTTCCCCTCCCCTAAAAAAAAAAAAAAAAAACCCAGAAGCTCCACTTGTTGCATCTTTTTTTCTAGAAATATACTTAAAGAAAATATACTTCATAATATTTATTGATACTGGAACCACTCAAGCTCCCGTTACATGTTCTGTAAGTTTTGCAGAAAGTTGCATTCTTTTCACTGTAACACTTCCCTCTAAACCTTTAGGGTGCTACCTGTGGCTTAGTTAACCTTTTATAATGAAAACCGAACTGTCCCATCACTGCCATCGAGTTGATACCGACTTATTGTGACCCTATAGGACAGGGAGGAACTGCCCTTGTGGGTTTCTTAGACGGAAGTACTTGGAGAGGTAGAAAACGCCTTCTTCCTCCCATAAAGAGGCTGGGAGTTTCAAACCGCCGACCTTGTGGATCACAGCCCAACATGTAACCACTACACCACCAGAGCTCCACATATTATCCCCAGGATGGTGGTAATTATTCAGTTCGTCCTCTTGACCCTTAACCCATTGCTGACTTGCCATAATTCAGCAGCCTCATATTAAGACATTCAGAACACTCCACACTCACTGCCATCTATCTATTCCTACTCACGGTGGCACTACAGGGCTGAGCAGAACGGCCCTTATGGTTTTCTGAGGCCATGCATCAGAAAGGCCGTGAGTCTGTATGAAAATAGGAAGCCTCCTCTCTCTCCTGTGAAGTGTCTGGTGCTGTCTTGTAGTTAGAAACTCAATGCATAACCCAATAATTAATTAAGATTAAAAATTGACATGGATAAATATTACATAAATAGCTCACATGATGCTTCTTTAAAGACACAAACAGAAATAGAGAGAGATGCAATTGTGAAATGTAGAAGAAACACTACATTTCACACATATTAAGCCTACATATGTAAAAGTAAATCAAAATGTTTTGCTACAATATCATACAAGCCTTAATTTTAAAAATATATCAAAATGTAAAACTATTGTGTCTTGACATATCCTCAATCTAGGTCTATATAATTCTGAAGCATTCTCTAACCCTTCCTAAACATTTCTGAGCTTTTCAATTAAGATTATGTTGAAACAGAAGTTTGGGGATATTTAAGGGTTTATATCAACTTCCTTTTAATTGTCCTTTGAGTATAGTGAACACAAAGAAGCCTGAAAGGATTAGATTCAGGCTATAGAGGGGAGAGGGTAAGGTTTCCCTATCAAATTGTCATGGGATAGCTCTTACTACTCTCAAAGAATGAGTAATTGCATTGTTTTGATGGCAAAAAAATTCCCCAGTGCAATTTTTCTCATCTCTTTCTCTCAATGCAGTTTTAAATTTTCTTAAAGCTTCTTCCTAATAGGGTCCCATGACTGTCCTGCATCCTTCAAGAACAATCTATCAAGATGACTCCTGTAGGACCCCCAATATCAGCAACATAATTTTCTAATTTGACTTCTCTGACTTGAATTTAAATAGCCCAACAGATCCTCTTGGAAGTCACTCTTTTGATTGACATTCTTTTTTTAAAAGAAACTCTAAGGATATTAAGACAAATGCATTACACAGAGAACTTACCTGCAGCCATCCACTTATCACAGAGATAAGTCATTTGTTTTGTTTGGAATAAAGCGGGAACCTGTGTGCACTGGAATCCTAGATTCAAAGACTGCAAATCCTTCCAGGATCAAACAGCCTCATTTTTCTCCCACCCTTTTTTACTTACTTACATAACTCAGTAAAATGCACAGTTCTCCTCACTAATTATGCTGTTAGAATCTCCTCTTAAAAACAGTGATCACTAAGAGGCAGAAATAGGGTAGGCATGATGGTGGGGCAGGAGGAAGGTAAAAGGAAACAGGAATGATCTAGGAAGCAAATCTATAAACAGCGGTTTAAGCATAGGTGTATACATATGTAAATACATTAATTCATTAAAATAGAGGTATTGGCCTAGGCACATACATTTATATGTCAATACACTGAGGTATTGGACAGATTTTGGGCCTCTGTGCATACCCTCCCTCAATGCAAGAACACTTTGTTTTAACAAACTGGCCGTCTGTAATGCTCACCCTCCACCACAATCGCAGAAGACAAAATGGGTGCATAAGCAAATGTCGTGAAGAAATCAGATGGTTCTCAGCTATCAAAAGCTACATTGTCTGGGGTTTAGGGCTTGAAGTTAAACAAGCAGCCATCTAGCAGAGATGCAACAAGCCCACTTGGAAGAAGCACACCCATCTGTGCGATCACGAGGTATTGTAGGGACTGGGTAACAGGTATCCAAAGACCCAAAACAAACAAACAAACAAAACTATATTGTTGAGAACGAGTGGGGTCAGAGCAGAGACCCAAAATCCATGTGTGGACTATGGTACATCCCCTCACAGAAGGATCAAAAGGAAGGGATGAGTCAACCAGGGTGCAGTAAAGCACCAATGAAACACACAGTATTCTCCGGTTCTTTGAGGATTCCTCACCCCTTCCCCCTACCCGCAATATCATGCCCCCAGTCCTGCCTTTCACTGCAGGCTAGACAGGAGCATGCACACAGGTGCAGATAAAAGATAAGAGCTCAGGACACATGGAATCCAGGAACAGGAATGGGAGTAGCAATACCAGGAGGGTAGGGGGGAGGTGGAGAGAGGAGGGGAGGATGAGGAAACTGATCTAATGATCAACACATAATCACACACATACCCCTCCAGGGGGATGAACAACAGAAACCATGGGGGAAGGGTTGGTGTAACATATGAGTAATAATTTATATTTATCAAATGGTCACGAGGGTGAGGGGGTGGGGAAGAGGAGCTAATGCCAAGGGCTCAAATAGAAAGCAAATGTCTAGAAAATGATGATGGCAATGCATGTACAAATGTGCTTGATACAATTGATGTATGGATTGTCATAAGAGCTGTAAGAGCCCCCAATAAATTGATCTTTTGATAAAAATGTTTAAAAGATCATCTTAAATAAAAATGAAAAAAAAAACAGTGATCACTGAACACTAGCTGTGTGCAAAAGTACCTGCTAACTTCTCATTTTCCCACTTGCTCCAGTAGAAGCTTTCTAGGAGCACAGTGGGTTTCAGTAAAGGGAACTTTTACCTTTTCCATATGGAAACATCTCTACTCATTTGCTATATTTTTACCACCCAGATTCTGTTAGGTTCCAGCTTCTGGCAAGGAAGGGGTGGCACCTAGGTGGACGTGACACTTGGATTGGCCCGTCTAAGCCAGGTGAATTTGATTCAGCCGATGGGGTCGACCAGTATCGTCGACCACGCCTCCAGCGGGCCCCTGAAAAGCCAGAAGCTGTGCTCTGGGCTCTCTCCCCAGGGCTCAACACAGGGCAGCAGACACAGTGCTGCGGGCCCAGAGCCGCTACTGTTCTCTCTAAACTCACCTGGCTCACAAACCAGGCTTCGGCGTGAATTCTTTCTCGCGTGGAGCCAAAGACCGAGTTATATCTGCCCCACGAGGGAGAGATCTAACAATTTCTTTTTGTAGTTTTGACAGAGGGAGTTTTCATCAGGTTTTACATGGCATCCACATGCACATGCACACGCGCACACACGTTCACAAAAGCTGGTCCCACAGAGATCTGCTTTTACAAAAGCTGACAATCAATACCCTCTAACAGTGACAACATAACCACTGAAGAAAAGAGTTTGCGCTCTCAGCTATAATAATGTTTATGGCAGACAAATTTGTATTGACTGCTCATTTTTTGACATCAGACGTGATATAACAAAAAGGTCAAACTATGGGAGAAATGGATTTTATGTACCCCCAAGGATAACAAAATAGAAAGAAAAAGGAAAGAACTCACTCTTATATACAAAAAATACAAAAATACAATGCAGAGACTATCACTTCCCTGTAGGTTTTAGTCTACATTTTTAATAGAATTTCATATAAATATAGAAATCAAGTAGTCCTACTGATACAAATACTCATTTTAATAGACTGACCCAGCTCAGGTAATTCATTGATTCTGTAAGGCAGGGGATATCTGTACCACCTTTACTATTGGATGAAATATACTATTTTCAGTTCCTAATCATAAATATACCATTTCTTTTTAAAGAATCTACTTATGGAGCTGAATTGCTGTTGAGAACTATGAATAAATCCATCTCTCTGATTCATTTCTCACTCTTGTGATGGATTTAGAAATTGTTCCTTTAGGATTTCCAGAATCTTGTCACCCTCTCTGCTCTTAAGCTTGCCATTTATACAAAGTAATTCTTCATGCCGATTTCAAGTGTTCCATTTCCTCACTACCGTGTTCCTAAAGAGAGCTGAAACTGGCATTTTGAAAACCAAATGAAGCACATATTAGTTATATTTTTAAATTTGGCAAAGCATGTGTTTACTCATAGAATTAATTGAGCTAGGTCTCAAATACATAGTCATTTGTGCACCTATAATAAAATTTTCTTGCTAGAAGGATTTGCCACGCATTTTGAGATGGTGTATAAAGGTTGGTTATGATAATGTTAGCTAAAAAATGTATCTTTATTAACAATAAACAGAATTGAAAGCAAAGGAATTAACACAGCCACAAAAGGAAATTCTCTAAGACATTTTTTTTTTTTGCTAAATGCTTCAAGTTGAAGAATCTTCCCATTTTCTTCATAGGAAATGCTATATTGCAGCAATAAATATTTGATATTCTGGGAAGCTGCTTGCTTTTCCTCTAATATCTCTTTCACTGCACATCAGAAACCAGCAAGTTATTGTTTCAGAAATGGATTAAAATACATCTTATACATAATTTGAAAACCTGGATAACATTTTGACCAGGTAATGAAACATACTCAGAAGAAAGGAGAACTTCCCATGTTTCTTCTTTAGTATGATTCTAATTCATGACAACCCTGAGGTAGTCAGAGTAGAAGTATCGGATGGGATTTGTATACCTGTGTTTTTTCTTGGTTAATGAGCTTTCATTGTGTATTAGGTAGGGAGGTCTGCCTCAGACCATCCACTCGGGATTCAGCAGTTCAAGCTACTCATCAACAGCCCCTCCCTGTATTCTGTCCCAACCCACTCTCAGTTATCTTCTCCTGTGACCTCCACTTCCCTTTCATGCAAGTCAGTGTCTCTCGACCTCCTAGCCCACTGTTTCATCTTCCCGCCTTTTAACCCACTCCCTGGTGTACTTCCAAAGTCTGCTCCCTTTGGCACACAAACCTTAAGCTTGGTTTTTATCTTTATATTAGTTATCTATTCCAATATTTATCTTTTGTATGATTGACTAGCTCCACTCAGCATAATGTTCTCCTTGCCCCTCCATGTCCTTAGGATTGGATCATTAGGATTCCATCATTTTTATCTTATTTCTTTGCATAGTATTCTACTGTGTGTATGTATTTATTCATCTGATAGTGGACAGTTAGACTGTTTCCAACTCCTTGCTCTTTTGAACAGTGCCGTGATGAACATGAGTGTGCACGTCTGTTCATACTTTTTTATGGTACATACCCAGCAGATGTATTAAATTTATTTACATTAAATTTATTATTAATGTGTTAAATTTATTTACATTAAATTTATGTTCCCACTTGTTTGAGGTGGCACCATATATCGGTCCATGGTGGTTGCACATATTTACGGACCCACCAGAGATGTCTGAGCATTCCAATCTCTCCATACCCTCCCCAGCATTGGTTTTCTATTTCTGTTTATTTTTTGCTTGCTTTCAATTAGACTGTCACGTTTGATGTAATGAGCTATCTAATCGTTTTTTGCATCTTTCATGTACCTAATGATTATGAGGTTTTTGTTGTTTTTGTTTTTCCAAACCATTTTATTAGAAGCTAATCAAGACGTCATCAAGCAGTATTGTACAATTGCTACACTAATCAGTGCCAAAACATGTTCTTCCTTCTTGAACTCCTTGATATCAGCTCCCACCCATTTCCTTACCATACCCCCAAGGAACGCTTATTCTAGTTGTTGTAGGTATAGGTTCAACTATATCGAAAAACATAGAAAAACACATACCAAAGATTCAAGAAGGTTACCAACAATGACAAAAACACAAGAGAGATGAACCTCAATATGAGAAACACAGAAAATATTAAAAACCAGATGAAGCCTAAAGTGTATCACAGGGGAGATCAAGTGGCAAAGTTTTAACCATCTGAGTCATATCTACATTTTAATCTACTATAGTCATCCCTCTAATACTCTCTGTCTGACAATCAGATTATCCCCATCCCTCCACTATGATTTAGAGGGACATCATTGGAGGTTTATTCCCTATGTAGATCCTGCAAATGTCTTTGATCTTGAACACTTCGATGAGGTGTTTTGCTGCTGATTTCTCCGGGTAATGTCATGTGATTTCTTACTTGCTGCTTCCCTGAGTGTTGACTACGAGTCCTAGTAAAATGAAATCTTTGCCAACTTCAGTCTTCCTGTGTGTATCATGATGTTGCTTATTGGTCCCATTATCAAGACTTTTACTTTCTTTATGGTAAGCTGTAACCCATACTAAAGTCTGGAATCATGGATACTTAGCAGTAATCCTCTGAAGTTTCAGCTAGCACTGTTGTGTCATCTGCACATCATAGATGATACATGAGCCTTCCTCTCAGCCCGACAGAGCATTCGTCTTTATAAAGGCAGTTTCTCAAAGCGTTTGCTCAGCATATAAATTGAATAATGATATTAAAATGATACGTTTTTTTCCCAATTTTAAGCATGTAGTCTTCCCTTGCTTTGCTGGAACAACTGCCTGTTGATCTGTGTACAGTTACTGTATGAGTCAATCAAGTGGTCTGAAATTCACATTCTTGTCCTGTTATTCATGATTTGTTATGATATACACAGTCAAATGTCATCACATACTCAATAAAACACAGTAAACATCTTTCTGGAATTCTGTTTTCTGCCAAAATCCCTTTGATATTGGGAATGATATTTGTTCCTTGTTCCTTTACTGAATCAACTTTGAATTTCTGGCAGCTCTGTATTGATGAACTGTTACAACTATTTTTTTTTAATTATCTTCACCATAATTTTTTACATTATATTACAGGATCATTTCTGCAATTTGGATAACCCTTGTTTGAAAGGACCAAGAATATGGATTTCTTCCAGTCTGCTGGCCAGGGAGCTTTCTTTCAACTCTCTGGGCAGCCGTGAAGTGATCACTCCGTGTTGTGTTCATTCTTTGGAAGCATTTCTATGTCTATCATCTTAATCCAAGCCATCGACACCTCTGACCAGAAATATTTTAATAAGTGATTTTTATTATTTGCATGCCAGACCATTGTCCTCATCACGTTATAACACAAGAATCCCCTTAACTGCCAATCAAATAACATTCTAGGAACTCCTCCCTGTCCTCAGGATAAAATCCAAACACTCAAATATTTTGCATGAAGCCTCGCTCTAAAATCTCACTGAGTACTCACTACTGTCCATTTATTCTCCTACTGACTGAGATTCAGCCGGTGGGCACCATGGCCACCCAAACCTCTGATCTCCAAGTCCTTGCCTTGCTGTCACTTAGACATAGAGAATGCATTTGACTTGCAAGCACAGCGCGGCACACACACACTTCTGAGTAACACGGCGCAGATGTTACCAATGCCACTTGTCTTTACCTTATTTTTTCTGCTAAGCCATGATTTTCCATTTTGATCACACATTAGAAACACTGGGGAGTTCTTAAAGCTCTTCCTACATCCTTGGTCAATTAAATAAGGATAAGATGCAGGTGTTAGTGGTTTGTTTGTTTTTTAATCTCCCCAGGTGAATTTATAATATGGTCAGATTGAGAATCGCTGCAGTAGGAATTTTGTTAACTGTTTCATTGACAACTATGCGCCCTGCTGACTGAGTTCATTGCTCACATTTCACATTAATGAGATCTTCCTTTGAGTCTCACTCAAAGCATTCTCTACCTGGCTGCTTTATCATGAGTTGTTGTAATATCAGGAGAAGCATTGAAAAATGCTTTGTTGTAATCCAGAGCCTCAAATATGTAGGTATGTTATAATCTGGTGTATTAGTCTGGGTACTTTAGCAAAGCAAGTCCACAGAAACTCATGTACAAGAAAGTTTCATATAAAGTTAAGTGCACATCAAGAAAGCATCCAACCCAGTGCTGCCCAAGCCCACAAGTCCAACATTAACCCATTAACTCACATGTCCAACACCAATTCACAAAGTCCTCCTCCATCTCACAAAACACACACTATGATGCTGACTAAAGGAGGAAAGCTGAATCAGTGAACGTGTAAGCATCTCACCTCTGGCAGGGGTCTCCACATGGCTGCTCCAGCACCCAGGGCTGCATCGGGGTAGGTCCATGTGGCTTCTCCTCAGGGATGTCTTGCAGTAAGTGAGCCTTGCAAGCTGAAGCAGGGAATTGCTAAGGCAGCTGCATCCTGGTGTGATCATCAGAAAGCAAGAGACCCGAGAACTAGAAAGGTGAGGCTCACTGAGCCATTTATCCCTCCGCCCTTCAATTAACCCCACGTTTTTATCGGCCAAGTTGGCACAATAAACTAACTACCTCATCTGGCAAATAATTTCAAAATCTCTCCTAATAATCCTAAAGTAGTATGTACTACATTCAGGAAAACACTCAAAATAAATAAAATATGCTTCTTTCAACTCAGAGCGTATACTACTAAAAGTTATGCATGTATTATAATATAGCCTATCCCTGTCAGTAAGTCCTAGAATTAGACTTCTATAATTAAATTGTTTTACATATAAGATTAGTTCTTTTATTTATAAATTCTTGCTTATCTATTTTCTAATAACATCAAAATTCCCCAGAAAATGACTGTAACTCAAAAGGCATTAGATATTATTCACATTGCTTTTTAGATGAAACCCAAACTCACTGCTGGCAAGTAGATGTCTGCTCAGAGGGACCCTATAGGAGAGGGTCAAACTGCTGGTGTGAGTTACTGACACTTTAACTCTTTAAGCGAGTAGAAATCCCTTATTTCTTCTGTAGAGATACTAGTGGTTTTTGAACTGCTGACCTTACAGTTAGTGGTCCAACACATAATCACTGCCATCAGGGCTCCTTTTTTAAATCATAGACTTTGTCAAATAAAAAAAATAATTCTAGACATAATAAAAAGAAACATTACTGTAAAGAATTATCGAGGAGAATGGTTGTGGTGGTTATATAATCTGTCAATTTGAGCAAAGGGGTGGAGTCTAGCCTGTCATCAGCTCATAGCCAATGATGCCGTTGTGTTGGCATGGCCTTCTCCTGAGGATTTGGGGAACTCCTGTCTACTTTGCTGGAGGCGGGACACGCACTCTCTCTGCTTCACCTTCTGTTGACAAGCCACATGAAGCTATGCTGATGGCAGCCAGAGCCCTGGAGCTAGAGGAGCCACATGAAGAGCCAAGCCAGTGCTGAGATGCTTCCACAAGACTTTCACCCACTGGCCCGTGATCTTCCTGCTTTCAGCATCATTGCATGTGCTGCTGCATGAGTCGATAGAAGAATTTTATGGACTAGTATTGGACAAATGGGCTAATATCGGGCTTATGGGCTAATATCAAACTTATGGACTTGATCTAGACTGGACTGGGATGTTTTCTTAATATACAATTACTCTTGGATATAAAACTCTCTCTTACACACATATAAGTGTCTCTGGATTTGTTTCTCTAGTCAATCCAGACTAACACAATGGACTACAGAAGACACTTTTGTAAACAAAATAGAACAAACCAAGTCCACTGCTGTTGAGTAGATTCCAACATTTAGTGAATTTATAGGGCAGAGTAGTGATCCTTACTGTTTCTGAGACTCTAAATCAGTGGTTATAAACCTGTGGATTGCTAACCCTGTGGGGGTCGAACGACCCTTTCACAGGGGTCGCCTGATTCAAACCAGTAGCAAAATTACAGTTATGAAGTAGCAACAAAAATAATTTTATGGTTGGGGGTGGTCACCACAACATGAGTAACTTAAATTAAAGGGTCGTGGCATTAGGAAGGCTGAGAACCACTGCTCTAGATCTTTATGCATGTAGCCACCTCAGCTTTCTCTACTGGAACAGCTGGTCAGTTGGAACGACTGCCCTTGTGCTGAGCAGCCCAACACCTAACTCGCAATGCCACCAGTAATTCTTTAGCTCAAGCTTGTTGTTGTTGTTGTTGTTGTTGTTAGGTACCAAGGAGCCAACTCTGACTCAAAATAGCCATATCTACAGCAGATCATTGCCCGGGCCACACCATCCTCCCCATCATTGTTTTACTGAACTCATTGTTCTCACCACTACGCCAGTGCATCTCATCCGAGTCCTCCTCTCCTTGGCTATCCATGTAATTTAATGAGCATGATGTCGTTTTCCCAGGGATTAATTTCACCTGGAGACAGATCTAAAGTATGTAAGGCAAATCCTCCCCATCCTTCCTCCCAAGGAACATTCTGACTGTACTTCCCCCAGGACAGCTGTGTTTGTTTTTCTGGCTGTCCAAGATACTTTCACTGCTCTTTGCCAACACGATAGCTCAGGAGCATACCTTCTGTTCAGTCTTCCTTACTCATTTTCCAACTTTCATAGGCCTAAGAGATCATTGCAGTCCTCCAAGTGGCACCCTCGTCCTGCAACACTTGCGCAGCAGATTGGCTCAAAGGCAATCAGGTTCAAGCTTGGGGCAGACCCAAATTCAGGGGCGGGGTTAGGAGAAAACCTTAAATCAGTTAACAAGCATTCTAGTTCATCACTGATAAAGCAAAGAAATGACATTGGGAGTGTCTGTGTCTGTTTTTTTCACAGGTGAGCAGGGGCTGTCCAAGAATCGTATCTGCGTCAAATGAGAATGGGGTGGTTCTTGACAGTAAGCCCCTTTCCTTTCCTGAGATACAGTGATAAGGAATTTCTTAACTTTCCCTGTTTGCCAGCATCACGGGGTTGAGGTAAAAATCAACATGGTACATAGATGTCTTTGTAAAGATAATGTGAACAGACCACATAATAGCGAAACAGCCCAGGAATCCCTAAGAATGTTAAATATGTATGTGTGCCCAGGGGTTAGAGAGGAGACTCAGTGAAGGGGCTATGAAGGCGTGGCCAGTATAAATGGAGGACCGAACACCGAGGCCAAACTACAACCAGGAGAGGCTTGCACGCAGATTTCTGAGGGCCAGTGGGGAGCTGATGTCACAACCTAGCGAGAGAGCCTGCTATAACCTTGCGTAAAAGAGCACAGTCGTCGCTTGCCGTGCACCATGACTTGACAGAGAGCAAGCGCAGTAGAGACAGCTGACCCCCTTTCTTGCTTCTGAGCTTTTGCTGGTACCTGTCAACAACCAAAGCCGACTTCAGAAGGCAGGGGATCTAGTGAGCCCGTCTCTGGAGGTCATCAGCAGCACCAACACAACATCCTTCTGACCCAACACATGTTCCGTGAAACGCTTAAAACTGTTAAAGGAAAACACAGTATAACCGAAATAAATTCCATTCATATTTCTCTAGGAGTTTTAAAAAAACCAGTATAAGAATCTAGCGTTTAAAAAGTAACGTGATTTAGCATTGTCCCAGAGCAGGTATTCTGAAATACACGTAGCATACGAGAATAATGAGATGCTACATTGGATACGTCTATGCGGGCTTCCGTGGTTTAGATGGTTTTGATGCAAGACAGACAAAGCCATGTTTGTTGTGAATTTCTGTCACGCTTGTCTTTATATGAGAGTTTACATTTAAACACAAAATTACATGTGTTATTTAATTTGGATAAGAAAAGAAATCAAATAAATTATATCATAAAGCAAACAAAGTAGACTTCTGCCCCAAGGCAGATAATAAATCAGTGACAATGAAATTCCGAGCTGGCTGCTGGTGCCATTCACTGGAAGGAACACCTGAGTGGGACAAACCATCCATATCCTACTACTCACTTAAGGTTGCCAGTTCAATACCATGCAGCTGCACCATGGAAGAAAGGCCTGAAAATCTGCTTCTATAAAGATTACAGCCGAGAGTATCCCCTGGGGAACA
Source organism: Echinops telfairi (assembly GCF_000313985.2). Lineage (NCBI taxonomy): Eukaryota > Metazoa > Chordata > Mammalia > Afrosoricida > Tenrecidae > Echinops > Echinops telfairi. The sequence goes on along the minus strand of NW_022103920.1, from coordinate 46,343,938 downwards.
ACTGGACTCTGGCATTCCTGGGGTCACCAGTAATCAAATTATCCTCAGTGGCAGCAATGTAATTTTTTGTTTTGGCCTCTGTAGATCATCGATCCAATTACTGTAGTTTCTCCCTACTTCTCCTACCGTCCCCACAACAGTCCCTTACTTACGCCAAACACCCTGCATCTCTGCTTCTGAGGATTACCAGTCCCCCAGCATGATCCTCGGAGATCTCAGGACCCTCATTCTTTGGGACTGTGGTCTAGCAATAACAGCTGGGCTGCTGGAATGGCCCTAAGAGATTCAACAGACAGGAGGTCCGTTCATACAATTTATGACTTTGATGATAAGACTAGGTTATTAGTCACAGGGAAGTGTTTCAGATTGGGTTCCATGCCTTCTATTTGTTCACTTGTGTGCATAAATGCAAACATTGTCGGATATCAATGACTCTCTCACTGGTGTTACCTGTGCTGTCTGTGTGCACGCCCTCGGCCTGGGCAGGCTAAGGAACAAGCTGTCACACAGAGACAGAGTGTTTTCTGGCTTGCAGCTGTAGCTGCTGATGCTGATCACAAGTCTTTATCCATATCTACATAGTGATTTTTCTAGAAAAACTTGACCCCACACGCTGCAGCTCTTTATCGAGCCATAAAACTTCCCCACCTGGTTCAATCTTCTAGAGGGCCGTCTCTTCTTTTGAAAAACAAAGCAAAACAAAACAGAAAAGCAGCTACAAACAACGTGTGAGCCCTCTACACGTCTTAAACCACGACTTGCTGTTTTGCCCGAAGGAAAGCTGCCATATTAACTGAACCTGTCTAAGAAGTTCTTACACAGCATCTCTTAAATTCAGGATGCACATATGTTGGGCAAGGATAGAGATTTTGTCAAATTAAGATGAACAACAGGGTAGTAGGTAATGGGTTCATGGCTACTTCACAGCTTGTTCTTGGCAAGATTAGCAAGGATTCTGGAGCTCTGAGACACCCTGGGAAAACATTTAAAGGCAAGAGTGCAGGATGTAAGAGGAAACCAGCTGACATCTCCCTCAAGTGAAGAGAGGAATGTTTCTCTCCCCTTGGGCCAATACTATTTTTTCCTGTACAACTTGAGAAACAATGAGTCAAGACTTCTAGGGGCACTTGTGGAAATGTATCATAACACAATTTTCTCTTGGCAAGAGAAGAGAAAAGGAAAGAGGAAATAAATGAACATATCAAAATATTATATATGAAAATTAAGGGAAAGCATGCATCTCTATAATGCTTGAGTAAATACAAAGAAGTAAACTTTATTAAAACAAAAATTTCAAGATACGAAGCAATTGTTTCTAGATATAGTCTCCATCTAAGTCTATACACTGATGACAGCAGGTTTTCCATTTCTCTAACCCTTTGCAGAAGGATTCTGGACTCTTTACTGTACACCACATCAAAAAACAAATCCTGTTCCTTTTAACTGATTTTTTTGAGTCTCAGGAACAAAAAGATGCCTGAAGGGGCAAAATTGGGGCTGTACGATGGGGGTAGTTGATGTGGTTAGGTGCCAAAGAGTTGGCTGCAACGCATAGCAATCCTCTGCACAACAGAAGGAAATGTGGCAGCGCCCTGTGCCACACACGCAATTGCTCCTACGCCCAAGCTCGGTGATGCAGCCACTAGTCAGTGCATCTTGTTGAGGGTCTCCCTTTTCGTTTGGCTTTCTTTTTTCTTTGCTGCCTTTCCACTTTACAAAACATGATGTGCTTCTCCAGGGACTAGTTTCTGCCGACAATAGGTCTGAAGAATATAAGATAAAGTCTTGCCATCCTTTCCACTGAGTATCACTCTGGCCTTATTCAGTTTGTCCTTTTAGCAGTCCACGGTTTTTCAATATTCTTTCTGGTATCACAACGCAAATGCCTCTATTCTTCTATGGCCTTCCTTATTCAGTGTCCAACTTTCATAGGCATATGATGCAATTGAGAATATGATGGCTTGGGTCAGGCAGACGTTAGGCCTCAAAGTAACAGCCTTGCTCTTCAATACTCTAAAGAGACATTGTGCAGCAGATTTACCCACTGCAATATGTCTTTTGATCTCTTGAGTGTTGCTGCCATGAGCAGTGATTGTGGATCCGTGTAAGACACAATCCTTAACAACTTCAAGCTTTTCTCCATGATCAGGATGGTACCTACAGGTCCAGTTGTGAGGGTTCTGGTCTTCCTTCCATCGCGTTGTGATCCATGCTGACGGCTACAATCCTTGGTTTTCATCAGCAAGTGTTTCAAGTCCTCATTTTCAGCAACCAAGGTTACGTCACCTGTAGCCCCCATGTGGTTAATAAGCCTGCCTCCAATCCTGATGTCACACTCTTCTCTGATAATTTGCTCAGCATACAAACTGAATACGTATGGTGAGAGGATATGACCCTGACACACCTTTTCTGGTTGTAAACATGTGGTAGCTCCTTGTTTTGTCCATACAACTGCCTCGGGATCTATGTATCAGTTCCAAATGCACACATGGAGTGTTCTGGAATTCTCATTTTTCTCAAATACATCAAAAATTTATTATGTGCCATACAGTAGAATGCCTTTGCAGAGTCAATGAAACTCAATTAAACATCTTTCCGGTATTCTTTGCTATGAGCCAAGATCCATCGGACTTCAGCAATGATGTACCTTGTTCCACAGCCTCTCCTGAATCTGACCTAGAGCTCTGGCAGTTCCCTGTCAATGTACTGCTACAACCATTGGTGGATGATCTTAAAACAACTTTACTTGTGTGAGATATCAATGATACCGTTTTATAGTTGGAGCATTCTGTTGGGTCACCTATCTTTGGAATGGGCACATATATGGATCTCTTCCAGTCAGTTGGTCAGGTAGCTGTCTTCCAAATGTCCTGGCATAAACAAGTGAGTACTTCCAGTGCTTCTTCAGTGAATTTGGTTTATGGCGGCAGTAAGGTTAGATTCTTTTATGTTGTTGTCCATCCAATAGGAAATGTAATGTTTCTTCATTCCATCGTGTCAGTGATTGATGGATGATGTAGTCTATGATAAGGTTACTGACTTAATTGGGTATGAGTCATTACTTCTGTTGTTTCCTAAGATGCCACATTATGTTGACTATCACTTTGGCTATCTTCTCTAGAAAAACAAAACCAGTGAAACTTATATATGTATATATATGAGACTATTATCATAAGTAAATGGCTCAGACAGATGTACGGGCAAGATCCATATCCACAATTAAGATGTCAAGTTATAGGCTTCTCCTGATTCCTGGAGCTGTGGTGGCTGATTAATACAAGATCAGCATGCCTGATGGTTTCTCGCCCCAGAGGTGAATGAATCCAAGATGGGCAAGTAAGATGGCAGGATGCCAAAGACGCCTCGGATCAGCTGGCAATCTGACAGGCCATCTCCACAGAACTGGAGATGAGGTGATGAGCCACCTGTATGATCCAGATCCAGCTCAAAACAAACCAGCTTTGCCCAAGTAGTCTCCTATATTAGAAGCCGGTAAAAATCCTTTAAATTGACTGGCTGTTCTAACAAATCCCATTAACAATATGATTATGTTATATTAGCTCTCATAATGGCAGATGATTACATCTTAACTGTCATAACACTGATAATCCTGGTCCATCTGAGTAAACACATAATCTTAACTATCCCAGAAAATGCCTTTTCTTCTGTCAACAAGTGACTCATTAGTCTCCCCCCAAATGGTGCCACAAGAGAGGTTCAAATTTGGTCTGTGCAATTATTTAGCTCACTATTCAGCAGTAGTGGTTGCTATTTGAGCCTTGTGAGAAAAAATATGCGATGTTGTTAAACTCCATGCTAACTACCTCGGCCATTAAGACCATGAGTCTGTTGGCCAAGAAAGGAATGACAGAGACAGGACGCTGACTTTCTTCCCTGAATTCAGCGTCAAGTCCAACAGTTATTGAAAGCATTCTTTGGCCTTTCTATGAGTGATGACCTCTATTTTCTCCAGCTTTATTTTCCATTCTTCATTGTATTTTATCCCATTCAAATCAGCGATCAGAGGTTTATGCATGAGTCTTTACTTATGCATCGATATAGATCAGTACCTTTGACCACTGCTCATTTAAGATAAATTACAAGTCCAATGTACTTTTAGCATCGTTCACATAGAAAGTTTCTACTTCCTACTTTGATGAGTAATGAATAGGTTATAAGGGCTCATGAGTAGCTACCCAAAATTCAATTATTCGTTTCTCCCTCTCTGGAGGAAAGAAAGGTGATGAAAATCAAAGGCACATGGAATTAATTTGCTCAGCAGATGAATGGACCACAAAAACATCAGTTTCTAGAACTCTGAGAGTAGAGGAACTATATGTGACCAACTACCACTATCAACTGCTCTGAAAGGAATCACATCAGTGAGTGATTAGAGGAATGGAAAGAAAATGTGGAACAAAGCTCAAAATCGTACAAGAGACCAGATTTACTACTGGGAGAGAGACTGGAGGAACCCGAAACCCCAAAGACTATGGACCTTACTCACTCTTCAGATCTGCGTCTGAACTTACTCCTATGGCGTTTCCCCCCTTCCTTCCCTCCTTCCTTCCTTCCTTCCTTCCTTCCTTCCTTCCTTCCTTCCTTCCTTCCTTCCTATTTCCTTTCTTTTTTTCAGCCAAACAATATACAGGTCTATAAGGGGGTCAATAACACTGGTAAAGTAATGATAAGTTAGGTCAATTAATCATTTGAGGTGAAAAGGTCAGCATTCACCCAAGGACAATGTTGAGAATGGTTAAGAAAGAGAGGAGGAATTGAAACATGGAATAAAAGGAGGGAATGTCTCAGTGATATTATATTTAGAGATTGACAATGAATAAGATACATTATTCATCATTTTTTGATGGGTGATACCATATTTCGAACTACCTGTAAACTCGATCAGATGCTATACTGCCTCAGACAACTGGTCAGAGGGCACTACAAGCCATATGACAACGTTCAAATAAAGGTAACTGTCAAGCAGGACTTAAGGCTTTGGTGTCTAGATTACCTGCTCAACCAATTCACTGTGCTGCCTGGACCTGGCCTTATATATATTACTTATTCATGCATGTATATTATTTACTAATGATGGAATATTACTTGTGATGGGCAACTTAAATTGTATGATGAATGAATGTCCTATAGTAAATCACTCTGTCTCTAGTAGAACTGAAAAAGCAAGCCAGAGAATCTTTCTTAAAAGACTTGTTACCTGGCAGGGTAAGACTGTTTCAGCATCATAGGGGTACATATTATAAGCTACCCATCAACACTTGCAAAGGCAAACCCATCTCCCACAGATATCTTGAGCCCTCCTTGAATCTTCTGGGTCACAAATCCTAAGAGGCAAAGCAGCTTGCTGTAGTGCAGAACTTAGCCTGATGGTGCCTCCTTGGGGGCGTGGCCTCCTTATAAGAGGACCCTGGAACCCTCCTTCTCACTCTCCCCTTCCTGTCGTGCCTGCTGGGACAGGGTCACTGACCCTGAGAGCTACTAGAACTCTGCCATGTTTCCATCAACCTTGGATCCACATGACTGCACTCGCCAGCCTGTGATCTTCCTGCATTCTGCATCATTGCATGAGGCTGCCTGAGTCTGATGAGGCCTTATGGACTCGTATCAGACTCATGGATTTGAGTTGGACTAGGTTGGGATGTTTTCTTGATATATAATAGACTTTATGGATTTGAGTTGGATTAGGTTGGGATGTTTTCTTGATATATAATAGACTTCTTGATATAGAGCTCTTTCTTATATGTATGTGAGTGTTACTAATTTGTTTCTCTAGTCATCCTGGCCAAACATAGTCACCAAAAAGCCAAGGTATAGAAATTTAAGAGACAACATCTGTCTCTACAGTCAAGGAAAAATAGTGACCTGATCCTTTTCCCTATAGCTGATGCCTTGAATAAGGACATCTAGGCTCTTAAAGTGTGAGAAAATAAATGTATTATTATAAAACCACTACTTGTTGTATCTGTTAAAGGAATAACAGATAACTTAGACAAAACTAATTATGACAGAAAGCAAATTAGCTGATTTAACTCTAAAGTTACATGATGAATATTTTCTGCCACCTCTACCAAGTAAAGGCAAACTTTTTTATGTTGGTCTTTGCTAATTACTACAGGGGGTGGTGGAAATCACACTTGCAAGATCAATAACAATAACTCTGGTGCATTTTAGGAGATAATTTAATTAAAAAGTGATTACATCTAATAACTTTATGCTATCTTTTAGGAGCTAATTTGATTAAAAAGTGGTTACATCTATTGTTGCTGTTAGGTGCCATTGAGTGGTTTCTAACTCATAGCAACCCGATGTGCAACAGAGCAAAACACTAGCTGGTCCTGTGCCATCCTCACAATTGTTCTTATGTCGAAGCCCATGGTTGAAGCCACTGTGTCAGTCCATTTTGTTTGTCCAGGGGCTTCTCTTTGGCATGTCCCCTCTACTTTTAAATGCACACGATGCAACAGGGAATACATGGGTTGGGGGAGGTGCACCTTAGTCATCCAAGTAGCTGCTTTGCTTTTCAACACTTTAAAGAGATCTTGTGCTGCAGATTTCCCAATGCAATACATTTTTTATCCCTTGACTGCTGATTCCATGAGCAATGGTCATGGCTCCAAGCAAATCAAAATCCTTGACAACTTCAGTTATTTCTCCATTTGTCATGATATTACCTAGTGTTCCAGTTGTGACGATTTTGGTCTTTATTACATTGAATTGCTACCCATACTGAAAGCTACATTCCTTGATCTTCATTAGCATTATTTTAAGTCTTCTTCACAGTCAGCAAGAAAAGTTGTGTCATCTGCAATCACAGGTTGTTAATAAGCCTTCCTCCAATCTTAATGCCTCATTCTTCAGGCAAGCCAGCTTGTCTGATTATTTGTTCAGCATACACACTGAATACATGTGGTGAAGGGGTTCAAGCCTGATGCACAACTTTCCGAGTATGAAGCATGCAGTATTCCCTTGTTCTGATCACACAATTGCCTCTTGATGCATGTATAGATTCTGCAAGAGCACAATTAAGTGTTCTGGAATTCCCATTCTTCTCAAGCTTATCCATAGCTTATTATGATCCACACAGTCAAATGCCTCTGCATAGTTGATAAAATACAAGTAAACATTTTTTTGTATTTTCTGCTTTCAACAAAGATCCATATGACATCAGCAATAATATTCCTTATTCCATGTCCTCTTCTGAATTTGGCCTGAATTTCTGTTAATCCCTGTTAATATGTTGCTGCAATTGTTGTTGAATGATATTCAGCAAATTTTACTTGTGTATGCTTTAATGGTATCATTCTATACATTGAGAATTCTGTTGTGTTACTTTTCTCTGGAATGGTCATAAAGTTCCACCAAACTGGAGATCAAAACTGGCTTGAGTGATGTTTGCTTTCAGGGTCTTAAATCTGATGGTACCCGGCTATCAAAAGATATAGCATCTGGGGTCTTAAAGACTTGATGGTAAACAAGTGGCCATCTAGCTCAGAAGCAACAAAGCCCACATGGAAGAAGTACACCAGCCTGTGTGATCACTAGGCATCAAAGAACAAAAAACCATATCATTGTGAATGAGGGGGAGCACAGAGTGGAGACCCAAAGCCCATCTGTAGGCCACTGGACATCTCCTTACAGAAGGGTCACAGGGGTAGACAAGCCAGTCAGGGTGCAGTGTAGCAATGATGTAACATACAACTTTCCTCTAGTTCTTAATAACTTCCTCCCCCACACTATCATGATCCCAATTCTACCTTACAAATCTGGCTAGACAAGAGGATGTACACTGGTACAGATAGGAACTGGAAACACAGGGGATCCGGGACAGATGAACCCTTCAGGACCAATGGTGAGAGTGGCAATCCAGGAGGATGGAGGGAGAATGATGTGGAAAGGGGGAACTGATTAAAAGGATCTACATATAACCCCCTAAAAGGGGGACAGACAACAGAAAAGTGGGTGAAGGGAGAAGTCAGGCAGTGTAGGACATGACAAAATAATAATAATATTTTATAAATTATAAAGGGTTCATGGGGGAGGGGGTAAGAGGGAGGGGGAAAATGAGGAGCTGATATGAAGGGCTCAAGTAGAAACTAATGTTTTGAGAATGATGATGGCAACAAATGTACAAATGTGCTTGACACAATGGATGGATGGATGGATTGTGATAAGAGTTGTATGAACCCCCCAATAAAATGATATTTTTTAAAAAAGGAAAAAAAAGAATAAAACATGAACAAGCTACTTAGAAATGCTGTTCTCTCCTGAGTTAAAAAAGAAAAAGAAAGAAAAGAAAAGAATAGCACCGTGTCTCATCACCAGTAATGACCTTGGGAAAAGTCTGGATCCCTATGAAGGTGCTCTTTCTGACCCTGGCATGTGTCCAGTCGAAGCCCTTTTGCTGGTCAGTCAGAACTCAAGGCACGCACTTCACAGTGATCCTTCTCATTCCCAAATCCTCCGTTAAAATTTGCTGAGCCAAGCTTCAAGATAGCTTACGTAACTTCCTTATCTCTTCAGTGGTCTCCTCAAATGCATGAAGTTTGTTGACACTTTCGTCTGTTCAGGAATCTGAGGTTTGTCATCAATTGATTTTTCTTTCACCTTTTTTGAAACAAGAAAACCACTCATACACTTGAATCGTTCCCACAGCACTTTCCTTGAAATCTGGGTTCAACATAAAAACCGTTTCTGCCGCATTATTCGCGAGCAGGAAACAAACTTTCACAGCCACATGCTGCTCTCTTAAATTGGCCATCATAATAAACACAATTTGAGTGAAAGTGCTTTTAGGAACGAATTCACTGTGACTAGAGAGAACTTTCCCAGGCGACGCAATGAGTGCACTAACTCAGAAGAGGAGCTGGGTGCTCACTTGGCCAGGAAAAGGCATAGTATGAGCTCCCAGCCCCGCCGAGCTTTCTCTCAGGGTTTTTGGGGTATCCCCTCATATATAAGCAAATCTTCAAAGAAGCTGCCACATGTGAAGAAGAGCACTACATTACGATTGAAGGAAGGCTTATTAACAACATGCAATATGCAAAGGACACAACCTTCCTTGCTGAAATCGAGGAACTTGAAACACTTGCTGATGAAGGTCAATGATTGTTGCCTGCAGTGTGGATGACAACTCAACATAAGAAGACCAAAATCTTCACAACTGGACCAGGAGGTAACATCACGATAAATGAACAGAAGGTTTTAGTTGTCAAGGATTTTGTCTCCTTTGGATTCACAAGCAATGCTCATAGAAATGCTCATAGAAACAGCAGTCAAGAGATCAAACGACATATTGCATTAGGTAAATCTGCTGCACAAGACCTCTTTAGAGTATTGAAGAGTAAGAATGTTCCTTTGAGGATTAAGATACGCCTGACCCAACCCATGGTATTCTCCATTGTAACGTAGGCATGTGAAAGTTCAACATTGAATAAGGAAGACCATAGAAGAATAGATGGACGTGAATTGTGGTTCTGAATGGGAATAGGGGATGTGCTCTGGACTGCTGAAAGTGCAAACCAATATGCAGTGGAAGAAGTAAGGCCAGGTTGCTTCTTAGAGGTGATGATGGGAAGCCTGTGTCTTACATTCTTTGGATATATTATCAGAAGACACCAGCCCCTGGAGAAGGTAAGGTGGAGGGATGGTGGAAGAGGAAGGGCCTCAATGAAATGGATCAACACAGTGGCTGCCACGAGGAGCTCAGGCATAAGACCAATCGTGACGATGGCCCAGGACCGTGCAGTGTTCCGCTCAGTTGTGCATAAGGTCGCCATGGCTTGGAGATGATAGACATCACATCTAGAGTTGCTGAAAGTAGGAGCCGTTACTTGGTTACTTTCACGACAATCAGTTAATCTTCTCCAATATCTATCTATTGGTCTGGTGCGCACAAAGTAACTAGCTGAGTTAAATAGGAAAGCAATAGTAATTTAACTGTTCCATTAATTATTTGGTAGTTCCATTAATTTCTTTGATTGCCCAATGATATGGCATTAATTTTGATGTCCAATTTTGGTAGAAATGATTATTTCTTCAGCATCTATTTTTCATTTTCTACTAAACTGTCCCAGTTTTCCAAGTCAGAAAGCTAATGCAGAGATTCTATCAGTTGCTGAGCATATCTTTCCAACTGTATATGCAGAAGCTTGAGTAGTAACCAAGACGATCGTAATAACATGTGTCAAAACATTAGATTGTGATTGATACCAGTAAAACCAACATCCGGCTGTAGCAGTGTCAGGCCTCATATCTTAGTGTCAGTTCAGGACCAATGTTCAGAAGTCCTTTATAAAACCTGGGACATTACTATTATTCAGTGCCTGGGCACCCTTTTACCTGGTCTCGGGTCACTTTATGAAAGGCTGAAAAGCATATTTGTAGTAAACACTTGTGGCAATTTTATTGTAGCCTTCTACTATACAACTTGCCTTCTCTTCTTTCAAAACTTTCTGGATAGGTGAACTCAAGCAAATCTAGGATTTAGGTGAGGGCATATGACTTCATTGTAATGATTTAATTCAGGTCTCTAATCAACAAATCTTAGCTCCCCGGTGACACCATTGAATAAGCGTTGCATGCTAACTTCTACGCAGACAGTTCAAACCTGTGCGTTATTCCAAGGGAGTCCACCAAGATACCCGGGTTGTCATAAGCTGGAATTGACATAACGGCAGTGTCTAAATTTAGAATTTTTAACAAATACACAGCTCAAGTACATGTTGTGTACATCAGGTAACATTTTCAAGAAGACTGCTCAATTCTCTAGGAATGAGACTTCGCACAGGCCCAAGACAGGAGTGCCGCCTTCACTAGGCTTGAAAGCTATTGGGCATTTCCCAAAGTAGATGATTTCACTCAGAAGAGGCGCTCGAATGATCCAGGGGACTGGAAAAGCAGATCTCTACCCCTTTTCTTGGATTAGAGGCTAAAGTACAAACGTTTTTTCATGCCACGAGGGCACTGAGTAGTTTTTTTTTCTTCTGAAGAGTAGGGGGCAGTAAGTCAAATAAGTTTGGGAACCTGTGAATTAAACCCAGGCGGTCCTGACACCACAACTGTATTTAAGTCAGTGTTACATTTGGCTTTCAGTCAGGAGATTGGTTAAGCTGTCAAGTGCCACTTCTGACTGCTCAAACTTATATAGCACCTTCACAAGCTCCCAAAACTTTACGCTAGCAGAGATATAGTGTGATAGTGCAATATGTGTATGTGAGTTCCGGTATAAACTCAAAGGATGCTTCCCAGACACGTTTTCTTGGTCTCTGTGGAGATCCACTGGGAAAATACTGCTGTGTGTGCAGTGGAGTCCGGCATCCCCTCCTGTATTACTTTGTATTATGCCTCATTTCTGGGACACTCTTTTCATTATGGGGCTAAAAGAGGCTCTGAGAAGTGATGTGCCCGGTTCTTAAATCCAATGTGCTTTGTCTTCCAGGGTCTGCTTCACGTGGGTCCTGTACAATCTTCAAGGAAGGCAGGCTATGACCTCCGAAGGGAGGAGACACTGCTTCTCGTGGAGAGAGTGGACCAGCAGAATCCGGCAGTGTCAAATCCTCAACTTCAGAGAACTCTATCAGAAAGTTCCCATCTCAGTCCCAACTTTTACATAATAAATCTAGTTTAACTGAATTGAGTTTGCCTCGTAAATCTACAACCACAAGATAATATCTTATGTCTGGTTTTATCTATCAAAGCACTGGGTCTAAAAGTTAGTCAAAAAGTTTTGGGGGGAATAATCACAAACCTTTCTGTTCTCTGATTATGTTATAAACTTGACATTTTTCTTTCTATAAGCTGTCCAAAGGCTTGTCTTCTACTCAGCACTTTATTTCCCTTAAATATTAATTTACCAGCTCAGATTCTTTATTTGTTTTTTGAAAATATGGATTGGAGAAAGAGACAAAGTTCTGCTAGATTCAAGAAGCCAGAAAGGGCAAGAAATCATTATTGATTTCCTCAACAGGCTTCAGTATAAAATGGGTGCTTAACTGGAAAACAGAAAATTACTAGCAAAATCTCCAGATGTTATTTTATGAATTGTACGAGCTCCTTGGTGGCCTAGTGGACTACGCAGTGAGCTACTAACCACAAGATCTGTGATGGTTTGAATGCACTAGCTTCTTCCCCAGAGGAAGACGAGGCTATCTACTCCCACAACAACGTTTAAAGTCTCAGAAACCCAAAGTGGGCAGTTCTGGCCTGTCAGAATCAACTTGATTGTAGTGAGTGTGGGTTTGGGTTGCTGTGCCTACTGTTATTCACTCAATAAGGACCTTTCTCTTCTACCGGTTGAGAGAAATTCTCCATTGGTCTCTCCTATTTCTGTGTTTCATAAATGGAGGCACTATGTTCCAGTGTATCTTTTCAAGGATGTTTAGAAAATAAACAGCCTGTGAAAGAGAGACAATGGCTCCCAAGGAGCAAAGATCAAACAGGTTCACTGCTCATTATAAAAGATTTAGGTTCTAACAGTCCCGGATTCTGCTCCACAGAAGTGCTGGCTGTGTAGTCGCTTACAAATTGACCTGCTACCCCAACCCAGGTCAGCAGTTCGAACCCACCAGCACTCCACAGGAGAACAACAGTTTTCTACTCCTGTAGGCCGGTGCCATTTGGCCCTCTGTGTACTGCTCTGAAGGGCCTGACCCTGCTAGAACCAATGAAAACAATGAGACTCTGACTTCTGTTATTGTTCTGAAAAATAAAATCCTTTTGTCTAGGTAACGATTCTCCTACCTTCTGCCAATATCCATGAAACAGTGGCGTGCTCATTTTTCAGACTGGAACCCACTGCCTTGCGGTCCATCCATGGTCATAATAACCCTATAGGATATATAACGGACTGATAGGGTTTCCTAGGTTGTAATCTTTACCGAATCGGAATAGTTTTTCTCACCAAAGAGAAGCTGGTAGTTTGAAACCATGGAGTTTCTGTTAACAGTCTAGTGATTAACCACTGTGAGCCCAAGACTCTCGTTAGATTAGAGGTAGAATAAAATGTCAAAGAGCTCTCTAGTTCTTGACACTAAACATCATGCCTCAGGATAGGAACTCTGTTTTCTATAATACAAAAAAGCTAAAAATTAAACAAAAACAAACAAATTTTGGCTACCCACACCTAGATTTTCTATTACTAATACAAACATTAACAAAGACTTTCTCTATTAGTTAAATGTTTTACATTGGTTTTATCTTTCTACCTTTATTAAATTATTCCTCATTTGTACTTGAATAGAACAACCAAATTCTTTCTCTCTACTAGGCTTTTAGGTTGAAATTATAAACAAAAACATACATTGTCTCTACTCCCTTGGAATTTTCTATTATTCTTCCTTAAGTTGAATGCTTCACATATTTTAGAACTAATTATAGCTGTAGCTGTAGTTCATAATTCTTACTTGGAGTTTATTCTTATATTTTTCTGAATTATTTGTCTCATATTTTGATTTATTCTTCCAAGTATTCATTTTTAGAGAACTGTTTTCATGACTAATTTCAATTCTTAGTAATTAAAAAAGTGTTTCCAATGAGTGCAAATGCCAAAAGTACGGAGGGCGAAGGGATATTCTCTGAAATAACCATACAGTTCATGCCTGACTACAAAAGACTGCATTCATAGCACAGAGCATAGCAAACTCAATAATACCTTGAAAACAGATTTTTCCCTAGATTGTTGTATTCTACCTAGATCCATATCTGGCTTTCCTTTCCACCAACATTCTTTAGAAATTAAATTGGTACAGTTTCTAAAGGGTAATTCACCAACATAAACAATGAAAGGTTCCAAAACAGTATGTCATATAAGCTATAAATTACACCACTAGATCATTGTGGTGAAATGAAATTGCTTAAACACAGCTCTTCTGTCCATGTATTTGTATCTCCCATCAAATAACTGGGTGGTATTTGTGGTAGGATTCAAATAATTTAACAACTGGTTCACTCCCCTAATTACTATTTTAAGTATATAAAAAGAACTATAGCTCTGGTGTAGTAGTTATACATTGGACTACTAATTGCAAAGTCAACAGTTCAAAACCACCAGGTGCTCTGTGATAGAAAGACAGGGGTTTCTACTCCTGGAAAGAGTTACAATCTCAGAAACCCACAGGGGCTGTTCTGCCCTGTCATATGGGGTTGTTATGAGTCATAGACTTGATGGTAGTGAGCTTTGAGTTATATACTGAAATCTAGTTTATCATCCCATGGAGCTAATACTTACATAAGGACAATACGAGAGGTACACAAAACTATATTATGAGTGTTTTAACATATTAATTAAAACATTAAATAATGCCTTGCAAAAACAATAAAACTGTTTAGATAGTTCTGTTGCTTCTTGATTGGCATCCTCACTTGTAATATTCTTTGCTTTGTTTCAAGCATCATTGGCTGCATGATTTGTCCTTAACCATCTCTTCACTGTAGGAGGAGGGTTCCATTCCTTCTGAGGTAGACCAGACAACAGTCACTGTGTTTAATGTATTAGAAACAGGTGACTTCTCTTCTCTGAAAATATTATGTTAATATTTGAAAAAATCCTTTATACTTCTGTTGAACTTAAAGCAATTTTTCTGATGATATTTTCCCCTCTTTGAACACTTTCAGAACTTGCATAGTTTACTCATAATATCTTGTGGGAATTTGGGGTTTAACACAGAGCTGAAATGAGAGCATGCTACCCTCTGGTGGTCGGGCACTTTCCCTCTTTACGTTATATATGTATTTTTATGGAAGTGACACACTCAAGGGAATACAAATGTATTATTTTGCCAATGTTAAAATGAGATTATAAAATATTACAGACATAATTCCACTTAATTTTTTTATACTGAGGGACTGAATGACCACTTCTACCAGTGCTAGAATACGCTGTTGCACTGATGAATGTTAAAAAAAGATTCAGGAATATAAACTTGTGACTTCTACATCGTGTGACTGCCCAGCGGCCCAACTTAGAGAGCATACTGATTACAAGGGCCATTTTAACAACTGGTTCACCAATGTCAACAAAATATTAGGTATCATTTCCGCTGAACTGGTGTGAGCCAGCTGAATCTCACCACTGGGCGGGGCGGGGGATGCACATTGGAACACTAACAGAGGGATTGATCAGTTTTTCATTCCTCTTTGAAGAAGAAATCCGTTTTAGAAACAGAAGAACCACCAGTGAAGCAAGAGCCGGATCCCCATTGGAAGTGGTGGTGCCACCAGAGGCGGCAGAGGCAGCAGCACTAAGATTCTGGAAAAGAAGAGATGAGTGGAGCCAAGCTTGTGAGCCAGAGCAGAGGAACAGCAGGCAGAGGGATCGGCTTCCCAACCCAGAGAACAAAGCAGAGGCCAATGAGCTGCGTGGCTGAGAGATTCAGGAGCACAGAGATGTGCCTGCCAGCATGGCTGAGAAGAGGCACTCTGTACCAAATTCCTGTACCCTTACCTTTTGGTAACCTCTTAGTATCGCTAATAAAGCCCATAGTTGTGAGTATTAACTTCGAGTTCCATGTGGCTGTTGTAGGGGATTCTTGAATCCAGCAGAGTCGAGTGTCACAAGAAGGACGGTTGGTGTCTAAAAGAGGCTAATGGAGGATGAAGGATGGAGGATGGAGGATGGAGGCTTGTCTGCCCTCTGCCTTGTGGCAATCAGCCTGGTCCTGGATTCTCCTCCTCCTTACAGTAGTCAGAGGGGGTCAGCCCCGGCACCCCTGCCATATCTTCAATCATAAAAAATAAAATATGTTGGCAAAGATATATTCAGAAGCATGATTGTTGTACACCATTTTATTAGTGAAAGTCAGGGAAAATAGAATGCCCACTATAAAAGGCACTTGAGGGGAAAAAATTACGTGAAAAACTCACATATTTGAAATCTATACACATGTATTTCAGAGACATTGCATATTTGGCCATAGTCCACTGCAATAAAGTAACTATCTCAATAAAATGAGTCATGCAAATTTGTGGTTTCCTAGTGCACATAAAATTTTATGTATACTAAAGTATGGTCTAATCAGTGCACAAAAGCATTATGAATCCGTCTGAAACATTGGCAGACTTACCAAAATGCAGCACAGTGACACAAGGAGAGCACATCCTGTCAGAAAAATGACATCGATAGATTTACTCCATGCAGCCTGGTCAGGAAACTTCCATAAAAAATGCAGTGTCTGGGAAGTGCAATGAAACGAGGCATGCCTGTATAATCAGTGAGACTTAAGACTGGAATCTCTACACATAGGATGGCAAAGTGTTCAGAGAGAGGGTAAATGATGTGGAAAACTGATTGTGTTCCAATTCTAAATAAAACTTTCATGTACTTTTTAGTTATGCATAAGAAGAATTATTAAGGTTTCTCATTAAAATAACATGGCTCCTTGGTCTGAATGTTTTGCCCAAAGGTGATTATTTTCTTTTGGGTTATCTTCTAAGTTTTACTAGTGAAAATATATTATTTGTGGAATATAAATGACATTAATGGCAGCCATGTCCTCTCTCTTTCATTCTGTTTTCAGCGTGTAAGGTGTTTCCAGCTGCTGCAAATGAAGAGAAAGCAATGACAAGAAAGGGGTGTGTGGATTCGACATGCTCATAAAACTCACGAAGACCTAACAAGACAAAACTTTGGAAATTTTAAAAACATTTTCCATTCAAACCAGAAATATAATGATCAAGATCTTTCATGATATCACATCCATGTTGAATAATCTGAAATTCCACCAGGATGCTAAAAACAGTCATCTTAGGAGGGACGAAAACAGAGGTGCTGATCCCAAGGGCTGAAATAGAAAGTAAATGTTTAGAAAACGATGAGGGCAACCTGTGTACAAACACGCTTGATGCAATGAATGCATGGAATGTTACAAGAGCTGTAAATGACAACATGATTTCTTTAAAAGTCATCTGAAAGAATGCTTACTTTTAACTTCATTATTGCTAAGATTTTAAGTTTTATGTGGGGAAAATTCCATAACCAAAGTTTGGGGAAGAGAGTTACACAATTTGGTAAATAAAGCCAGAGTTTTATCTGCTTCATTTAAAAGGCTAAATGAAAAATATTGCAATAAAATCATAGAAATAGTTATTAAATAAAAATATCACATGGTGAAAAAAAAAATCACATGGTGAAATTATTGCATCTCAACACGCCCTAGGTCTACACACTACCGAAGTCCGTGTTCCACCCCGTTCCCTAAGAATTCTGTGCTCCTCTGCTCCGATCGGAAGGGCACTTTGAGCATCAGGGTTTCTAAGCATGCTCCTACTCAGTGATCTTTAAGCCTACAGCAAATGCAGGCTTAAGGGGGCAAAATCAGGGCTGTGGGGTGGAAGTGGTAGCATTACCCCCGAAAAAAAAAAAAATTGGAAGGACCACCCTTTTTACCCTCTAGGAATGAGTAGGCACATTGTTGTGCTGGAATAAACTATTAAAGCAACTGTCTTGGTCTTTTTCTCTCTGATTCAGTTTTCAATTTTCTTAAAACATCTTCACAATAATCATCCTGCTTCCTCTGAGAAAAACTATCAAGATTCTCCCTTGGAAATCCTTCCAATACAGAGTCACCAGAAGCTTCTGGGATAATCTCTCTTTTTGAATTTATCTTTGAGATCTTCTAAATGTCCTTGCAACCCTGGACTTATTTAAAAAACTAGTTTCACGTGGGGCAGCATTCCTGTAAACCTGCTGCAAATTTTCAGTGGTTTGGGAGGGTGTCAACCTGAGACTAGCCTTTAGCCCAAGCCTCCAAATGCTTGGCTGAGAACAAAACAAAGGGATCTTTTTTGGTTTCCTTTTGTTTTTCCGACATCCTAGGGAGACGAAGCAAGTGCATTACTGGGAGAATGTATCTGCAGCCTCCCCCTGTCACAGAGACTTGTTTGAACACCTTTTGTTTGAGCCAAAGTTGGCATGGCAAGGGTCCTAGGAAGGCCTTCAAAGGGGCGGACTGACTGACACAGAGACTCAGCATATGGCCACCTGTGAGGATGTGCGGAATCAGGGTCCCAGTCTCACTGGAGAGCACCTCAGCGACAGCAAACTGTGGGGCTGGGACCCCCCGCAGCAATTCAGGGGGAAGAATTGACAAAGCACTTCCCGGCTCAGTGGGGGTTGCAGCCCTACTACAGCAGAGCCAGTGCTGCATCGCACCAGCATCGATGGAATCGGATTTCGACGCGAAAAACGTCCAGAATTTTGTATTGGAACTCACACAAAACGTCGGAATCCGACCGGACGCACGTGATTTTGGTAAACAAAAGCAGTTTGTTTTGGTTACTCCGAGTTAGTTGGCGTTGTTAGTAAGCGTTGTTTAAACCTTTTGCAGCTGTGTTTCGAGCGTTTTGGTAGAATTTTCTTAGTTTTTATGGCTCTTTGTACTGTTTTTAGTTTAAAAACAAACAAAGATGGGTCCTACGAATGAGTTTTTGAAAAGCATCATCATGATAAGGAGCTGGTTAAGCGTGTTACCGATAGTGTGGATGACAATGCAGTAAACCCTTTTAGAACACAGTGACGGGAACACCAGCAGCAGCCCTCATGAGACAGAGTTACTTATTTATTTATTGTTTTCAGAGAAAGCCAGCCAGGCCCGAGTGAAAAAAGGCAAAGAAGGGAAAAAAAAAACTCCTGAAAAGCAGCTCCCCTTCCCAACAATGACTCTCTCCATCCTCCTCTCCACAGCTGTGTCCACAGATCAGCTCCTCATCAGTCTCAAGGTATGGGCCAGACTGTAGTTGTTAAAAACTTTTTTAATGTGTTTCTTATTTAAAGTATATTATTTAACTCTGAATTTGTTTACTTTTAAATTTCTGTATATTGTTTGTATAAAAAGGCAAGGTTCGGGTAAAAACTTGGTGGTAGAGAATGGATTAATCTGTTTACAGTTATTTGTTATGGGGAAAAATTGATTTGGAACTCAACTGCATCACATTTCGATACTCCTTCTAGAACAGATTAGCGTCGAGGTCCAGGGTTCTGTATGTACATAAAGTGCATATTCTTTAACCCCATCACCACTGTAAAGGAGAATACCTAGTTATCTGTGGCCTCACCTGTATGATTTCATCTTCCTAAAGCTGTGCACCCTCGAATTCTAGTATTGACTCTCGGATCACTAATTGCTGACAGGTTATAAGACATAGTTAACATTCTGAACATAGTTTCTTAATTGCGTAATTGCCATTCCCTATGTGGACTAACATGGTGGCAAACCATCATTGACTTTCTCTGTCATTACGTGTTCTCACTCTAAACTCATTTTGGTGTTTCCATTGCAGTCAAATAAATTACAAAATACCAAGATCTCCCTTGATATCATGATCAAATCGCCACCTTTTATTAATTTGGTTGCATTAAAAAATAAAAAATCAATTCTTTACATCTTCTTAATCCTTCATAGAGAGAACAGCTGAATGAATTTCAAAGCATTGATTCCAAAAAGGAAAGTCATGCTGCCTCTCAATCCCAGCTGAAATCAATCAGCAGAAAAAAAAAAAATTCCTAAAATGAGAAGCTATTATTTTCTTCCCCAGGAATGAGAGATTTCTCCACACTTTTCCCCACGTATCCTTTCAACAATTGAATAATTGCTTCAAAAGTGGTGCCTGGGACTGATCTCAGCTTTTCTGCCGGGTCTTCACTTCCCTCTGGTCAAGTTCCCAGATTACCTATGGGAGTTCTCTGCTGCTCAGTCCACTTGACAGCAGGAAGCTTTTTTTGGACAGTTGTTGTTTTGCCTGCTTATTGAAAGGAGTGCTGCTGGTGAGGCAGTGGTTAAACTCTGGGTTACTAAATGAAACGTCAATAGTTCGATCCTTGCAGCGAACCCCAGAGAAAGGAAGAAACGCCCGTTCTGAAGTGGCCACATCTGACGTGCTCACGTCTATGGAAACTCCGGGGCCATTCTGCTCTGTCTACTCGGCTTCTAGGAGCCAGCATGGATTCAAAGTTGATGGTTTGGGTGCTTTCTCATGCCATTTCCGCCTGCTAACTGACACTACTCCTGGCTCTCCACTTTTGGGAGTTTTTTATTTTGTTTTGCTTATCAAAGGTTCTCTCTGTGGTCACTAAAATGTGATAACAGAATGTGCTAGCCACAGATTTGGGCATGTGATACTGGGAAGATTGTGTCAGTGCTTCAAGACCCTCTTCTGGTAGATACTATCCTCCTTAAAACATGAAAGAGAAGCAATTTGTGTTGAATATCATTCCAATTGTACTTAATTCCACCACCACCACCCCTCCCCTCATATAGGGTCTTATGCGTTTGAATCAATTGACAGCAGTGAGTTTGGATTGGTCCCAGATATCCTCCTGTACTTGTTTCTCTCTGCAAACTAACTTCCTTTTCTTGGTAAATATCTATCTGTATGACCCCAAATTAGAAGCCTCTACTTTCCTGCTAATTAACCTCAGAATGTTTTCTCAGCTCAAAGTGATGTTTATGCCAGTTATATAATTACCATCACAAAGCATTTCCTTCATCCCACAATGAAATGCAAGGCCAAACACTAGTTCATCTTTTACCTTACATCTCAGTTCCTTGGGAACTTTTACTCTGATTTTTGACCCTGTAATGTTTTCTTTGTCAAGAATCATATACGGTGTAGCCTTTACTTTTTGACTTTTATTACTAACCATATGGTTTTGAATTCATCCATGCTATTTCACTGATGGATAGTATATTTATGATTTTTTGCTGAGTTGTACTCCATTGTATGGGCATGCCAAACATTATTTATCTATTTACTTGATTATTACCTTCTTGATGGTTTCCCAGTTTGGGTATTGTGAACAGATTTTTTACAAACATTTACATACAGGTTTTGTATGGAATAGAAATGAAGCTGGAGATTTCATGATGGCATTTTGCAAAACCAATGACTTGTTCACAGCAAATAGCTTTTGTCAATAAATCAAAATGTGACTCTACTTATGAATGTCTCCTGATGAATTACACAAATTTAAATTGAGTACATCTGTGGGAAGACATGATATCAGAGCTATACATCAACAGGTAAAATTGGAACAAGGGCAACTATGGAACAGACCATCTCATGTAAATTCAAGACAAAAATGAAGAAAATTAAAACAACTCTATAAAAGTCAAAGTATGCCCTTGAGTGTATTCCACCTGAATTCCAAGAACATCTCAAGAACAGATTGGAAGCATTCAACTGAGCACTAATGACAGAACCTGATGAGCTCTCGGAGGTCTAAAGACTATCATTCATGAAGAAAGCAAAGATCATTAAAAGGACAGGAAAGAAAAGATCAAAGTGGATGTCAAAAGAGACTGAAATGCTAGGAATCATAGAATAGCTAAAGCAAATGGAAGAAAAGATGACGTCAAGGAGGTGTGAATCAAAATTTTAAAGGACAGCTCAAGAAGATCAATCCAAATATTATAATATGTATGGTCTTAGACTTAAAAAATCAAACAGGAAGAACACACTCAGCATATATGAAACTGAAAGAACTCAAGGAAAAATGGGAACCTCAAATTGCAATTTGTACAGATTCTATAGGCAAACTATTGAAAGATGCAGTAGGCATCAAGGGAAGATAGAATGAATACACAGTGTCACTCTACCAAAAACAACGAGTCGACAGCCCACCATTTCAGGAGGTGGCACATGCACAAGAAACCAATGGTGCTGACGGAAGAAGTCCAAGCTACACTGACTGCATTGGCCCAAACCAAAGCTAATCAACCAAACTCACTTCCATCAAGTCAATGGTGCTAATGATGATCTGAGGCTGTAACTGTTCACAGGATTAGAAATCCCAGTCATGTTTTCGCAGAGCTGCTGGTGCCTTCAAGCTGCTAAGCATGCCGATCACAGCCCAACATGCATCAACTCCGCCCCCAGGGCTCCTAGCCAAAAGCAAGGCTCCAGAAACTGGCCCCTTAGAGTATTTCAGAAAGTCAAAGAAGCACTGGAAGTGCCCAGGTGTCTACGTCAAGAAATCTGGAAGACAGCTACCTGGCCAACTGACTGGAAGAGATCCAGATTTGTGCCCATTCCAAAGAAGGGTGACCCAACAGAATGCTCAAACTATAGAACGATATCACTGTTAATGCACACAAATAAAATTTTTGCTGAAGATCATCTAAGAGCAGTTGCAGCAGTAAGTACATTGACTAGGAACTCTCAGATGTGCGGGCTGGATTCAGAAGAGGCGTGGAACAAAGGATAGCATTGCTGAAGTCAGATGGATCTTGGCTCAAAGCAGAGAATACCAGCAAGATACTTACTTGTGTTTTATTTGCTATTAAAATGCATTAGACTGTGTGGGAGATAATAAAGTATATATAACTTTGAGCAGAATGGGTTTTCCAGAACACTCCATTGTGCTCATTCAAAATTTGTACATGGATCAAGAGTCAGTTTTACTAACAGAACTAAGGAATACAGCATGGATTAAAATCAGGAAAGGTTCGCTAGGTTTATATCCTCTCACGATAGTTGTTCGATCTGTGTGCTGAGCGAATGATCAGAGACGCTGGAAGATATGCAGAAGAAAATGGCCTCAGAATTGAAGGAAGGCTTGTTAACAACCTGCCATATCCAGGTAACATAAACTTGTTTGCTGACCACGAGGAGGACTTGAAGCGCTTTCTGATGAAGATAAAGGATTGTAACCTGATTATAGCCTTCGGTAAGGATCACAATTCAATGCAAGGAAGACCAAAATCCTCACAAGTGGACCATAACATCATGATAAAAGGACAAAAGCTTGAAGGTGTCAGGGACTTTGTCTTACTTGAATCTACAATCAATGCTCATGGAAGCAATGGTCAAGGGATCAGAAGACCTATTGCATCGGGTCTTCTGCTGCACAAGACTTCTTTAGAGTATTGAAGAGCAAGATGTTCCTTTGAGACTAAGGTACGCCTGAACCAACCCATGGTATTCCTCATTGCATCATATGCATGTGAAAATTGAACATTGAAGAATCAATACTTTTGGACTGTCGTGCTGGAGAAGAACATTAACAGTACCAAGGACTGCTCAATGGACAGACCAATCTGTATTGGAAGAAATAAGGCCAGAGCACTGCTTAGAGGCAAGGATGGTAAGACTTTGTCTGACATATTTTGGACATAGTGTCCAAAGAGACTGACGCCTGGAGAAGGTGAGGTGGCTGGACACAGTGGCTGTGTCAATGGGCTCAGGCACAGGAACCATTGTGAGCACGGCTCAGGGCCGAGCCGGGTTTTGTTCTGTTGTGCGTAGGGTCGCTACAGGTTGGAGCCAACTCATTGGCACCAAAGAGCAACACGCACTTTTGAACATGTTTCAGTTTGTTGGGTGCATACCCAGGAGGAGCAATTGTTTGGTCTTACGCTCAAGGTATGTTTCACTTTGGAAGAAAGTGCCAGCCTGTTTCTAAAATGGCTCTACCCTACAGCATCCCTCCCATGTTCCACATTTTCACACTTGACAAAGCGAATGGGACATATGAATTACTAAAATTCAATCTGTCCAAGAAAAATATATGAAGTACAGGAAATAGAAATTCAGCTCAGGGGAAAGGCAAAGAAAATGTCAACGGTAATAGTAAAATCCTTTTTACGAGGCGTCTCCAAGGGAAACGACAGCAACGGTGGGTGGAGAAGAGTGTCTCACGGGGTTAACTCTGTGAAAAACTGTTCACAGAGGCCGTTGGAAGGTGTGACAACAATTGGAATAGATAAAAGAAACACAAAAATAAAGATAACATTTGTGTGAGCTCAAGTGAAAAATCTGGTAAGGAAAATATAGTCACGTTATTGTTCGGTGACAGTGAGTGGTTCTGACTGAGAGCGACCCTGTGTCCCATAGAATGAAACCCCTCCCAGGCCCGGGGACGCCTCACGGGGATTCTTGGGTTGGAGCGCATCGTTGAAACCGCTGTGTCCGTCCATCTGTCCTTGGGTTGGAGCGCATCGCTGAACCCGCTGTGTCCGTCCATCTGTCCTTGGGTTGGAGCGCATCGCTGAACC
>NW_022103920.1:46289151-46319833 GCF_000313985.2 Echinops telfairi | reverse complement strand
ACCCGCTGTGTCCGTCCATCTGTCCTTGGGTTGGAGCGCATCGCTGAACCCGCTGTGTCCGTCCATCTGTCCTTGGGTTGGAGCGCATCGCTGAAACCGCTGTGTCCGTCCATCTGTCCTTGGGTTGGAGTGCATCGCTGAAACAGCTGTGTCCGTCCATCTGTCCTTGGGTTGGAGTGCATCGCTGAAACCGCTGTGTCCGTCCATCGTGTGGAGGGCCTTCCTCTTTATTGCTGCCCTTCTACTTTAATCATGGTACATTATAATTGCCACCTTTGAATACTACTTGTTTACACATAATAATACAAGTTCTAAGTATTGATTTTACCAGTATTATGAAAGTAACTATATTGTGCTCAAAGGGAGATGAAGAAGAGAGGCTGGTGGTATAAAAGAACTAAATTCTCATTCATAATTGTGTTAGTCTGGGTTGACTAGAAAAACAAATCCAGTGACACTCATATATGCATATGTAAGAAACAGCTTTATACCAAGAAGTAATAATGCATCAATAAAACAGCCCAGCTTACATCTGATATCAGTCCATAAATCCCTCTTCAGACTCACGAACCTGTGGGGGGAAGTCAGATGCGCAGGCACTTCCCCCCCTGAGGGCGATCAGTTGCCAGGCTGCACTAGCCCTACTCCCTGCTGCTAGAGACAATGGGTTACCTCTCTCTGGAGCCTAAGGCCATTAGACAGGCTCCTGTAGGAGAGGTTTGCACCCTACTGATAATGTTCCTATGGAGACCCAGAGACCACCCTCTCATTACTGGGTACCCTATAGTGTAACCCCTCCCTGTGATGTATGTTTCTACCTGTAATTAGTGGGCTGGCATGCCCCCAAAAGGTATATAGGCATGGGTCAGCAATATAGAGCTCTCGGACACCTTGGACTCTGACCTCCCTGACTCTCTTCCCCCTCTCCCTTGTTCCCTTTCCCTCCTTCCCTTCCCCTTCTCTCCACATGGACCACTAAGCTGGGCTGAGGTGAGCAATGGTACCATGTAACATGCCTGATTGTATTATTGTATTATCTCTCATGCTCTTGATGACTTTAATATAATACTTATATATCTCAACCATACAATTGTGCATTACTGAACCCAGAAGTAGTATTACTGAATCCGAGAAGTAATAATAGGAGTAGCAGCGGGTAGGGGCTGGCCCTTTACCCTACTCCCTCCATGCCAATTTTAATTTAATACTACACGCACCCACACGCAGTGATACAGAATACAGGAAGGCCGCAGGTTCTTGTGCAGAGCTGTGTGGGTCCGGTTGTGGTGGCCACATCACAGGGCTCCCGCAGGTCCCAGTGTGGCTGTCAACAGGAAGGTGACAGCAGAGAAAGAGAGAGAGGCTGGCCTCCAGAAAACCCTTTATCTCGATTACACCGCCACGCAAGGTCATCAAACTGCAACCTGATTGACAAGCTACACTCAACCTGATCTTCTTACAGGTGCCATTTTGGTACCAAAAAAACCCTAATCATCAGAGTCATAATAGAAAGTCAATGGTAGTTAGGTGCTATCCAGTTAGCTCCAACTCACAGGGAACCTTTAAAGGAACAGAACAAAACCAAATCATGCTGAGTCCTGCGCCATCCTCACCAAGCTTGGTCTGTTTGAACTCAGGGTTGCAGCGTACATGGTTGTGTCAGTCTATCTCTGTGAGTCTGCCTCTTCTTCGCCAGCACTCGACCGTGAATGATGTCTTTTACCAGGACATACAGTCTCATCTACTAACATATCCAAAGTATGTCAGACAAAGTCTTACTACCCCTACTTCTAAAGAGCATCTTGGCTACTCTGTCAAGACAGGCTTGTTCATTTGTCTCCCAGTCAATGGTATAATCAATATCAAATACCACAATTCAAAGTAATCAGTTCTTTTGCAACCTTCCTTACTCAATTTCCAAACTCACTTTTGGTTTTAAATACTTTAAAGAGGACTTTCACTTCAGATTTTCTCATTGCAATGCATTGTTTGAGTTTTTGACCACTGAATTAGTGGGGGTTGATTAAATCCTTGACCACATCTATGCTTTTCCATTTATCATGATTGCTTATGGGTTGTTTGCTTCCTCTAGGTTGAGACCTTGCAACTCACAGAGGTTCATGACAGAGCATCTGAAGAGTTGTTTTAGTAAGAATGAACTGTTTCCCTTAAGAAAACAATTTCCTGAATTTCAATCTATAATTGCTTCACATACTTACAGTGTGTTTTATGTAAGTAAAATGCTTCTGTAAGAGTAGACTTTGCAGTGCCGTCGATAGGAAGTTCACTGTGTCCTTATGCTCTTCTGCTATATATTGGCTTCTGTTTCATGAGCAAATGTAGAATTAGGGAACATGGACTCGTAAAGCTTTCCATCTCTAATCTCTTTCAGGGTGTTGTCTTACTTTGATAATTCTCTAACTCTCTTAGTAGAATTTCCCTTTGGAGTTTTGATAACATATCTGAAAATGCTGTAGCATAACTTATGCCTTGTAGCTATTAATCTTTTCAGAAACTATTTTATCAACTTCTGCTGCTTTTACCAAAGATAAAAGGTCACAATGTTAGTAAGGTTTTGTTTGTTTGTTTCTGATTTTTTTAAATCAGACAATTCAGAGCTAAGTCTTAGGTTTTAAGATTTGTTTCAAGTTTTCAATTTTCTGTTTTACTTCACCATCTGAGTAGTACTACTTTGGAAACACACTATTTCTTTACAATCCGTGGACATATTGAGTCATTTCAAGTTTTATAGGAATTGAAACTCATCTGGGGTCAGTGTCTAATAATAAGGCTTTTAGATAATCCCAATAGAAAATGTGGTGTTTTTTTTTTAATTTACTGCAGGTATTTCAGTTGGTAATTGAATCACTTTATTGTGTTAATTTTATTTACGACAATAGTTTTTGTTGCATGTACAAATTATCACCTACCCTAGAATCTTCATTGGCTCCTATCCATACTGTTCATGATCTTTACTGATACTATTATTACTGTTATTGTCACAGAATTTTGTATAAAGGTAATCTGTTATACTTCTCTTGATTTAAAGTGTTTAACTCAATAAAAGTCCAGATAATCAAGCACCAGGTTGAAGAAGTACTATCTTTTATAGAACTTCTAATGTTTTGATATTGCTCCTTTTCTATGAGTAGATTAATGAAGTCCTTAGAAAAGAACAACAAACTTATCTCTGTCCTGATTCTGTTTAGATCTCCCCATTCCTTGCTTATACCTTATCTGAAAGTGTTTACATCCCACACTGGCAGCTTGCTTGCTTCCTAATGTTATGGAGTGCTTCTACTGTCTTAAAAACTTCCAGTAATTGCAATAAGTCTAATTATTAACATTTGTCACCACTGTGTTCCAGGCATTGTTCCCACTTGGTACATAGTCTTATTGTTGCTTTTAATATTTTGGAAGTGAATACAAAAAATTCCCAGTACTAACCAAAAAGTTGGCAGTTCAAACTTGCCCAGGTTTGCGTCAGGGGCAAGGCCTGGCAATCTGTTTCTGAAAGGTCACAGCTTTGAAAATCAGATAGGACACAGTCCTACACTGAACACATGGCATTTTCATGATTCAGAGCTCATTGGAAGGCAACTAGTTTTGTTTTATCTTCCTTTGCAGTCCTCGTATTATTGTTAGCTACATCCTAGTTCACTTTGGCTCATGGCAACCTTACATACAACAGAATAAAGCATTGCCTCAACCTGAATTATCTTCATACACATCACCAAGTTTGAGTCCATTGGTGGACTAATGTGCCAATCCATCTCACCAAAACCCTCCACCACCCATGTGGGCCTTCTCCTTCACCAAACATGCCCTGCCCCTAATGGCATGTCAAAGGCAAGTAGACTAGGCCAAGTTCTGCTGCTATCCATCAGGGTTCATTGGCTACCTTTTGGGAGTGTCATCATGCGTTCCTTTTCAGTCTCTGTTAGTCTTCTGGCCAGAAGCTCGCTGAAACCTGTGCACCGACAGTAATCCTGCTGGTATGTATCACAGCAACAAGCAAGTTGCCCTACAGTTCAGAGACCATGGGTAGTACTAAATATAAGCTCTTTTGTGAATGAAAAAAAAACTAATATAGATTTGTTTTACAGTTTCCATCCTCAAAACTCCAGTGTATATAGGACTCAAGTTACAAATCGCAGCTTGTCTATGGTAGTTCGTGGTTTCAGGTGCGGGTCCCTCTTACAGTGGAGCTGTCCTTCCTTCTTATAAGCCCCAAAGCAATCGTTGCTGGGTTTGTGATTATATGTCTAAATCTGTGCATAAAACCGTAGAATGCAGTTACAAAAAACGGAAACTCAGTGGTGTAGAGTTAATGATGACTCATAGTGTTATTGCCAGAAATGAACACTTCCTTGCAATTCTGTCCAGTGCAAGCCTTCCTTGTGCTGTGAGGGTGATGCCGGGCAGGAAGGAAATGGTGAGGGAGAGAATCTTCGGGGAACACAGTGCTTCCTGAGCTGTGCTCCTGCATCTTCAGCCCTTTGCTATATTGTTGGCTTTTTTGAACCACAAGCAAACTTCACAAGGGAAAGGAATTGCTTGCTCTTGAGGCTAAGAATAATTCACTTGACTCACATAAATTAATTTACCAGCTAATTATTTCATACTTTATATAAGTTACTAATTTAGCATCACAGCACCATCACCCCTGCCGAATAAAAAATTGTATTCAATGCTGATTGTTATAGACAGAATCATGCCCCCCTATTTCAAAAGATGTCGAAGTCCCAGTGCCTCTCCATATCTGTGAATGTGAATGTGCTTGAACATAAAATATTCAAATATGTTATCAGTTAAATTAGCATGAGGTCATACAGGAGTTTGGTGTTTTTTCATTCTTATTAGTTGGGCCGAATACATATATCAAATCATTCCATATTTCAATCACATCCAGCAGAATTGTGTATTTGCTACCCCAGTTTCAAAATATAGACCCCTTGACATCACCACCCCTTCACCCTGCCACAACTTTCCTCTCCCCAAAACACTTATTCCACTTGCTCACTCTATAGCTTCATCAGTCCCAGTTTGCACATACCCAAAAGACAAGAAAGCATATACTGCAACTTCAGGAGGGTGACCACCAATGACATAAACCTCCTGAGATACCCCTAATGTATGGTTTGGTTTGAGTAGTTCTTTGCCTCTCTTGGGCTTCTTCCCTCTGCATATAAAGTTGGTAATCATTTTTTCCCATTTCTGTGAAGAACGATGCTGGGATTTGTATCAGGATTGCATGACTCGGTAGATTGCTTTTGGTAATATTGGAATTTTCACAATATTGAGTCTTAGAATGCAAGAATATGGGTGTTCTGCCATTTATGTAGTAATTTGCATTCTAGTTTTAGGGGTTGGGGTGGGTTTCCTTCTAGGTACTTCAGCTTCTGCACGGCTATCGTGGATGGTAGTTTCCTCGATGCCTTCTTCAGTGTTCCCGTCAGTGGTGTGCAGGAATCCCATTGATTTCTGCTTGTGACTCTTGTATCCTGCTACACTGCCCGGGTGTTTGGGAGTTCTAATGCAATCTGAGTGGTGTCCTTACAGAAAAAGAGACAAAGAGAGCAGGGAAGGACAGTCATGTAATGATACATCTAAAAGTCAAGGACTATCTATAGCTTCCAGAAACTGGGAGACACCAAAGGATATTAAGAAAGGATCCCTTCCCGGAGCCTTCAGAGAAATCATGGCCCTGTCAGTACCCTGAACTGCTAGCCTTATGACTGCTGAGTCGAAGCAGTTCCATGGCTTTAAAACACCCAGTTTTCAGTGCTTTTTAGAGTAGGCCTAGAAAAAGTATGTACTCATTTTCCAAGATATATGTATTCAGAGAAACTTATCCAATATCATTTTGATCTCATATCAGATATTAACTCTTTTTCTCCTAAACTGTTTAGGTATACAAAATTTGAAAGCTATTTCTCCTAACGCCCAATATTCCTTCCTCTAGGTTAGTATTAACTTTGAAAGTAAATCAAAATAAATAAAACTAAATAAAGCATAAGTAGTGTTTTATGTCAAATGGATCTTGACTAAAAGCAGAGAATACCAGAAAGATGTTTACCTGTGTTTTATTGAATGTGCAAAGACATTCAACTGTGTGAATAACAAGCTCACACAAACTATGGATAACCTCGGGAAGAATGGGGATTCCAGAACACTTCATTGTGCTTTTGCAGAACCTGTACATAGATCATGAGGCAATTGTGTCAACAGAGCGAGGACATAATGCATACTTTAAAATCAGGAAAAGTATGCGTTAAGGTTGCATCGTTGTACCAGATTTATTCAATCTGTATACTGAGCAAACCATCTAGGAAGCTGGCTTATATGAAGAAGAATGCAGCATTGGTATTGGAAGAAGTTTTATGACTCACCTGTGGTATGCAGATGACACAACCTTGCTTGCTGAAAGTGAAGAGTACTTAAAACACGAGCTATTGAACATAAAAGATTGAAGCTTTCCATGTGGATTATAACTCAATATAAAGATGATCAAATTTCTCACAACTGGACCAATAGATTGTATCATGATAAATGGAGAAAAGGTTTAAATTGTCAAGGACTTTGTCTTGCTTGGACCCACAAGCAATGGTCACAGAAGCAGGAGTCAAGAGATCAAAAGGCATTTTGCATTAGGTAAATCTGCTGCACAAGACCTCTCTAGAGCATTGGAAAGCAAAGATGTTGTCACCTTGAGGACTATGGTGTGTCCGACCCAAGCCACGGTGTTGTCAATTGCCACAGATACATGTGAAAGTTGGGCATTGAAGCAGGAAGACTGAAGCTGAGTGGATACATTTGAAGTGTGGTGCTGGAGAGGAATATTGAAAGTGACACCAGCTTTGACACTGAGGTGCCAAACTTCTCTGTCATGGAGGAAGTATGCCCACAGTGCTCTATGCAGGGCAGGATGGGGAGACTTTAGACATGCTGCCAGGAGAGACCAATCCCCGGAGAAGGACATCATGCTTGGTAAAGTGGAGGGGGGGCGGTGAAAGGAAGGAAGCCCTTCAAGGAAATGGACGGACACAGTGACTGCATTAATGGACTCAAACAGGAAAAATAGGGTTCATGGGACCAAGCAGTGTTTCACTGTTCAGTGCATAAAGTTGCTATGGATTTGGAATCGGCCTGATGGCACTAAGAACAACAACAGCATCACGAAGGATAAGTGCATCATGCCGTATCTGCCGAACTACACCCTAACTGAATGAGTGCTGAGTATCCTGGCCCAGACCAGTTCACACACAATCTTCAGCATTTTGATCAGCATAATAGATAGCAATGGAAATGTAAAGTACATGTGACGGCTCATATGTGGCAAAGAGAAAGTAAAGCATAAAATCATTAGGCTATATTATGATTATGCCATTCATCTATAACAATTTAAATCTTTATCAAGATTTTAAATTATATCAAGAATAACACTGGCTATTGCCTCAAAACCATGGAACACATGCATAGATGAAAAATCCTTTAGACTTTTGTACATAAAACTTTAGCCAGACAGATAAAATTTAGAATGTATCAATGACGCTCCCTTTCAATAATGAAAATTAACATAAATCTAGGTAGCACAGTGTTTTGCAAGTGACTGCTCACCCACAGGGCGGTGGTGATGGAAAGGTCGAGGTGTCTTTCTCCATAAAGTTTACAGCAAAGAAAATCGGCTTGCGCTGTTCTCCGGTTGAACCAATGAGGTCGTCGTACTTGGGAATGAACCGGACAACAAGCAACCACACTGTACCCAGACCATCATATCGTCTGTGCTATCAAAAGTGCATTGCGGGGAGCAAGAGAAGACTCTGCGAGGCCTCCAGGCCTTTTCCATCCCAGAAATCCCAGTCCTGCCCACCCAGCCCACCCTGGCCTGTGTTTTCCTGTACCTGCTCTTAAGATAATCACTGGGGCTCTTCAAATTCCTACTCCTCAATTACAGAGGGCCAGCTGGGGTAGAAAAAGATGGCAACTGACAGCACCCTGTGGGATGGTCTGGGGGAGGTAGAGTGGGTAACTGCCCTCTGCCTACCCCCACCCCCCACCCTCAGAGAGTGCAGTGATCCTGGAAAGGGGACTTCAAGATCTGTATTCTCCTGTGTCTTCCTTCCTGGGCTTTATTTTAGCAAGATGGCCCAGCCCCAGTCAAGCCAATGTGGCAGGTTGCCTGACTTCCAAGTTCACTGCTGTACCCTCTAACCCATGCTCATTGCCTGGCACAATGGTTAACCACTGACTCTCCAAAAGGAAATTAATATATAGATCCAAAGCCTATAATAATAAACCTGACATAAAAGAAACATAGCAGTGAACTATAAACATAATAAGATATAATACTATGTAGTATAAATTCCACTCATTTTAACTTAATGGAGTTTTTCAAAATTCACTGAGTTTTATACACTCATCACCAATAATCATATCACACAAGCAGACTGTGAAAAACTACTCACTCCAACAAAGTTTATTTCCCTTTATATAGAAATAGTAAATGTAGACCAGTAAGCAGGATGATCAAATGTATGAATACATATTTCACTGATGTTATATAATTATCTAGAGCCCTTTTTTTTTAATTTAAATTGTTACTAATCAGAAAAAATGCAGACAAAACAATAACAGCTTGTCTTGATTGCCTAGAAATTGTCAGCAAAAAAGACAGTTGATATATCAGTCATCCTCAGGAGGCTTGGTGGCAGGATGGTTGGCGCTAACTTCAAAGGGCATGATTCAAACCCAGCGACCACTCCCCGCGGGACAGATGAGGTAGTCGGCTCCCATGAAGACTTCCAGCCACACAAGCCGTAAGGAGCTGCTCAGTGGAGTGAACTTTGAGATGGAATAGACTTAAAGGCAATGGGTAGCTTCAAAAACAGACAAGTAAGATCAGCAAAGGAAATTGAGATTTCCAGATGTAATTGCCAAGAATAATGAGTATAAGAGAATAAATATTTTGGGTCCATATAAATTATGCAGATAATTTTGTATTACCTCTTTGGGTGGGAACAAGAGCAACTTCTAGACAATTGACTTATTTAGGCCTGAAAGGTCATGCCATCCAGGGCATTGAAAATAACAACTATCAAGCTTCAGAAGATAGGCTATATATCATATAGCCTATATATATATATATATATATATATATATATAATTTTGATTTGGTATATTGACATATATGTTTATCAATAATAATATAATCTGATATATATATTTATCAATATACCAAGTCAAAATTATTTTTGATTTTTCAGTGTATCCAAAAAGGCATGTTTACACGATATCATCCACAGTTAAATGTTCAAGAGCATTATGAGATTATAAATATTGTAAAACTTCCCTAAATGTGCCACACACATCAAGTAAACAAACACACACTGTTAGAAAAATGACGTCAATAGACTTGCTGGATGCAGGATTGCAACAAAGCTTCAATGTGTAAACAATGCAATATCTTTGGGTTGTAATAAAAGGGAAGAATGATAAAAGAAGGTATGCATGCATATATATAATAATAATGTCTGTTCCTTTAAGATTTATTAATGTCTCATAATGCTAATATCGCATTAGTCTAGGTAAAATTTTTAAATGTATAATTTTTGCCCTTAATATTTTATTTATAATAAAAATAAAATTTCCCTTAAATTGGCGCATGATGTGCCTTTGTGAATAAAAGTTAAGTATAATTTTAGTTCATGAATTTAATTATTTTTCATTAGCTTCGTTTCACATTTAAGTTGAGCCGCAGAAATACAAAATGAATGCTATGTATATATTTAAAATAGATTCTTTCCAGGTTGTATTTCTACCAGAATCTTTTGTTCCTGTTATTGAATGTATTTCATAAGAATGAGTCACTTTAATGTGATTTCTTGGATTATAAACATAGCGTGCATGTGTTTTTTGGCGTTGGGGTGGGGAGAAGAAAGAAATATTTTTCATAAAAACAGATGAGTTAGTCAGCATAGCCAAAGGGCAGCAACATCTGATGTGGTGACAAGCTTTGCGTGTTTCACGTATTAATGCAGTTTCCATAGCAGCCACCGCATCACATGATTGTTCAAAGTAATCTGTAATTGCCAAGAGCCCTTAAAGGGAAACACACCCAAGTCTGATATAGTTTTTGCAGGAAACTAAAATTTTCTCCATCTAGATCTTTAGCTCAGGCCGCAATCTCCAAATCTATGCCCTCATCCATAAAATGAGCATCTAAACTATAGGCCATGCCTGCCACTCAGGATCAGTGAGGCGTTAAGCTTAAGGGGTCATGTTTTCAAAACAGAAATGTACTATGCAAATGGAGGTTATCATTAATTTTCAGAACCCTCTGCTTTTTTATCATAAATGGAAGAAACATTAAAGTCTCCCTGTGGGAGACACTTTGATCTGCTCCTTGCAAGGTCAGCAGCCCCACAAGGAAGACATATGTCCTCAGAACTTCGCTGAGGATGCAGGGCTCTGCCCTGCAGGGCCACTGCGGCGCAGATGAAGCCAGATGCATAAGCAATTTGAGTCCCAGCAAAGATCTTCCTTGGGGCTCAGGTGGCTCCTCTCCACGCCCAGTGCCTTGACGTTTACCCCAGTCCTGAGGTCAGGTCTGTCACATGCACACCTTCACCTACCCCGATGGAAGGCAATCCCTGCAATCTCCAGAGCACACAGAAGTGCATACAATGGTCCAGTACAACTCCACGCGTAACCTTTTCGTGAGGGGAAGTCGTACTTTTAATCCCATATTGATTCCAAGCAGACGTTTTTTTTCCTAAGTCCTATCAGCTTCTTGGTGTTTGAATTCTGATATAACTGGGATTTTTAAATAGAACTCTTCAAGTGTCTGTCATATGTAAATTGAAAAGGGAAAGGAATTGGTCTTCTGAAGGGATTATCCAAATATTCTTAGTTGAAATTTTATCACAATTAATAACCAATTTTCAAATTGTATGGATTATTTTAGCTTTGGAGCATTTTCCTGTGCAGACTGAATTTAATTTTCTCATAAAGCATTCTGTAGGGGAGGCATTATCTCATATTGCTGATGAAAAAACAGTATTATCTGAGACAATAACTTTCTGTGGGGACCAAACCTTGGAGCCAGGATTTGAAAGTAGGCTATTTTCTTCTCACCCAAATGAGCTACGTTTTTCCATTCCATTCCATTCATGCTTTCTGTAGGGTCAGAAAGCAATTTCGGCCAGTCTTGGCCACGGACACAGTCTCATGAGCCTCTGTGGCCAGAAATTCACCAATCCTGGCACAGGGACTTAATTCTTACAAAGCTCCTGAGATTTGCTCACCCATTCTAACTTGTCTTCCCCATCCACTGCTTCTAATGCTAGTTCCCACCGTCATTTTGTTTTCACAGCTTGGCCCAAAGTCTCTGAACCCTTGACACTAACAACGATTACTGATCATGGTCATCTTGGTTTGATACTATTGCTTTCTGGGTTAGACACCCTTCATCTACCCTGTCCAACCCTATTGGGTAAGAGCACATGCTTGGTCAACCATTAATTAAGCCTAGCTAGTAGATTTGCCAAAAGTGTCTCTACAGATAGTTCATATAGACGTGGAGGCTTCCAAAAGTTGGTGCGACCAAGGAATTAGAAGATAATTGAATTGTCCATGAACTTTTTGGAAACCCCCTGTATATAAGACAAACAGGTTTTTTTGTTCTTAAAATGTCCAGGAGCTTCTAAGGACTTACTGAAAGATGGACACTTAAGAGGCCATTTTTCTATGATGCTATAGTTAGCAAAAGAGTCCTGGTAGTGGTGTATGCAAATCATCAAATCTGTCATCACTCCACGGGAGAAGGAGGAGGCTGTCTGCTCCCATAAATATTTACAGTGTTGGAAAACCCATATCAGGTCAATACGAGTAGGAGTCAATTTGATGGCAATGTTTTTTGGTTTTGGTTTTGTTTGGATTTTTTAATTTAGGTTTTAGATACTTTGTAAAAAGGAGCCATGTTGGGGTTGGGCTGCTAGCCATGAAATCAGCTATTTAAACCCAGCAGTCCTCCATGGAGGAAAGATGAGGCTGTCTGCTCCCACAGAGACAGAGACTTATCGTTGAAGAAAGCCTAGCCAGGGTTGCTGTGAGCCGGAATCAGCGTGATGGCAGTGAGGGTTTTTTGAGCACTCAGAAGATGATTAAGCAATAAGAGAAGTCCCAGAACCGATCCGGATCTCCTGGAGGAGGCCTTTCTGATTGAGAAATAGTCTGGGGACGACGGAGAAATGGAAATCCAAAAAGGTAGCGATGAGTAGAGAGGCTTATTAATTTATATGCATTTATAAATCAGTTAAAAGACAATTATTAGTTTTGTTTGTCCACTTTTATTCTTTTCCTAAATACGTAAGCTTCAAAAAGGATCCTCTTCTTTGCTGTTCACTAGTGTATAGCGATGAGTGCCCTGGTGACACTGTGCTGCTACCAGAAGGGCTCGTGGTTCTAACCCAGCTGCATCCCATGGATTCTGTTCCCATGGAGATGACATCCTCGCTTACTGTCCCAGTGGTTCAAATTTGCTGTGTATTATACAGCCTCTGTGATTTGGAATAGACTTGATGGTGACGTCTGTTTTTTGTGTGTTTGTTAATGTGAAAATATGTAATACAGTATTTAGCAATTACTAGATATGCAACGATTTACATTCTGAACAGATAAAATCAATGGATATATTATTTGAAAGTGCATAAGGTTAAAAGTGCATTTTATTTGAAAGTGAAAGATAATTAAAAGTAGTTTTCCTGATATAGAAACATAACTGTAGTTAGTGAGAGATGAGTTACTTTTCTTTTCTAATTTATCATTGTCCATTCGGAATTAGCTATACTTGTTTGTTGAGGGGGAAAGAGGAAGGCGTTAACACTTTAGATTTAGAATATAGAAACTTTTAAAAGACAGGGTACATGCAATATTATAATACCAGACTTATCTGTTATTTGGTAGATTCATTGAAGGAATTTAGTCAGTGAGTTAATTTGAGCAATGAAGTTTGAATATGAAAACCAAGAATTGTATAAAGTCTTTGGAAATAATATAGCACTATAAAATTAGAGCTGGCAACCATTTTTGTTTCAGTTCATCGGTGTGCATGGAAGCAGCAGACATAAGATTAAATGACGAATGCCATAGAGTAAATCTACAGCACACGGCCTCTTGGAGTGTGGAAAAACAAGGGTGCTACTCTGGAGAGAAGGTGCACTCACACAAGCCTGGGTATTTTCCTCATATGTTAGAGTTAGCATTGGGCATTGAATAAGAAAGACCAAATAAGAACGGATGCCTCTGAATTGTGCTAGAGAAGAACATTGAAAGTTCCATGGACTGCCAAAAGGACAAACAGCTCTGTCTTGGAAGAAGTACAGCCAGAGTGTTCTTTAGAGGCAAGGATGGCAAGACTTCACCTCACATACTTTGGGCATGTTGCCAAGAGACACCAGTCTCTGGAGAAAGACATCATGCTTGGCAAAGCGGAGAGGCAGTGAAGAAGCGGAAGACCCTCAAGGAGATGGGTCCCCCCTGTGGCTGTAACAATGGGCTCAGTCAGAGGAACATTTGTGAGATGACACAGGACTTGGCAGTGTAGTCATGGTCAGAACCAACTTGATGGCACCTAACAATAGCATTTTTTAATCAGTAAAATAAATTATTTTGATTTTAATTACTCCTTCAGGCAAAAACATTTAACCAAAATGATCTGAGTAGATCTAAACTACTAAATATACTAATGCTTAAAAATCTAATATGGTTCACTGTCCCATAGCCCTACAGGGGACAACACTGGAGACACAGTGTGGGAATTGCGCCCGATCTGATCCCACCACACTAAGGCAAAACATTAAGGGCGTGCAACAGAGCAACAAGGGGAACAGAGCAACAAAGTCCCCAGGGAATACCAAAAATAGATTTGGAGCCAGGGCTTGGCGCCCCATTAGATTCGGCCGAAAAACACTCCTAAAAGCCAACAAACAGTCCTTGAACTAACCACAGGCTTTTCTTTGTTGTTGTTGTTGTTGTTGTCATTGGCTTTTTGTTATTGTTGATGTTTTGTTTTCTTTTGTTGCTTGGTTTTGCTCTTTCTTGTTTTTGTACATGTTATTATATCCGTAGGTCTGTCTAAATATGATAGGCTGGATGAACAATCTGGAGGAGAAAACAGTGGGATCAACAGTCCCTGGGGGAACATGGGAAAGGGGGAGGTGGGGGAAAAGGTAGGGGTATTAACAAACCCAGGGACAAGGGAAAAACAAATTGTTCAAATCAGTGTTGAGGAGGGTGTAGGAGGCCTGGTAGGTCGTGATCAAGGGTAATGTAACTGAGAGGAAATACTGAAACCCAAATGAAGGCTGAGCATGAAATTGGGACAAGAGGAAAGTAAAAGGAAATAGAGGAAAGAACTAGAAGGCAAAGGGAATTTATAGAGGTCTAAATATGGGCATGTATATGTGTAAATATATTTATATATGAGGATGGGAAAATAGATCTATGTGCATATATTTATAGGTTGAGTATTAAGGTAGCAGATGGACATTGGGCATCCACTCAAGTACTCCTCAATACAAGAATACTTTGTCCTATTAAACTGGCATTCCATGATGCTCACCTTCCCAATAAAATTGCTGAAGACAAAGCGGGTACATAAGGAAATGTAGTGAAGAAAGCTGATGGAACCCAGCTATCAAAAGATACAGCATCTAGGATCTTAAAGGCTTGAGGTAAACAAGCAGCCATCTAGCTCAGAAGCAACAAAGCCCGCAGGGAAGAAGCCCAATAGCCTGCATGACCATGAGGTGTCAAAGGGATCAGTTATCAGGCATCAAAGAACAAAAAATCATATTGTGTGCTCACCTTCCCAATACGATCGCTGAAGATAAATGGGTGCAGAAAGCTGATGGTGCCTGGCTATCAAAAGATACAGCGCCTGGGGTCTTAAAGACTTGAAGGTAAACAAGCAGCCATCTAGCTCAGAAGCAACAAAGCCCACATGGAAGAAGCACACCAGCCTGTGTGATCATGAGGTGTCGAAGGGATCAGGCATCAAAGAACAAAAAATCAAATCATTGTGAGTGACGGGGTCTTGGGGATCCAAGACCCATCTGTAGGCAACTGGACATCCCCTTACAGAAGGGTTGCGCAGAGGAGATGAACCAGCCAGGGTGCAGTATAGCAACAATGAAACATACAACTTTCCTCTAGTCCCTAAATGCTTCCTTCTCCCCCAACTATCATGATCCCAACTCTACCTTACAAATCTGGCTAGACCAGAGGATGTACACTGGTACAGATAGGAATTGGAAACAGAATCCAGGGTGGATGATCCCTTCAGGACCAGTGGTGAGAGTGGCAATACCGGGAGGGTGGAGGGAAGGTGGGGTAGAAAGGGGGAACTAATTCCAAGGATCTACATGTAACCTCCCCCCTGGGGGATGGACAACAGAAAAAATGGGTGAAGGGAGATGTTGGACAGTGCAAAATGATAACAATTTATAAATTCTTAAGGGTTCATGAGGGAGGGGGTCAGGGAGGGAGGGGAGAAAATGAGGAGCTGATACCAAGGGCTCAAGCAGAAAGCAAATGTTTTGAAAATGATGATGGCAACAAATGTACAAATGTGCTTTACACAATAGATGGATGTATGGATTGTGATAAGAGTTGTACGAGCTTCCAATAAAATGATTTTTTTAAAGAAAATCTAATAAGGTCCACAGTAAGATTTCCAAAGGCATTCTAAGATACTCCAGTAGGATTATTGCTAAATCAGACTGAGAGAGAACAAAATTTTCTCCCCTTTTGTAGGATCTTTGAATAGAAGATGATACAACCTTTGTTTTTTAAATTTCATTGTCTAATGCCTATCTAGAAGATAGATTTATAGATAGTTGAATAGATGATAGAAAATTGATAAATTTGTCACCACTCTGTTTCATCTCATATTCTAATATTTTACACATGGTAGAACTGAATAAATAGTGACTTATTTTTACATCTCATTTTTAATTTCTTACCATTTATATAATTTTTAGTTTTGTCAAGACCATCTTGGGTTTGTTCCTGGTGACCCCTGGGCCAAAGCAATTAACCTTTCGGTGTCTGCTTCCTCAGATTTAAAATCAGTACAATAATCCATCTTACTTTCTGGAATGTTGTGAGATTTAATGAGTCACCACACATAAAGTTCTCAGAACAGTATTTGATCTGTGATTAGCGCATTTCAAACACTCACTATTATTCTGGATCTTCTACTTCTACTTCATAAAGAAAGATCTTCTACCAGTATATACAGTCAGGATTACTCTAATCCAGAGATTTATTTTAAAGTTTTGCAAGCATTTTCTTTATTCGTTGAATCAGTTATTGTATCCAACAGTTCTTGGATCCGACACCCTATTACTCTCTTTGACAGGAAATGGTAACAGATGAGATGAGAATGCTTATAAATCACACATTTTTTTTGTTCGAAGTCTATAGTTGAATTATCCTGTTGGGTCTTTCTAGGGTTCTGTTAGATTAGTTTTCTAACACCTCAGTGCCTACCACCGCCCAATTCCCTCTCAGGTTCTCCATGGATTTGTGAGTTTATAAGTAGGATATAATTAAATAAATTGTAGAAGAGTGCAGACATCATAATTTTTGCAGTGCAAATAATCATTCAGGCTGGCAGAGTATATCAGGTATTATGGTTTACAAATTTTTATAAGACAGGGTACAGTCCTCTAGGCCACGGAAAGCGCAGGAGCCTTTGTTGCGATGCCAGTTGCACCACGAAAGGAGTGCAGTGTGACCAAAGTCCACTTCTCTGCCTCCCATTAACATTTTGTTCAAGGACACCTCGATTTTGCTTTTTAGATTTTATCAGAATTTATATAAACAGTGTGTGTATAGTGTGTGTATGTGTATTCTGATAAAACTCTTATAAAAAGCTGCAGTGTCAGAAACCTACCAGGGCAGTTGTATCCTGTCCTATAGGATTGTTATAAATCAGAATGAACTCTGTGACAGTGAATTTGTTGTTGTTGTTTTTTTTGGGGGGGCGTATATGCAAAATATAACTACCATTAAGTTTGTTCCATCTCATAGTGACCCTATCTAGAGCGTTTCTAAGACTCTTAAGTATTTGTTGGAACAGATAGCCTCATCTTTCTTTGACAGAGTGGCTAGTGGGTTTGAACCAACAAAGTTGAAGTTAGCGGCTCAACACCTAACCCACAGCTCTACCAGGACTCCTTAATATGTGAAAACCCTGAGTCCCAAACTCACTATCATCGAGTCAATTCTGACTCATGGCCAGAATTGTAGGACAGAGCGAATCTGTTCCCGAGAGTTTTCAAGATTGTAAATCTTTACAGAACCAACTGTTCTCCCCTCTCTCCCTCTGAATAGCTGGTGGATTTGAACCACTGACCACTAGCCATCCAATCCTTAGCCCAGAGAGCCACCAAGGCTTTTCATATATATCCAAAGGGCTTCAAAAGTTGATTGAAGTATTCCATTAACTTCAATTTCATCTTCCATGAACTTTATGTTGGAAGTCCCCTCACATATAAAATGCAGTTATTACATACATACATGTCAGTCAAAAGATAGTGCTATAAAGTCATAGAAACCTTTATTAAAAAACAATTTTCCAGTGTGATGTGCTTATTGCTGCCCATTCCCTCCATCTGGATGTATGCAGCTTCTAGCTCTTCACTATTCCCCTGAAGAATTCTGGGCTCCTTGATTTACAGCACATCAAACCACAGTGCTGCCATCATCGTCAAGGAGGAGGGTGTTTTTGAATGTTCTTTTAGTGCAGGAACCCGAAGGCAGAGCTAGCTCAGGGCTTTGCGGTGATGGAGTAACGTTTCCCAAGGGAATTCTCCTAGTACAGCCCTTGTTGTCCTGGAAGAACGAGCAGTTACACTGCTGTGATTTGAAGGGAAAAAATCCCTGGCACAAATTTCTTGACCTTTACTCACCAATGCAATTCCCAGTTATTTCTAAATTACTCATAATAAGCCCCTATGCTTGCCCTGTGTCCTTAAAGAACATCAATGAAGATTATAGTTTTGCAAATCCCCAAAGCATTGTCATAACCTTCTGAGCTGATACCTCTGCCTTGAATTTAACTGGCCCAGCACACCTCTTTAAAACCCACTGTTCTGACTGGATTTTCTCGGAAGGCACACAACTATATTATTGAGAGACCTTGTAGCCAGCCAACTACTAATCACAGAATAATGTTTAAACACATTCTGTTTGTAATAAACCTGCATGTGTATGAGCTTCAGTCCTTGAAACAATACTTCTTGACTCAGCCTCATATATTATTCATTAAATATTGTGTTTCAAAATACATGCATAACAATGCAAATATTAAAAATATACCATCTCAAAGAAAATTATATCCTCAGGATAGATATTTCCCTTTCTCTTCCTACTTACGTGTCATATGTATATTTTTGTTATATTATTAAACCACAATGTTCATGTGGCATTTGCTCTTTAGATCGTGTAAATATTCTCACATGGTTACACATGACAAATACCGAGAGTTCTGTCCCTTGCCTTTATGTAACCGTTGACTCTTTGCAGTTGGCTTGTTAACTTTCTAGTGGACCTAGTGCTGGGAAGAAGAAGGGCTATCCCCACCCACCTCACCCCCCATCCAAATATCAAGTCTCTGACTCATTAGAGATTGTTCCTTCCTTTCTTCCAGGTGTCACGAAAAATCTGTGTCTTCCTATTCACAGGTCAACAAAGGAGAAAAGGGAAACAATACGAATATCAAACAGACAATATGAGTTATAAACATTTCCTCCTTGCTGCCCATGCTCTCGGTCCTAAGACGTTTCCTGCTAGCCCAAAGAAATAGAAACTTTCCTTTTCCTTTGACAGTATAGACAAAATACTCCCACTGTTTGGGGTTAGTAGCAGTAAGTGACACACACGTGCACCTCTCCCTGCTTACGCCCTGCATTCATCTGTCCTTTTCTCATTCACATTCACATTCAGGATGCCCTGTTCACATCAGTGTTGCTACTTCCCACCACATTGACTTTTCCCTTTGAGCCATTCAAAGGACTATTTTTCCTCCTAGGACCCATTAAGAAACTATATATAGTTTATATACATATAAAATTATATATATTATATATATACATTTTCCGTGTGTTGCTCTTCAAATGAATTATATATATATAAAATTATATATTATATATATATATATACATTTTCCATGTGTTGCTCTTCGAACGAACTACACAAACTGTTCAGTTGGTTTTGTTTGGGGACATCGTGCTGCCTGTGGACACTGCTGAATTAGTGCTAATGGAAGCGGGGTCCTGAGTTTGAGTTTCATGAGGACTGTCTTTGTGTCATGAGTGGCACCATCAATAATTACTTAACGCTCTTAGACATTTTCGA
Source organism: Echinops telfairi (assembly GCF_000313985.2). Taxonomy (NCBI): domain Eukaryota; kingdom Metazoa; phylum Chordata; class Mammalia; order Afrosoricida; family Tenrecidae; genus Echinops; species Echinops telfairi. Next base: position 46,300,408 of record NW_022103920.1, on the reverse strand, counting down.
ATGCTCGGTTTATTCACTGTAAACACACATCAAACAATCTAAAATATTATTCAAACTATTAGGGGCAAACAACTATAAGCATAAGGGCAGAGTGACAACTATGAGCATAAAGGCATAATAATAACACTTCTCACACATTTCATATTAGCACCATAGTCCCAATCAGCATTGCCTCATCGGTGTACTCACCCCAGGTAGAGTTGGAGAGAGCAGGAGTTGATGTCTCCTTGGTTCCTAGCTCTCTGAAGGTCAGTGTCTCTACCTGGGTTTAAATGGACATTTTGGCCAGTTCTTTGACGTTTTCACTGTCCCAGTCAAGTCTTATCAGGTTTCTCCAGGCTTTAGGTGGCTTGGCTAGCTTTTGGGCTTCGGTTGGGTCTCAGCTCGGTCTTATCAGGTCTCTCCAGGCTTTTAGAGGACTTGGCTAGCTTTTGGGCGTCAGTCAGGTTTCAGCTCAGTCTTATCAGGGGTCTCACATTTTTGTGGTGGCTCCTTTGATGTAAGTGTTGGCCTGGGTCCCAATATTAAATTTTATATGTGTATATATATATATTTTTTAAGTGGAGTTTCTTGTGCTTATTTATTTGATATGGTTCCACATTTTACAAAGTAGTTCAATGTCTTGTAAGGTAGTTCAACGTCTTGCAAGGAAGTTCCACGTCTTGCAAGGAAGTTCAACGTCTTGCAAGGAAGTTTATGGTGCTCTCATCACTTTGTTCTGTGGATGTCCTAACCTTGTTAGGCTCACTAGCTCGCCAGAAGACTTCGCAGGTTCCTTTATGCCTTCCTAATGGGCACAGGGGTGTCAGGTCTAGATTCCTGCGCATCTTGAGACAGATGGTCCTTGGGGTAGCTCCACGGGATCCCGCGTGACACATACATGCCTGGTAAAATGCGGCCGGGGCTCTACAAGGTCCATGTGTGCCCGCTAGGGAGCGTGCAGAGTTTCCCAGAGCGAACTGCCCTCAGCTGCCGTCTGAAGGCCATCTCAGGAGTCCACAAGCCCTGTACCAGGAAGTGACAATAAGCCGATGTTTTTCCCGAGTCAAATATCCCATGAATTTTCATTCTCTAAAGATTTGCCAATGTTCCTTTCCACTTTCTTTTCTTGAAAATCAGTTTCAGAATTTCCTGCCGCACACTGATGCTGTGAGAAGTTTTGATATCTGAATGGTACATAGTATATAGTATATGATAATGGTATATAGTGCCCTATTTACTGGAGGATGTAGTGTTTGATCTTCCTCAGTAGGTGCTCCGAGTGCTCCTCCCTTTCAGCAGTCAAGGTTGTGTCATCTGAGTATCTCAGGCTGATGAGGAGTCTAACTGCAATATTAGGGCCTCGTTCTTCATCTAGTCCAGCCTCTCAGAGTATTTGCTCGACATACTGAGTAAAAAGTGTGGTGAGAGAATCTCACCCTGACACATACCTTTCCAGACTCGAAACTACGAAGTACCCCTTTGTTCTGCGCAAACAGCAGCCTGTTGGTCCACAGACAGGTTCCTCAGGAGCACAGTTGTGTTCTAGAATTCCCGTTGTTCACCACATTATCAGTAGTGTATCATGACCCACACTGTTAAATGCCTTTGCATCATAAAGAAAATATGGGTACCATTTTTCTGGTAGTCTGTTATCACCTAAGAGCCATCTGATATCAGAAACATTACCCCTCATTGCATATTCTCTTTTGAATCCAGTTTGAATTTCGGGCAGTTTTCTGTAGAACTGTTGCCTCAACTGTTTTGAATTATCACCAGAAAAAAATATAGTGTTTGGTGATGTTAATAATATTGTTCAATAATCTCTACATTCAATTAGTCCCTTTTTTTAAATGGTCACAAACATGAATCTCTCCCACTCAGTTGACCAGGTAGCTCGCTTTCAGATGTCTTGATATCGACTAGTTAGTGTTGCTAATATTGTACCAACTAGTTAAATCATCTCAATTGATATTCCATCAACTCCTGCAGCTTGGTCTTGCCTTGAAAACATGCTCACTGAAGGCAGTCACAATTGTTGCATGATTCCATTTCCATGAAGCACATAGAGTAAGCAAGTGTAGAGATATCAGAGTTTATTGGTAGTTGCTACGGGCATTCAGAAAGGAGCAAGAGAAACTCCTTAGTTGGGTAACACCAAGCTTCTGTTAAAGGTGACTGAAAATTTGCAAACAGTATTGATTGTTGAATAACATCAGGAGTTTAATTAATATCATTGAATTATACATGAAAAAATTGTAGTGGCAAATGTTTTGCTACATATATATTTACCATGATAAATTGTTAAAGTTAAATTGATAGTAAAATCATCTTTTTCACACTTCATTAAATTTTCAGTCCTCAAAGATAACAAATTCAATTCCTTCAGATAATTTTGCTTTACTGAAGCTCTGCAAAACTAAGATTATTTGCCCAAATGACATTTAGCCCTCCCTTTGACTAATGGCCTAGTACTCTTTGCATTGCGCTCCTTATTGAAACTAAAGAACAGAACGGGATTGTGACTTTTGTCCTAAAAATCGCAGAGGCAGTAAGCCCACAGTAGATGTCCATGCCTGTCTGTCATCGAGCCTGCATTCTGCTACTAACAAGTCCATCCGTTCCCCGGGCTCCAAAATGCACCTTTCAGAGATGATCCACTTCTGAAGATGATATTCTCACCAGACAATAACAGACACAAATAGCTGTTCCTCCCCAGAATTTTGCAACAGCTGTGACTAAGTGACTAATCTAAACATGCATAAAACTCTCCAGCAGAAAATGGTAAAACATAATTTTCTAGAGAATGTTCTCTGAGGAGGAAAGTATGAGAAATTCATTAGAGAATTAGAGGAAGGTTTTTAAGAGAATTGGTTTGGAACAATGTTGATTTTACTTCTTTGAGGGATCCTGTTTTCCTATTTCTGAATAACTTGATGGACAATTGAAAAAGAAACAAGGAGCTCCCAGAAGACTGAATCAGAGGAAATATTTGCTTCATCAAACTGAATTGTTACTGATTTTACATGAAGGAGCTTAAAGAGTTAGTGGAAAAGGGAATTAATAGATAATGGAATTTTTTCCATGAACATTTTGAAGCCCTTTGAATCTAGTGTGTTTTATCTGCTGGCATGAGAATCAAGCCAGAGAACTCTGTTGCAAAAAATTGCTTCTATTAGATTGTTTTATTAATAAACAAAATATTTTTCAAATAACCAAGATCATTAAATAATTCAATATGAGAATTACACATAAACATATTTTACATATGTTTTATATCTTTAGGAGTGGATTGACCTAACATGTTTTTCTATTTCCCCCCCTGTATTTTAGGGATCTTGGGTTGATTTCATCCATGCGAGCTGTTTATTTGACTATGCATGGAGAATATAAACTATAATTTCAGTAGGTTTAAGGATTGAAATTAGGATGTACCAAGTGACTGTGGAAATTTATAGCAGAAATGAGGAAAAATAATAATAAAAAGTGAATGCTGACCAAAGTTTTGAATAAAGACAAAAGAAGTAGCAAGATTAGCAGATCAAACACACTTGCCTTTACTGGCAGCTGATTTGTCCAGCAGCGTTTTTCTGGGCTAATGACTCATGATACGACAGGTTTCACCTTCCACTTCAGTGTCTTATTAGCAAGTACAGTAGGCCCAAGACTTCTTACCAGTGACGTCAGAAACATTGCCGCATCTTCTAATGTATTCTTGAAACACACAACTAAAATTCAGCAACTTCTCCTTGAGGATCTTCTTTGCCAGTTCAGAGTTATAACTTCTTTGTTTAAGGATTTTGTTTTACTTTTGTCACACACAGTATTCATGGAAGCAGCTGTGACGGTAGAGGTTTTGTCTCCACTGGTAGGGTTTGCAGTGGTTTGGCAGTTAAAGTAGACATTCTCATGACCTGACAATGTAATCACAGCCAACCGGTTGTAAATCTCCACAATGGGATAAGGTTCGGCAACACCCTTACTCAGACCACAGCCCCGATATGTTTATTTACCCCAGGGGTGCTACCTTTTTCCACTCTACGTGGATGATGCAGAAAAGCTTGCTTGGTTTTTTCTGCGTCTGGATCTTGTATCTTGTTCATCAACCTCCAGTTGTTTGGGACTTGAGCCAATGGCTGGCATTTTACCTGCTAATCTGGGAATCCTCAGAAGCCTGCTCTCTGACCTGCCAATCTCGGTGTCATCACCTTTGCAGCCATCAGCTGGTGGTCTTCCTGCCAATCATGAGGTCATGGAGCTCCAAACTACGCAAATCAGGAGAAGCCTCCAGCCTAACATCTGACCCATAGACTTGGAACCTGCCTGGACTTGAACGTCCCCACTCTAATGAGATGCACATACGTGTGCACATGTGTGTGTGAGGGAGTACCCCCACCCAAAATGGGATTTTCCTTCAAAGCGATATATGTAATTTTTTTTTTTACAAAATAACCTTTTCACCTTCAAAGTATCCTCCATTACACTTCATACAGTTATCAAATCTGTGATTTCATTTTTACAAACTTTTTTCAAACTCATCTGTTTGGATGGCTGGCAGCACCTCCCTCATTTTTATTGTCACCTCTTCTATGTCATCAAATTACTGTACTTTCATGTCCCTCTTCATTCCTGGAAGCAAAAAGAAGTTGCACAAACAAGATCTGGTGAGTAAGGTATGTGGGGCAAGATAGGCATGCTGTCTTTTTGACCAAAAACTGGCATGCTGAGATGGCTGTGTGAGCAGGTGCATTGTCATGGTGGCAGAACTAGATCCCCGTCTGCCACAGTCAGGCCTTTTTCATCACACACTGTAACACAATCTTTTCAGAACCTCTAAATAGAAAGTTTGGTTAACAGAGTGACCTGGTGGACCAACCTCCAAATGCACTACTAACTCAACATTGCCATCCCTTCAGGGAGTTGATGGACATCCAGAATGAGGTCGTCATCAACAGACTTTTACCTTTTTGGAAATGAGAAAACCACTTGTACACTTGAGTTTTTCCCATAGTGCAATCTTTGTAAGTTTTATTCAACATCACAACAATTTCTGTTGCATTTTTCCTGAGCAGGAAACAAAATTTCCAAGCCCCATGCTTTTCTCTTAAATCAGCCACACACACACACACACACACACACACACAAGCAAAAGAGGTTCGAGCAAAACTAGTTTTACGAAAAAATTCACTGTGACCTAAGAGAACATTCCCAGGCAATGCCACTGGGTACACTAACTCAAAGCAAGGTGCTCAGTGCTCACCTAGTAGGACAAATGCATACTGCAAAACCTCTGCTCAGTCCAAGACAATCATGATTCCTGTTTTATGAGGGTACCCTTCATGTGTATATATATCAAGAAATTTTGTTTTTCATTTTAAAGAGGTCTCATGTAGCACTTCTGGTGAAAATCAAAGTTTGCATCCTTGATATGGATTACAACACAGTGTAAAGAAGACCAAAATGCCGCAGCTGGACAAAGAGATAACATCATGATGAACAGAGAAAAGATTGAAGTTTTCAAGGATTTGTCTTTCCAGAATCCACAAGCAATGTTCATAGTGTTTTCACCTGCTAACCAGTGGTTCTCAGCCTTCCTAATGCCATCACCCTTTAAGACAGTTCCTCATGTTGTGGTGACCCCCCCCACCATAAAATTATTTTCGTTGCTACTTCGTAACTGTAATTTTGTTACTGTTATGAATCGGGTGACCCCGTGAAAGGGTCATTCGACCCCCAAAGGGGTCACGACACAGGTTGAGAACCCCAGTGCTAGACAATGACTAAGGAAGACTGGGGAAGAATCAGTGCATTTGTATTATAGTGTTGGAAAAGCATAGTGAAGTACCGTGGACTTCCCTGAGAGCAAACAAATTAGTTTGGGAAGAAGTGTGTTCAGAACGCTCTTTAGAAATGAGGATAGTGAGGTTTCACATCATAAAGTGAAGGTTTGTGAAAAAGAAGACAGCATACAAGAAGATGGGTTGATTCATTACTGCAACAGTGAGCCTAAATGTAACTGTGAAGCTGATACAGGACTGGGCAGTATTTCATTCTGTTGCAACTATGTACACCAGGGTCACTCTGAGTCAAAACATGCTTGATGGGACCTAGCAACAACAGCATTGTGTCTTGATCGCACAAATTTGTCTTATTTTTCCTGGGATATTTGACTGTTACCATAGTTTAAATGTTTCATCCTCACACATTAAGAAAATTGCTAAGGCTAGGGGATGTTCGTGTACCCTGTAGATATACGTATAGTATATGGAATAGGATGTCTATTTATGAGTAGCAGCTTTGCATTCAATTTATCTTCAAACCAAAACCAAGCCCATTGCCATCAAGACAATTCTGAAAAACAGGGACTCTATAGGTTAGAATGGACTTGCCCTATAGTCTTTCCACACCTGTGGCTTTAATGGAAACAAAAGAACACTCTTTCACCCACGGAGTGGTGGGTGGGTTCAAACTGCCAAGTTTCTCATTAGCAGTCCAGCATTTAACTGAGTGACCAGCAGGGCTCCTTTGAATTTACCTCAAGATTGAATCGTGTAGTAGTAAGATGCTGTAGCAAATACCAAGTATATATTTATATCATGATCTCAAGATTCTAAAGTAACACTCATTTTCTAAAACCAAATTTATTTTGAAAGAAAAGAAATAGGAAATAAAGTATAATAAGAAAATATGTAGTAATAAGATTTATTTCTGTTCACAACATCATATTTTCGGCTGCATGAATCACAGAAACAAGGAAATGAACCTTTAATACAAAATACGTACACAAACGTCCTTATGTATATTTCTACCAAATAATGGTAATATCATGTTTGTTTGAACAGTGTGTCTTATATGTAAAAACATTGGATTCTGACAGTAAATGAGATCGCTAGCATTGCGTTTAACTATCCATCATGATAAGTATCTCTGAGACACACCAGCTCGGCAATAAACTGATCAGTCACAGAATCAACAAGCTTGACAAGGCTGTATTTGCTGGGTGCCTTAGCAGGAACCCAGATTTCATTAAATTCCTTTTTCTCTAATATTGGAACTCAATTGGTTATGTCTTAGAGAAGATAGTGCTGTGGTACAGGAATGATGGAGGGAAGGACACACAACATCCTGAAAATTATTTAGCAAATTTCTTCAACAACTCTAGCATCTGTTACTCTTTGAAATTTGTTCTACTGTTAACATGTTCTAAGGGGCAAGGAGACGTTTTGAAAATATGAATGTATTAGTACATTTATGAGGGTCTTAGCTCTTAGTGTTTTTGTTCACTCCATATTTACTTTATGCCAAAGCAAATAGTCTGATAAATGAAAATGTGACTAATATTGAGAAATGTAGCTTAATATTTGACCATGTCTTCATCAGATATACGCAAGTATATGCTAGTCTAACAGTATCTGAAAAACCTTAAAGTACCTATAACCAATAAGAGTGTTTAGATTGGAGGATACATTGGACACTAGATACATTCTTTTTTCAGGATTAAGGTGGAATTCAACCATTTTGTCTTATGGGGTGTGGGAAGCTACAGGGGCGGTATTGAGCGGAGTAAGAGGCAGACTTCTAAGTACTCCAGTTATAGAGGGAGTCACATTCCATTGGAATCTTTGGGTTAAATTTTTCTCCTGGTAATCAAAATGTTGGAGGTTTTAATCCAGTCAGAAGCATCTCAGAAAGGCCTTGGTGATGTGATCCATTTTGTTAAAAACAGCCATTGGCAACCCTGTGGAGCACCCTCTATTGTTGGCACCCATAAGGCTGCCATCAGAATGAACTTGGTAGGCATGCCCCAACCCGGTCCTGTTTCGTTCTATTAAAGTTATAACCTTTAGAAAGATATGTCTGATTTGGGGTTAGGATTGCAATCCCTAAAGATTCCACTTTGTGGTCCTAAGATTTTATTATCATCCATTGGGTCTCCTGTTCTTTAAAAAGACACAGAGTTTGACAAACTAAAGGAACAGATTTCACCAGACAGGTTTTAAAATGACTGCTGCCAGTGTCATTGGCTCATTTTAGGCATGACTATCCAGTATGAGTAAAATGATGACAAAATCACAGCCTTGGTGGAGTGGAAGTTCTTTTTTAAGTGTCCATATGTCCTTTTGTATGATTATCTTTAGCTTTTGTCAATTTTTGCAATGGAGCTTATGATTCAAAAAGGCTAAGAATATTTAATTTGTTGAAGGCCAAACTATATGTATATGTTGTAAAATTCTGCTCATTGGACCCAGATTCTAAGAACACTTGAGTGCTTTTCTGACTCTAGGCTTTACTGGAGCCCCGTTGGTGCCCTGCTTACACCTCGAACTGCTGCCCACAGGGTCAGCACTTTGAACCATTAACTGTACTGCGGAGAAAGATGGGCTTTCCACTTTTGCAAGAGTTACAGTCTCAGAAACGCACGGAGCAGTTCTAGCCTGACTCATAAGTTTGCTCAGTCGGAATCGACTAGATGGCATTGCAGTTTGTTGTTGTTTACTGCTGCTGTTTCTGACTCATAGCTACCTAAGTACAACAGAACGAAACACTGCCCAGTCCTACACCACCTTCAAAATTGATAAAGCCCACTCTTCCTCTTCTTTTTTTTTTCACTGACTCTAGTTAACCGGGCACGTGTTCTTTCAACTGTCCAAGGTATGTGAGGTGAAGTCTCGCCAACCCCGACTTGTAGGGAGCATCTTTCTGACTATACTTCCCTCAAGACTATGAGCTGGCTCTTTGGGCAGTCAGTCCACGGTTCTTTCAGAGTCTTTTCAATGCGTCGGTTCAAAGGCATGCACACATCATGGGATGAACCCGACCCTGGAGAAGGTTCAGAGAATCCATATTCCCTCAAAACTGACTGGTAACTGAAGACTAATCATTTAACTTCTAAATCCACATTTTAAAGACAAATTCAAGCACATATTAGTCAGGTTTTATATGTGTTAGGTCCTCATAGAAGGAACTATGTTGGTATAGTGCTTATGTATTGGGCTGCTAACCTCAATGTCAGCAGTTCGAAACCATCAGCCCTTCCTCAGGAGAAAGCCAAAGCTTTCTACTCCAGCAAAGAGTTAAAGGTCCTGAGACTCACAGAAACTGTTGTACCCTATCCTACAGTGTCTCTATGAGTTGACATTGACTCAATGGCTGTGGTTTTTTGGTCCTTATAGCCAGCGAATGTTTCAAATTTGCCTCTAGATTCAGGCTTCTGCATTGCCTCATGGATAAAGACTCAACTTCTTGTGTAATGCCTATAACTTTGGTGTAATATTTTCTTTTTCATATTAATTAGTTCAACTTATCCTTGAACAAAGTATGCCCTGTTCCTGCCTTTGAAATCCAATGTCTGATTCATGATGTTTTTAAGCACTAGTTTTGACTGACAACCCCTGTCATTGCATCTATAATTTGTATTATGGAAAGTCACGGGGTTACATGTTGCAGTTTAGTTTTATGACTGCATGTCTTCATAAAGACTTATTAATTTAATAGTCAACATATATTAATATATATTATTGCAATCAATTTTATCTATAAGTGATTTTTCTCTATCATAGGAAAATAGAAAATTCATATTATAAAGGGGCTTCACAAAATTAAGAGCCATTGGAATTTTTCCACAAACATATTTTAATATTAGCCCAAAGTATCCTAATTTTGACAGTAAATATATTTTAAAATAAATAAGTAATCCTTGAATCAATTTTATTACCGACTCTTTAAATATCTATAACTCGTCCTCTTGGACTTGACCTGATAAGTGAGTTGCTAGTGTCAGCGCCCTTTTTTCTATTCCTTCATTTTGCTTCCATAGAAAGTTTATGATATTGATTTAAGTTGTTAAATTAGGAAAACACAGAATCTGGATATATCAAAGACCTTTGCCTCTGAGCATTTCATGAAATGAATCTTTATATGCCATGGCATTTCTTCAGCAAAGGTTAAATAACTAGAATCAACAGTTAAATACTTTATAAGTAAATTAGAATGGCCCAGAGGTCATTCAAGTTAAGCTTTTAAGACAGATGAAAAAAGTGAGAAAGACCATACCGCATTTGACTAAGACTTAGAAAATATTCAGGGCACATAGAATATGGGAACAAACTCCAAAATATGAACTTGTCTTTTGTTTCACAAAAGTACTTTAATATGCACTAGTTAAAATAAAATCTGTCTTGTAAAGCGCTGAATTTTTCAGCAGCAATAATTATTTCTGTGTATTTCATTTTCACTTTGGGAAGAGCTTATGATGCATGCAGAGTATATATGAGTTTTCACAGATATGCTTCAAATTACTCATAAGTTAAGCCATTTAATCTGGGCACAGAGGGGTCTATCACCCAGCATTAAAAAGGGGTTGGGGAAAAGAGTAATATGAGCTTCCAAACAATTTAACAAACTTAAAGTTTAGTTTTACCGTGAAGCACACTATTTAATAGAGTAATGTTCTACTCAAAGTAGAAGGAGCATTATTTATGATGTTTTTCCTATGTCCTACAAAAATCCCATTCCCATAAAAAATATCAGCACAAACATTTTAATATATGTCAGGCCCAAATAATAAAAGCAATTTATTCAGTCTCTTTTTAAAATTGAAGGATGCAAACCCATAAACATATTTTAGTTACGTAACAGGATTATCAAAGAAGGAGCTTTGAAATTCCCTCGTAAATTATTATTGCTGTGTGTGCACTTTCCACCAAGAAGCCTTAATGTGTACATTTCAAGAGAGAAGTAATAATTTTGCTCAAATTTATTCAGCATATTTGTTAGGTCAATAATTAAGTTCTGTTCTTTTGTCTATATAATTACCACACTAACTACAAGCATATGCACTTTTACATTATAAATAATGTTTTCATAAATGTGCTCCTCTAGCTTTGAAAGTTCTACGTTCCTAGAATAGTATGAGTACAAATTGGGTTATTTCCACACTACAGTAAAAATAAAAACATTAACAGAGAAATAGTTGCAAGAATCAAATGTCAACTTCACAAAATCCATTATTACTCCAACTATTGATTACGCAAAATTGGTTGTTTTATTTTAAAGATGTTTTCAATTAACTTTTCTAAAATGAGCAACAATGAAACCTATACAACAGGTCATCTTTCTGTAATTAACTACATCATAAAGTTAGTTGGTGAATCTAGCTACATAATACACTTTCCCTTTATTATCATTTCTCTTAGCTGAGGTCCTGCAGTCTCATGCTTAGAGCATCACAGGCATCCGGATGGTCCCCCGGATGAGGTCCTGCAGTCTCATGCTTAGA
>NW_022103920.1:46262879-46287607 GCF_000313985.2 Echinops telfairi | reverse complement strand
TGTCCCCCAGGGAGGAGGTCACACACAGTTCCATGTAATCGGTTCCCTCTTTCCTACCCATTCTCCCTTTACCCTCCCTGTTTTGCCACTCAAACAAAGTAGTCTGTGTGTATGTGGGTGACATGCCTGTGAGTCCATTCTGGCTCCTAATGAATCCATGTAGCACAGGAGAGTTGATCGATCTTAGGGTTTGTTTTAGACAACCAAAGTGTATAGCAGGAGATCACCAGGCATTCACCGGGGAGCACTCGTTACCCTTTGCTTGTTGTTTTAGATGCCATCAGGTTGCTTCCAACTCATAGCGACTCTGGACAAGAGAACAAAACACTGCCCAGCCCTGCCCCAGCCTCACAGTGATGTTTTTTTATGTTTGAGCCTATTATTGCTGCCACTGTGTCAATCCATTTGTTGAAGGCTTTCTTCTTTTTGCTGCCCGTCTGTTTTACCTGGCATGATGTCCTTTGCCAAGGACTGGTCTGTCCTGATAACATGCTCGAAGTATGTGAGACCAGGTCTCACCACCCTTGGCGATAAGGAGCACCGGGGCTGTGATTCTCCCCAGACAGACTTGCTTGTTTTTGCAGCACGCCATGGTAGTTTCCATCTTCTTTGTCAGCACCGTAATTCAAGCACATAGATTCTTGTAATCTGAAAACATCACTTTTTTCTTCGTGTTTCTCTTTTGAACCACACCAAAAAGGGGGGACAATGGTTTCTTAGCGCCTACACAATGGAGAATGCCAACTCCTTAGATTGGCCTTCCAAACCAACGCAAAGCTGCTGTTAGCCACTCAAGTCACAGAGACCCTGTGTGTGACAGTGTACAATTGTGCCACGGGTTCTCTTGGCTCTAATCTTTACAGACAGATGCCCACGCCTTTCTTCCCTCCTGTTGCTGGTGGGTTCAATCTACTAACTTTGCAATTGATGGTTAAGAGCAAACGTTTTGCACAACCTAGGAACCTAAAATGGCATGCAATGCCCTTCAAAATCTCTAGTAGACCTAGCTTTCAAACTGGACTTCTTCCTGCATTTGGCAGAGAGGGTTGATGGCTTCCTAACATCCCCCTTCCCTTCTGTTTAATCAACTTTGGTCGAGCTTTGAGTTATCTGGAACCATGACATTTTCCAGCCACCTTTCAAGCAAAGTGTGCCTTGGACTAAATTCTGCCCACTTGAATGTGGACAGAATTGCAGTGTGGGAGAGCTAACGTGGCCCTTTGTGCTAATTCCTGCTGTGTGGCATCTCCCGAGAGAGAAAGGCAGGAAAACAAAGTAAGACATACAGAGGCAGGCAGACACGGTACGCAGTGGAAGCAGATGAATCTATAAGAAGCAAAGGAAAGTGCAGGATTGCAGAAGCCAGAAGAAACTGGGGGAAAAGTGCATGTGCCAACGCTTCTGTTAAAGCTCTCATTTGAACTGAGTCACCCACGCTATGGCAATTCTGTTCTGGGCACCGTCTTTTATGAGATTTGATTCTGAATAAAACTCATTTAAAAAGCATTTTTGCTTTGATTGAAAAACTGAGTGTTTAGGGTGTTTTATACTTGTTCAAAAGATCCCTGGTGTGCTGTGGCCTGATCCTTATGCTGCCCTCTAACATGTCAGTAGTGTGAACTCACCAGCGATCCCCCACGTGAAAGATGAGCTGGTCTGCTTCTGTGAAGATGTGAAGCCTGAGAAGCCCCATGCAACAGTCTGCTTTGCCCTGCAGACGTCTCTATGGATCAGGATCAACTCAAGGACAGAAGGTTTCCATAGTTCTTTAAAGTCAGAGAAATGCAAGTTAACTACACCAAGAACTTCCGAAATGTTCACTGCAAAGGATGTATTAACAGAAATAGGTAGGACATGAAATATACCCATAAATAAACCAAAATAAACGTTGAAAAGCTAGTGCCATCAAAATAAAAACTACAGGAGGGAAGAAGTGAGAAGAGCCTGCAGAAAAAGCTGCCGCTCTCCCTGGCCTTTCTCTCCTCTGATTCTGATGACTGATTGTGGCTGCTTGCCTACAGTTCACCTCATTAGGTATTAATGAATTGGTTAAAATTTCCTGTTGCTCAATGCACATGGCCTTCGAAAGATCCATTTTAAGCTCCTTTTAAAGACCATGCAGGAAAAAAGAGTTGCTATTTCTGGAACAACCTTGAACGTATTTTCTGGCGGGCATCTTCAGAGGCAAGTGTTGCGTCAGCCATCGTCCCACAATTCCAGTGCTGCTTCTCTGGCAAAGAGCCTCGATGGTAATTCCTCAACAAACAACTGATAAATATGCATGAGTTGAGGCTAATCGAATCATTGTAATGGGAAAACATGGGGGGGAGCGGGGGAAATCCCTGCAAGTAGTTTGTTTCCTTACTAAAGGACAAAACAATATTTAAGAAACATTGATAATACAGTTAACAAAGGGCAATGTAGTGATACAGGTTGTTTTACCATCATTTCCTTCCTTATATAAAAATTAAAAGGTCAAAAAATTCTTCATTACAAAAAAAATGCCCTCAAATTGGCACCTAACTATATACCATCTTAATAAAGATGGAGGTAAGGGAAGTCAAAATTCCATAAAATCACTTGAAGATAAAGTGTTTACATTGAGGAACGAGTTCAGTATTCCCCTACATGTACTCTACTCGGATGTAGTTACTTGACATTCAAACGTACAATAGTAACAGAAAGCTACTACTCAACTACGTTACGTAGTACGTGGCAGTGGCAAACACCGGGTTCCACAGCAGGGTCAGGAACCAGAGGACCATGTGTGCATCCATAAAGGAAGCTTGTATTGTATGGTCTTTCTCCACCTACAGGGGAGGGTTTGTGGGTCTTTCTCAACTACCAGGGTGGCAGGAAGAGAGGAGGGAGAGCTGGAGTAGGATCAGCAGGGAGAAGATGCTATAATAACAGCTACCTGGCCAACATAGGCTTGTAGGAAACTGGTACTAGATTCTTAAAGGTTTGAGGTTGATAGGGCTTCCCAGCAAAAAACAGAGGACTCTCTGCAGGGAGGTCCATAAGCAACTTTCTTGGCACCAAGGCCTTCTTACCCACCAACAGGGAGACTGTTGTCCCTGAAAATGCCACCCACCAAGGTGTTTTAGAGACCATGAGGGGATAAGTGGCAACCAACTATCCTAAAAATAAGGTAGATAACATAGGGAAAGAACTTCAGGAATGAGGAAGTAAGTGGGCGCTTGGGTTCCCCTGTCTATAAAATCTGCTGACCCTCTCCTGAATGCGGAATTGGAGGCCTTGCTCTTCTAAGGCAATTCAGGGAAAGAAGCTGTGGCAGGTAACCTTAACAAGGGCTCAGTGGGGTGTTCAAATACATGCAATAGGGCAAAATGATGCCATCATCCTCCATTTTCATGTATTTATAATTTTCACATAATGACTATGTCAAAATTGAGGAGTGAGTGTGTTAAAATTAACAGAGGCCAAGTCTCAATATCATGCCCTTATGACTACACTTTACATTTCACTTTGCATATGAATGCAAAATCAATGCATATTAAAGAAACAAGTAAAAGAGACGCTGACAATGTTCCAGTGCTAGTCATGCCTCCAATGCCATAGAAACCATGGTTTTTAATGTGGAATTTCTCTAGCCAAGACTCTGCTTTGCATTCCTTTCTTTTTAGTTTTTAACTATGTACAACTAAAGACAATAAAGTCCTCCAAGTCCTAAAATATCAGTTTCCTTTTTATTAAAATCTTGACTTTAAAATGTCTTACAATGTCATTCTAATATTGCTATCTGATCAAGCAAATGAAAAGGCATATCAAAGGCATGCTCTCCCCAAATAAACCCAATACACACTTCTAAAAACTCATATCCATAACAAATCTGAAA
This sequence comes from Echinops telfairi, assembly GCF_000313985.2. Lineage (NCBI taxonomy): Eukaryota > Metazoa > Chordata > Mammalia > Afrosoricida > Tenrecidae > Echinops > Echinops telfairi. Next base: position 46,283,748 of record NW_022103920.1, on the reverse strand, counting down.
TTGCGTTTTTGAAGCATGTCAGTAAGAGCAATACAGCATGACTACTTGGTACATGAAGCCCCACATCAAAATAGTAGTTTACTCCTCAGCAAAGGGCACTAGATGGATTTAAAAATGCATATTGAAGTATTTTTGTTTGTTTTGTTACTTCTTAAACTAAGAAATACTTGTTTAGTTTGATATCAGAATTATCTAATATATAACCTGAAAAGAAAATGATAACAAATCTATCTCTTGAGTAAGTCAGTAAGACACATTCAAAAAAGATATTAAATCCTACAGAAATAATAATTCAAATTTGGCATATAGTATTTATTTCCTTGGACAGCCTAATATGAAGCAAGTTTGAAAGATACTGTAGTATGTAGAATCTTATTTCTTTTGAGCCCAAACACTGCTGCTCACATTTATAAATAACAGTTCTGTCTTGGGCTGGATTCTCTAGAGACGTTTTATTATTAAGTTTTATTGTGCAGGTATATATCCACCAAGCAAACCTACTGCCACCGAGTCTTTCGTAACTCATGGTGACTAGAAACAGTCTTACCTCTCTCATACAGAGTAGTTAATGGATTTGAACTTCCCATCTTGCAGTGAACAGACCTACACTTAACACCATCAGGTCTCTGTAGATAGATAGATAGATAGATAGATAGATAGATAGATAGATAGATAGATAGATAGATAGATGATAGATAGATAGATAGATAGATAGATAGATAGATAGATAGATGATAGATAGAGTGAGTGAGTGAGAGTGAGAAAGTGGTGTCTATTAAGAAAATGGCTTGCATAGTTGGAGAAACAGATGAGTTCAAAGTTTATGGCTCAAAATTTAGTCTATAAGCTTTTCCTGACTCAGATAACTACCAGGGCTGATGAGCTCAAGATTGGCAGGAAGGGAACAAACTTGTGTCTGAAGAGGCAAATAAAGTTCACATTGCTAGGTAAGATTGCAGGCCTCTGAAAACTCCCTGGATCAGCAAGCAACATGGCAGATTGCTACAAAATCCAAGGAACTGGAGGTTGATAAGCCAGATGCAAGATCTAGACCCAGCAAAGGGTAAGCAAGTTTTCCCTCAGCATCAACTTCTAGCGGAAACAGGCCACATCCTTGAGAACCAGAGAGCTTCTCAGAGCCCTGCCATATTTCCACATATCTTGGATCCATATGACTCTGCACCCACCAGCCTGTGATGTTCCTGCTTTCTGCACCATTGCATGTGGCTGCATGAGTCTGTAAAGGGATTCATTGACTCGTACTGGACTTAATGACTTCAGTTGGGCTTGGATGCTTTCTCGATATATAATTACTTCTTAATATAAAGCTCTTTCTTATACACCTATGGGTGTCACTGGATTTGTTTCACTTGTCAACCTGATCTAACATAAGGTCTTAAATTCCAAGCCACTGAAGATCCTGGTCTGGTCACGTTGACACAAAAACGTAGTGATCACAGTCCATTTGGCATATGCACACAACTCCTTAAACCATATGTTGTTAGGCGGTGACAGGTTGGTTCCAATTTATAGTTAACCTATGGACAGTAGAGAAAAGTACTGCCTGGTGTGCACTATGCTCACATATACAAATCATAAAGTATCTCTACATAAAGGAAATTATAATATCTTACTTGTGCCTAACATGATACAATAACACATATACAAATGGAATGCACAATCCACATTTTTTTTAAACATTTTATTAGGGGCTCATTCAACTGTTATCCCAATCCATACACACATCTATTGTATAAAGCGCATTTGTACATCATTTCTCAAAACATTTTCTCTCCATTTAAACCCCCGACATTAGGTCCTCATTTTTCCCCTCCCTCCCCGCTCCCCCCTCCCGCATGAGCCCTTGATAGTTTATAAATGGGTATTTTGTCATATCTTGCCCTGTCCGATGTCTCCCTTCATCCACTTTTTGGTTGTCTGTCCCCCAGGGAGGAGGTCACACACAGTTCCATGTAATCGGTTCCCTCTTTCCTACCCATTCTCCCTTTACCCTCCCTGTTTTGCCACTCACACCACTGGTCCTATAGGGCTCATCCGTCCTGGATTCCCTGTATTTTCAGTTCCTATCTGTACCAGTGTACCTCCTCTGGTCTAGCCAGTCTTGCAAGATAGAATGCGAGTCATGGTAGTGGGAGCGGGGAGGAAACCTTTAGGAACTAGAGGAAGGTTGTATTTCTCATCATTGTTACATCGCACCCTGACTGGCTCATCTCCTCCCCGAGACCCCTCTGCAAGGGGATCTCCAGTGGCCTACTAATGGGCTTTGGATCTCCACTCCGCACTCCCCCCATCATTCACTATGGTAAGATTTTTTGTTCTTATGATGCCTTACACCTGATCCCTTCGACACCTCGTGGTTGCATAGGCTGGGGTGCTTCTTCCATGTGGGCTTTGTTGCTTCTGAGCTTGATGGCTGCTTGCCACATTTACATCCGATATTTTACTAGTGAGCAAAACAGAAATATTTGATGCATACATACAAGGGAGAAATGCTCATAACAATTATAGTCTTTGTTTCTGAAATTCATCACATGACTATAGATGGTATTTAGAACTTCCTTCATCTACTCCCCATTCTGTATACCCCTTGTCCTCAGCATGTACCTCAGGTGGCCATGGTTCTTTGCCTGGTGGATTGGCCTAAGCCTTCATCCCTGAAGATTCTGAGACATTAATACATGTCAGAATTGAGCTGTTGTAGTTTATAATTTACTTTAATCAAAAGGCATGGTAGTACAAAGATGTCCTAAGGAACCTCCTGGATTCTAGACAAAGTCTTCTTTACTTTCATAATGCAATATCAATCTAATTTCCCCTTGGTAATCGGGAGCAATTGCACAACCCAGTGCAGTAACTCCCTTCTCTGTCTGTTGATTCAGAAGCATGAAGAGCCTAAGTGACCGAGAGGACTTTATAAATTCTGGCACCTTGGATTCAGAATTTTATCTTCAAGTGGGACTATTTTCCTCCTTTTGGAATTAAGGTCTCCAGACATGAAGAGCATGAGGTTGAAGTTACAGGAAGCAACAATGTTGTGAATGTGCCACTAGGAGTTCTAGAAAGTGGTGCCTGTGGTTCCTGGACCCATGAATCCCAGCTGATGGAGAACCAGCACCATAGACTGGATGCTGGTTTAGAGCATAGACAACCTCCTGAGGAACGTTGCCTCACCTTTCAAGATACTGCCACTCAGCTAATGTCCTATTTGTGCTATCAGAAGGCCATTCCATCATTCTATCATGGCAACTGCTTCCGGATGATGGGGAGCATGTTAAGATAGGTGTATTCCACCAGTAGGGGCCTATTGTCACACTCCACTGCTGTGAAGTGAGCCCTTTAATGCTGTGTAGAATACCATGATTATAAGGTATTCCAAAAGTCTAAAGAGGGTAGTTTTGGCAGATCCACTGTATCGAAGGAAGGAAAAGTATCCAGGGTAAGGATCGATTCCAGTAAGAGCAAACTTTCCATGATGGAAATCATCGGATGTAGACGACCTGCCACCAATTTGCTGCCTGATCTCCCCTAAGGAATAACCCTATATTACTTGCTTAGTGTTGATTTTTGCTGTTATCAGATTGGTACTCAATAATGGCGGTAAAGTCAGCCTTAGTGAGTGGAAGTCCATGTTGCTAACCTCCATCCCTACCAACATGGCCACTTTGTTCATGAGCTCATCATGAAAATGATAGGCATGACTACAGAAAGAGGTTGACTTATTTGTCTGGAATGTGTCATCCAATCCACTTGATTGTTGAAACCCTCTAAGACTTGGCTCAAGATCCAAGTCTTCTTATAATGAAAGATATTTGATAAGACTCTCTGTCTTGGACAAATAGGACAGTGTGTTATTACCTTTCCCATAGACATACCTTTATTTATTTTGAAAAATTATAATTGGTGTGTATATCTATAGAGTTATAGCTTGTGAAAGTTTCACAAGTATGTTTTATTAAATAAAAGACATGTTTACTCTTTAGAATAACAGTCGGTAAATGTTCCACACATATTTGTGATAGGAGGACACATTAAAAGAAAAGGTCAAGCAAAAATGATGTAGCCAAAAATTAACTCTTTGTGCCAGGATCAACCATCCTCCTAAGTTAGTGGTTCGTTTGAATAACCTTGGAAAGCCTAGTGACTGAGTAATATACGGTATCCTGGACAAAACCATATATAAATGATAGTAGTAAAGCGTGCATAACATCAGCCCTGAAACTTGAGCTAGTGCGAGCAGGTTCATCTCAAAGGGATACTAGATTCCCTTTCACACAGTTGGGGGAGGACTGATCATGCCCTGGGATTCAACAGCTACATATATCTCTATATCCTTCTTATACCACTCATTCCTTTCCATCTCTGCTCTGAATTAGTTTGTTCACATACCATTTAAAATGGCCGTTTGTTTTTATTGTGAAAATAAAAACTCATTGCCATAAAGTCAATGCCAACTCATGGTGAGCCACTAGGACAGGGTCGAAGTGCTCCCATGGGTTCTCCAACGGTTACTCTTGACTGGAGTAGCAAGTCTCGACTTCCTTCTATGGAGCAGCTGGTTGGTTTCAAACCAATGGCCATGCCGACCAAAGTCCAACATGTAACCACTATGCCAACACTGGCAATAGATAGGTTCTTAAAAAGGTCACACATGTGAAAGGTTAATCAAACACATCCTTAATTTTTCCTCCAGTTGTAAATGAAGGTAAACTATTGACCTTTATCTCCTGGACAGAACAGGTTCTCTGTTTATCCTGGGCTGGCTTATGTAGGTCCGAGACTCACGCCTTCATGCCTTGGAGGAACCAATTGACCCCCTTCATCTATTCATAAAGTATGAACTTGGATTCTCTTGAGTCCTGACAGCAGAACATCAATTCCTTTTGATGTACAGAAATGTGATTTGTAAAGAGTTTCTCCCATTTTGTGGGTTATTTTATCATTTTCTTCATTGTGTCTTTGGATTATGAAATTTTTTAATTGTGATACAACTTATTTGTCTTTTATCACCTATGTTTTTGGTTGGCATATTTAAATATCTGTAGTCTAATCCAAGGTTATAAAGAGTTATTCCTATGTTTTCCTCTTAAGAGTTTTATGGTTTTATTCCCAAATTTTAGATCTTTGATGTATAATTTTTTTTATTCCATGAGATGAATGTTTACTTTTATTCATTTGTATATGAATCTTCAGTTGTTTTAGAACCATTTGTTGAAAGGCAATTATTTTTCCATTGAATAGTCTTAGGGCCTTTGATGTGCAGGATAATTTCTATACTCTTAATTTGATGATAGTGAGCTGTTTATCTTACTTAATGCCAGTGTCTCTGTGTCTGGATGAGGTAGGTAGTTTATGGTGCCAACCTGGCCGAAAATCACATAATTGACGGGCAGAGGGATATATGGCTCGGTGAGCCTCGCCTTTTTAGTTCTCGGTTGTCTTGCTTTCTGATGGTCGAACTAGGGTGCAGCTGCCTTAGCCAGTTCCCTGCTTTAGCTGGCAAGGCTCACTTCCTGCAAGGCATCCCTGAGGAGATGCCATATGAACCTACCCCAATGCAGCCCTGGGTGCTGGAGAAGAAATGTGGAGACCCCTGCCAGCACTGAGATGCTTACACATTCACTGACTCAGCTTTCCTCCTGCAGTTGGCGTCATAGTGTATGTTTTGTGAGATGGAGGAGGACTTTGTGGATTGGTGTTGGACATATGGGTTAATGGGTTAATGTTGGACTTGTGGGCTTGGGCAGCACTGGGTTGGGATGTTTTCTTGATGCACATTTAACCTTTATATAAAACTCTTCCTTATACATGAGTTTCTGTGGATTTGTTTCTTTAAAGTATCCAGACTAATCCACTTGATTACTATTGCTTTTTTAAAAATACTAAATTTTAAACTTTGTACTAAGTTTTGAAACTAAGAAGCATGAGTTCTCCAATTTTGATCTTCATTTTCACATTCTTTTGGTTATTCTGGGCCTTTAAAATGGCTTATAAATTTTAGAATAAGCTTGTCTTTTTTTTTTTTTACAAAGAACACAGCTAAGATTCTGAGGGGAATGACATTGACTCTGCTAGAATAGTTTTGCCATCTTAAATTCATTAAGCCTGCTGATCCACAAATATGATTTCTTGAGTTCTTAGAAAAGAATATTCACAATTCATAATTTTCTGAAAAGAGTATGTAAAGCTCTCTCCTTTTCATTGTGTAACATTTCTTCCTGGAAGAAGCAGTTAGGAAATCAAAGTTATTGCTGCTAAGGAAGACTTGTTTCAAGCGTTGAAAATCAAGGATGTCATTTTGAGGACAGAGATGGGCCTGAAGCAAGTCAAACTTTTCTTTTTTTAAAACTCATTTTATTGGGGCTCCTACAGCTCTTATCACAATCCATACATACATACATTGTATCAAGCACATTTGTACATATGTTGCTTCATCATTTTCAAAACATTTTCTTTCTACTTAAGCCCTTGGTTTCAGCTCATTTCCCCCCTCCCCACTCTCCCTCCCTCATGAAACCTTGATACTTTATAATATTTTGTTACATGTCTTACACTAACTGACACCTCCCTTCACCCACTTTTCTGTTGTCCATCCCCCTGGGAGGGGGTTATATGTAGATCATTGTAATCTGTTCTCCATTTCTCCCCCCACCTTCCCCTTCCCCACCTGATATCTCTACTCTCATTATTGGTCCTGAGGAGTTTATCTGTCCTGGATTCCCTATGTTTCCAGCTGTTATCTGAGCCAGTGTACATGCTCTGGTCTAGCCAGATTTGTAAGGTAGAATTGGGATCATGATAGTCAGGGGGAGGAACCATTAAAGAACTAGAGGAAAGTTGTATGTTTTATCAGTGCTATACTATACTCTGACTGGCTCGTCTCTTCCAATGTCTAGTGTCCAGTTGTCTACAGATAGGCTTTGTGTCTCCACTCCACACTCCCCTTCATTCACATCTATGATTTTTTGTTCTGGGTCTTTGATGCTTGATACCTGATCCCATTGACACCTCATAATCACACAGGCTGGTTTGTGTGCTTCTTCCATGTGGGCTTTGCTGCTTCTCAGCTAGATGGCTGCTTGTTTATTTTTAAGCCTTTAAGACCTCAGATGCTATATGTTTTCATAACCAGGCACCCTCAGCTTTTTTTCACCACATTTGCTTATGCACCCATTTTGTCTTCAGCAATCTTGTCAGGAAGGTGAGCATCACAGAATGCCTGGTTATTGGAACAGTGTTCTTGTTTTGAGGAAGTATTTGAGTAGAGGCCCAATTTCCATCTACAACCTTAATTCTTAACATATAGATATAAGTACATAGATCTTTTCCCCTCTCATTATATATAAATATGTTTACATATGTGGATGCCTGTATTTAGACCTCTGTAAAAGCCCTTTGCCTCCTAAGTCTTTCCTCTATTTCCTTTTACTTTCCTCTTGTCCCACTATCATGTTCAGCCTTTATTCAATTTTCAGTAATTCCTCTTGGCTACATTGCCCTTGACCCTCCTCGCCATCAATTTTAGGTCCCTTGTTGTTCCCTTGTCCCTGGTTGGTTGACACCCCCTTTCTTTTCCCTGCCTCACCCTCTCCCGTCCCCACCCCCAGAACTGTAGGTCCTATTGTTTTCTCCTCTGGATTGTTTATCCCACATATTTTATCTAAATAGACATGCAGAGACAATAAAAAGCATTAAAGCAAGACAGAGCAAAAAAAGCAACAAAATAAAATAAAACAACAACATAAAAAAAAAGAAAAACGTATAAATAGTTCAAGGTCTGTTTTTTTACCTTTAGGAGTGTTTTCTGGTCTAGTCTGATAGGGTGCCATGCCCTGGCCTCAAAGTCTATTTTTAGTATACCCCAGGTATTTAATTGCTTTGCTCCCCTTGCTGCTCTGTTGCACGCCCTTAGTATTTTTCCCAGGTGTGCTGGGGCCAGATCAGGCAGAATTCCCACACTGTGTCTCCAGTGTTGTCCCCCATGGTGCTATGGGTCAGTGAGGAACATTGTGTCTCCTGGTGGGGCTGACCCAATGGTCCTCTCTGTGCATTGGCTACTCTGAGCAAGAATATCTTCCTTGGGGTTTGGTGGGCCAGGATGTGTTCTGCTCTTCCCCTTTCCTTGTTGTTTGCTCCTGTGTGCTCTGATCAGATGCTCCCCTCTCCCTGAGCTGTAGTCTCAGTGCTGTCCTCTGAAGTTCATTTGTCCCGGGGGAGGGGGGCAGTCCCCATAGTTGGGATGGGGGCTGGCCCCGCAGACTTCTCTAGTGGTTCCCTGCTTCGTGCCAGTATGTTGCTTTCATGTCTCGGAGCACTGGGTTGAACTCTGGTCCCCTCCCTCTCTCTTCTGTGGAAATATAAACAATACTATCCCCTTGAGTGGGTTAGTACCCTGTTCCCCTGCTACCCAAGGTCCTGGTATTTTCAATTGCATCATCTGTATGTGAAAGTTGGTCGATAAATAAAGAAAACTGCAGAAAATGGATGCATGTGAAATATAGTATTGGTAAAGAGTATCGAAGGTACCATGGACTGCCAGAAGAGTAACCCAGTCTGTCTTGGAGGAAGTACAGCAGGAATGCACCTAAGAAACAGCATGGCTCTGGAGAAGCCATCTCATGTCAACTGGACATATTGTCAGAAGAGACTATTCCCTGGAAAAGGCATCATGCTTGGAAAAGAGAAGATGAGAGAAAAAGTGGAAACCCCTCAGTGAGGTGAATTGACAGAGTGCGTACAACAATGAATTTAAACATAAAAACAATTGAACGCAGGACTGGGCAGAATTTGCTTCTATTGTACATAAGTTTCGATAACTCCATGACACCCAACATCAACAGCAATATGCAACATTAACTAGGTTTTATATTGTTATCTCTCAGTGGCTTCATACAGGTATGCATTACATAACAATCACAAAATATTCTGTGAAACAGGATGTTATATGATTTGGAAATTATGTGAACATCATATTATATACAGGAGAGTTGTACTTAGGATGGTCATTAATAGGGGAATTTCTAATTCATTAAATATAGTTATTTGATGTTCTATTATCAGCTAATCTAGAAAGACAGGTTTTAAATGATTTATAGACCATGATAGATTGTCAAACTAGTTAGCTTTGAACTCATGATCAGGAAAGATCAGGCACTACAAGACGACATTAGGTTTGGTAAAGGAGAGGTCCTGGGCCTTCCTCAGTGAGAGAGAGATATGGACACAACAGCTGTAGCACTGACTTTAGACATGTCGCCCCAGGCAACATTTTGTTCCGCTGTACATAGGTTGGCATGTTGGAGTCACCCAAGACAAACTTCAAAAACAAACGAACCAACCACTTGTAGATAATGATTCCCCAAATAAAGAGGTCATTGTTAGGTGCCCTCTACTTGGTTCTAACTCATAGTGACCCTGTGTGTACAGCAGAACAAAATAATACCAGTCTATTTTAGAATTGCTTATCACATGGTTCTTCTATATTTTTTGGCAAAACAATGCAATTTGGTGTGTTCCTGCATTTATAAAGGCCTAGAAATCGTTAGGTAGAGTATAGTTTATATTTGCTTCTAAGAAAGGAGTTGTAGAGCATAGATTCCAGAAAGTTGAAACATTCCGAAAGTCTCATCATTCTTGTAAGGAAAAGCTGGGAATAATGGATTATGTTAATGTAATAAAAATTAGCATCTTGTTTAAAGAAAATATTAGTATGTTACATAAATAATAGTATGTTCACAGAAATGATTTTTAGCACTAGAAAAGGGAACATGGTAATTAATTAAATAATATACAGAGTAAATTTTACATTAAAAATAGAGGGGGAAGGGAATGAATAGCAATTATGTCAAATTTTAAAAGCACAAGAAATAAAAAAGAAACCTCAATAAAATAAGAAACATAATATAAAAAGGAATCAAATCAATGTATACATTTTCTCATTAAAACAGGAAAGGCCTAAGTTGTTTTCCTAACATCAAAGATTGTTATTTAAAATTATCAAGCAACAAAAACAAAATAGGAAACAGTATACAAAGTTGTAAAAAACGATTGGACTAAAATATATTCTGCAAGTTCCAACAAGAAGAAAGTAGGAAAGACAAAGTGAATGTTAGATAAAGTGGAGTATTAAATGAAAAGAAAAAGGAGAGAATTGTTTTATGGAGTAAGAAGATGTATAATTTGAGAAAATTTTCATAAATTCATTTCTCAAGGAACACGCAGCTAAAAATAAGTTATTCAAAATTGATCCAAGAAGGGAAAGAACTGAAGCAAAAAGGAGTTTGGAAACATGATTAAAAATGTACCATTTAAAACAAAACAAAACAGATGGTGGATCAGTTGGACTTAAAAATAAGTGCAGCATAACATCTAACAAAATAAGGATTTCATTATTATTTAATGAAAGATCTTCAATGTTAAGATAGTAACCTTTTAACAATAAAAGAAATACAAAAAATAAGTCTGTGGACAAATTTCACTATTGACTATACGTGCAAATAATCTAAATTAACTTTTAGAAAATCTAAGGAAAAATATTCAATTTATAATTTGGCTAAAGCTACAACAATTAAATTCATGTAGGACACTACTGATTGTAAGACACATCTTCATTTCAGAGAGTGGATTGTGAAAATAACACACACTCTAGAATTAATGAAATATGACATAAAATGCCTGAAAACAACACAAAGAAACAATACAACTTTAATTAAAGAAAATGATAAAGTATTTTTTACTACACAAGCATATCGTGGATCTATTACATCAGAATGCCGTTTCAACGTTAACTCAAGGGATTGCCATTGCAGCAAAGCTGGAGAGCTGGTGCTTTGAATGTAGAAAGGAAGAGGGATGAGACATAGTTAGCTTTGTCTATTTTAGTATGGAAATGTGTCAGTAACACAAGCTCATTGTAAGGGTTGAAAAGTATGCATAGATATATATATACTCATATATGTGATGCATGCAACATACATGTTTTAACCTGAATCATAGACTTTCTTATAACATATTGAGTCAGTGTTTAGACTATTTAAAATAATGGAAAGGGAAGGGAAAATAAATAAATGACTTAGAAAGAAAGACGGTGCTACGCCACAGACATCACCTACAAGAAGGGGCTTACTCCCTCTTCACGTTTCTGAAACTACCTTGTGATACAAAAAAGTTACACCAACTTACATTTATCAAAAGGAAAACATAGAGATGGGGCTATCCAACATTTAGGCACTAATTCTCAACTGTATTTAGTTTATGAAATATAGTCCTATACATTGCATAAATCTTAAATCTTTTTATATAAAAAAGAGTAAGATTCTGTCCTGTCCCAAGAAACCATTTTCGTCCTGTTGGAAGGGATTTTGCCCTGTTGAAAATGTATGCTTTCAAGTAAACCATTGCATGTTATTGTTACATGATGCAATTTAAAATTCCTTTACCCTAATTTTTGAAACTAGAATAAATCATGAAAATCCGTTTCATCCTTTAAAAAAAATCACCATCATATTTGTGAAGTAACTATGGGGAAATAGTTTAGATTAAGCAATTAAGGAGAATGAGTCAATTGGAGGTTTACTGGTAAGAAGTCAATAACTGGATGCTTTCCTGAACTTCCCACTACTGGAATTTGAAAGAGAAAAATGTCTCATGGATTTGGAAATCATCTGCCTATGATTAGTAAGTCATTTGTAATGCAAACACTTGGAGCTGTTATCATATATCGTGTTTGAAACTAAAAGTTGGAATTTTACAGAATGATAGTTATTCAGGCAGGCATCTGTGACTCAGGGCTGGGATCATGTGACATTTACATTCTTAATCAAATTACTTAAATGGGTTCTATTTTTCCTACCAGGCATTCTGAAAATTAAATCAAGGAAAATACTTTATACGTTTATCTGTTCCTCTACATTATTGTGACGTTAATAAGAATATTGACTATACCATGAACTACCAGAAAGCAAACATATCAGTATTGAATATAGTCAGAATGTGCCTTAGAATCAAGGATGGCAAGAGCTAATTCACCTATTTTGGCATGCTATCAGGAGAGACTAGTTCCTGGAAAAGGAAATCATGTTTTATAAAGTAGAAGGTCAGAGGGACAAACAGTTATATAATTGTTTGTCAATCTGAGAGGATTAAGAGTGAAGGGATAACATCAAGACTGTCAATCAGGTGATAACCAATGGGGCCTCTGTATGGGCATGGCCTTCTCCTGAGAATTCTGGGAACTACCATATTTGTCCTTGGAGATGGGAGATCCTCTCTCTCTTGGCTCAGTCCCTTTGAGACATTTTATTGACATGCCACATGGAGACAGGCTGATGGCAGCCAAAGACTCAGAACTGGAGAAGCCACTTGGAGCCCCTGCCAGTGCTGAGATACTTATAACGCCACTGGATTCACAAGATTTCCTACCCTCTGGCCTGTAATCTTCCTGCATTCGGCATCATTGCATGTGTTTCTAGATTTGTTTCGGACATATGGACCAATAGTGAGTTTATGGACTTGCTCTGGACTGGGCTGGGATATTTTCTCAATATTCAATTGCTCTTATATATAAACCTCTTTCTGATACATATGTGAGTGTCTATGAATTTTTCTCTAGTCTACCCAGATTTACACAGTCATCGAAAAAGAAGAAGAACCGAAAGGAGGCAGATCAAATCAGATGGATTGATACACTGTAACATAGACTCAAACATAGGAATGATTCTGAAGATAGCATGAGATCAGGCAGTAGTTGGTGCTTTTGTGCTGAGAACAATGGAATTGACAGCACCTACCCACAACAACACAATTTATTTCCCTCTTTGAAGTCATCAATCTCATGACTTTAGTTATTAATTGTAGCAGTTACATAATCTGTCAACTTGAGGAGAGGGTGGAGTCTGGCCTGTCAATCAGGTTGTAGCTTGATGACCTCATTTGGAAGCACTATGGAGATAAATAGCTCATGGGAGGCAGGGCATACTCACTCCCTGTGAGACATCACTGACAACAAGCCTGACGTAGCTATGCTGATGCACAAGACTTTATACCCACTGGCCTGTAATATTCCTGCATTTGGCATCATTGCATATGTTGCATGAGTCTGAAGAGGAAGCTATAGATTAGTATAAGACATATGAGCTAATATTCGACATATGAACTTGATCTGTACTAGTCGGGGATGTTTTCTCGCTCCGTAGTACTCAAAGTTACCTCCTTGCTCTCCACCACTTAAAAATTCCTGTGCAGCAGATTTTCCCAATGCAATGCATCATTTCATCTCTTGACACTTCCTTTTCCAGGAGCATTGATTGTGGAGCTCAGTAAGGAGAAAATTTGACAACTTTACTTTTTCTCCATTTATAGTGATGTTACTTTTTGGTACAGTTGCGAGGGTTTGTCTTTGGTTTTGTTTCTCACAATGAGTTACAATTCATATTGAAGGTTTTAACCCTTTTCTTCATCAGCAAGTACTTTGAATCTTCTTCAATTTCAACAAGCAGGGTTGTGTCATTTTCATATTGAAGGCTGTTAAGAAGCCTTTCTCCAATCATGATGCAAACTTTTTCTTCATATAATGCAGCTTCTCTAATGATTTGCTCAACACACAGATTGCATAAACATGGTGAGAGGTTACAATACTTATGTAAATATTTTCTCATTTTAAACCCTGCAGTGTGCCCCTCTTCTGCTGGAACAGCGATCTCTTGATCAGTTACAGGTTCCACATGAGCACAACAAAATGTTCCAAAATCCCTATGTTCCCCAAGACTATTGTCATTGGATGAATGCATGTTGAAGTATCGTTAAGTGTCTGAGAAAGAGAATCAAAAATAATTTATAACCATAACACAGGGTTAGCAAAGCAACGTTAAAAATTGTTGGCATAAGTACAGCTCTGATATTTAAAGAGATTTTGAAACAACCATGTATTTTCTCCTGCACACCATTGGTAGCTTTCATAAGTGAGAGCATTGAGACAAAATGGTGGACATCAGAGTTCATAGAGCAAGTAAAACTGAGTGATTTGGGGCAGGAGCCTGGCTGCAGAGCAGGGTGCCTCTGGGTACTTAATTGGGGAGCAGTTTGGTGTGAAGAGCCACCGAGTTGGAGTTGAGTGCCTTCGGGTTGAGTCTCATGAAGAAACGACATATCTTTGGGAATTTTTTCAACAGTCCTAAGCTCTTTGTAAAATGCCCAAGTCGGGTAGAGGCGAGGAGAGGGCCAGAGAGAGTCAGAGAAGAAACTGTCCTTACTAAACAGCTGTATCCTGAGAATTTTTGCATCTGAATTGTAGCTTGTTAGCTTCCCTAATAAACTTTTTGGTCGTAAGCATCTGAGAGTCTGTGTTGCCATTGCAACGAACTGTTAAGCCAAGCTGAAGAGTAGAAAGTATTGGAGGAGAGACCATTGGTATCAGAATAGGGTAGAAAGAGAGGGAGGATGGAACTATGGAGAAAGGAAATATAAAAGAGATATTAAGAAACATTGAGATGTCAAGAAACAATCCAGAAGTTCAAATTCTCACTTATATAGGATTTGAATGAGAATGAAATAATAGAAAAAAAATTACACAGTTAATATTCAAAGAAATAATGGGAAAAAATGTCTCAGGACTGTAGCAATCACAATTTTACACATTGTGAAAGTCCAATTAATGACAACCAAATTCAAAACAAGTAAGTGCAAAAAAAAGGCGGGGGGCATCGAGAGCATATTGTAGGATAACTTTGACAATGAAGGACAAAGAAAAACTTCTAAACCATCAGAGAAAATACAATACAAAAAGCGTGTCTCAAAAGATGTAAAATATCCTTAGAGAAATGCTCTAAAAATCTGGAGGAAAAATTCTGCTTCTACAATTGTTTGACCAATCTTTCCAATTAGCAAAACCATAAAGTATGGACCAAAAATGTTTTTAAAAGTATTTCTTAATCTGTCTGAATATGTTTAGTAAATAATTGACTCTGACTGTTTGGACTGTTCAAATCTTACATATCCCAAACAAAGGACTGACCTTTGCTCAATTTCTAAGGGCTACGTCTTTGGGAATTAAGCCAATATAATTGTAAATATGAGGCTTTGGGTCATAGAGATGGTTATGCAGATGAGTGAGCATAAACTGGGGCCTGGGGCCACACGGTATCAATTTGACCTCTATTGTGGCCTTAAAGCTAGAGACTCGTAATCAAGGCCAGTTGCTCATTAATTCATGTCCATATCACTGACCTCAGTGAAAAACTCTGATCTCCAAGGCTCAATTAAGCTTTTACATAGTGTGGATAATAGTTATATTTGTAAACATATGAGGATGATATAAAAATAAATAATATTGGAATTACAAGGGTGATAAGAATGAAGACAGAAAATGTTAACTACTTTAATTTGAAGTCGCACCAATTTGTTAGTTCCTAAGACCATCAGTTAATACCTATCTTGTAAAAGTTAAGAAAGCCATATTAATAATGATGGTATGAAGAGTTAGTAGTTTTTACATCTTTCTTAGTAAGTAAAACGGGTTATCTTTGATCGTTAGATTCACCATCTAATATTTTGTTTAAACTATATCCACCTTATGTTAATTCTAGAATAGTCTTAGGGTTGATTGAAAGGAGAAGTAGCCTTGATTGGCAATAAATGGTTATGCACGTTGTTGAGAGGATCAAATACTATCAGTAAAAGTCCACTGTGAGGAAATAGCTCAGCTTGTTACATTTGTTAACTTACACTTCGCTACATGCCGCCTTTTGCCTTTGCTGACTGTCACCTGTACTTTTTCTCTAAGGTAAACCACACCTGTCAGTATGATAGCTTTTCTGAGTTCCTCAAATTTTTCCAGTACATCCTGAGGGTGCTCATGAAGACGCCCAGCACAAAAGATAGCAGAAGGTTATAAGGCAGTGAAGACTAGCTGCAGAGAAAATCCTCACTGAGAACATACATGAATGGGAAATTCATGTATTTTAGAGTTTATTGGCAGGTAAAAATTGTGAATTACCAAATATTGGTGCAAACTTTCCACATGGATTTACACACACAACATATATATGAACATATCATACACCTTGTCTTCACCTAAAGCAAGGATCTCTGTGGCACAGTGTGCTAAGTATTGACTTGCTAATTATAAGGTGACCAGTTCAAATTCACCAACCACCCACATGAACAAGAAGAGGCAGTCTGCTTCTGTGCAGATGTGCGAACTGGGAAGCCCTACAGGGTCGTTTTACTCTATCTTTTGGAATCACTTTGAATTCCATCCACTTGACAGCAGTGTTTTTTGTTTGGGTTTACCTAAAATACAAGTATAACACCAGATGAAAAGACCTAAATAAAAGCAGAACGATATTTTTTGTATTAAAAAAATTCTATGATAATAAAAGTAATGAAGCTTTGTACTAAAAAAGTTTTCAAACCAAAAGTGGTAAAACGAGATGTGACCACCTCTGTTCAGCCTGGAGGATCAGAACTATGCTCTCCAGGGACGTTCAGATCAATCGGCATAGCATAGCTCACAAAGACTGCGTTCTACATCGACTTGGTGAGTCGTGACTGGAGCGTGAGCAGCCAGCTACGGTGTAACTTGCAGACCATGTAAATATCAGTTTCCACAACTCTGAGGCCAGAAAAACTAGGTAGTACCCAACTATCACTACCAATTGCTATGAAAGGATTACATTAAAGATGCTTAATAAAGTGGAGAAAATGTGGAACAAAACCTAAAAACCATAAAATTGTCCAGTCTAATGGGCAGATAGGGACTAGTCAAACGGCAAAACCAACTATGGCCTTTAGTCACAGTTAACGTGGAACTTAACTCACCCCCAAGTTACAATAATCAGAAATGTAAGACCAAAGCCAAAGGCAAGCATTTAAAGGACAAAGCTAAGATGGTTGGAAGAGAAAATGAGACAAGTGCTGATACCTTAAAAGAATTATGACGAGTTGAAACAAAATTAGTATGGATTGTTGAATGTAAAACTAATGATCCACTCCATAAACCTTCACCTAATTCACAATCAAAAAGTTTTAAATTTAAAAAAATTGGCAATTATCTAGGAAAAAAGGTACCCACCTCAAAGATATGTATAGAGAAATAAAGATATATATGCTTGTGGGGCACAGTCCCACAGTCGAATGGTCCTGCCCCATGGCCAATTAAAGAAGACAAAGAAGACCGTAGAAGATGGAGGGGCCTGGACTCCATTGGGAGAACGGAGAAGGGGGAAAGGGCCCAGTGTTTATTTAATAATGGGTTTATACAGCTCTTGAGGCATGCAAGCCGCCTGCTATACATACACATAAAACAAATGGGTAATGTACTAATCTTGAATATTTCAAGCCCTCAAGGGAGTACCAGGCATGCAAGAGACAAGAGATGCAAAATGCTCCCTAAGGGACAAAGGAAGCAAATGCGCGTACAAACAAGCATCCTTTAACTGTGTAGGCGAGGAGCCAGACGTTTGTAGAAGAGAGTTTTATATTAGCATTTTGTGGGGATAGATATGCTGTGGAGACACATCCTTCCTGGAACATGTGAATTGAGGTACATTCCGTGTCTTGGACTGTGGCAGCATGCCTCTCCCTAGGGATGGCAAGCCAAGCCCTGTGGTCACAAGTGCTGGGAGTGAGCCATGTGCAGTTCCCCTGGATCCTCACTTTCCCACAGATGCCAAAATATAACACACCAGTGTGCTGCACAGAGACATCAGGAACTCAAGAAACGTGCAAACCGCGAAACAGAAGGCTAGAAACAGCTAAGAAGACCATTCCTTAAATATGAAAATAATATTTTCGGTGTATTTTAAAAATAAACAAAAGAATCTCACTAATAATTGGGAAATTTTCATTTAGAGGAACAGTAATATATCATTTTTCACTTTTCAAATTAGTGAAAAACCCATTAAAATATTGGTTTTGCTTTAAGGAACCATCTCTCATGCAGTACTCATGAGATTTAAATTGGAATGGCCAGTTTTCAGGGTGACGTAAGAGGATCTGTTTGTCCGGAGAGTACTCGTTAGAAGCAAAGCTGTCAAGACTTGTTTCCCACCCTTTGGACATGTTGTCAGGAGAGCCCAGTCCCTAGAAACAACCATCTTGCTGGGTGAGGTAGAGGGTCAGAGAGAGAGAGGAAGACCCCCAATAAATGGATTCACACAGTAGCCACCACAATAGGCTCAAACAGAAGCATTGTGAAGGTGACAGAAGAGCGAGTGATGTTTTGTTTTGCTGGCACAGGGTCCCTATGAGATGAAGTGTCTTTGATGGCATCTTGCAACAGCATGAGGTGTTAGGGAGCAGTGGTCTTGGGGGTCAAGGAAGCATAAGACTACAAGCTGCTAGATCAGCAGTTTAAACACATCAGCGAGTCTGCAGAAGAGCGATGAGGCTGTCTGCGCCCTTAGAGAAGCAACCTGGTTGTGGTTGATCAACAATGAGATGTTGGTAGATCACCCCACTGAGGGCCTTCCTCTTTAGCATGATGTCCTTCTCCAGGGACTACTCTCTCCTGCCAAGGTATCCAAAGGCAGGGTTTGTAAGACAAAATCCCACCATACTTGCTTCTAATGAGCATTCTGGCTAGACCTTTTCCCAGAGAGATGTGTTTGTCCTTTTGGCACTTAATGGTGCTGTCAATATTATTCATTAACACCATAATTAAAATGCATCAATTCTTCTTCAGTAGTCCCTTATTTAATGTCCAACTTTCACATGCAAATGAGAAAACCTTGGCTTGAGTCAAGCACACCTTAGAAGGCAAAGTCACATCCTAGCTTGTCAACACTTGAAAGAGGTTTTGTGCAGTAGATTTACCCAATGAAATGCAAAGTTTGAACTCTTGACTCTGCTTTCATGAGTACTGATTGTAGAGCCAAGCAAAATGACATCCTTGACAGCATAAATCTTTCCCCCATGTATCAAGATGTTACCTACTGGGCCACTTGTGAGGAGTTTAGTTTTCTCTCCATGGAGTTGGCATCCGTACGGAAGGCTGCAGTCCTTGGTCTTCATTCCAAAGTTCCTCAGGTCCTTGTCACTGTCAGCAAGCACCTTGCGTCGTCTGCATAGCACAGGTTGTTAGCAACCCTTCCTCTAATCATAATACCTTCCTCATATAGTCCAGCTGCTCAGATTATTTGCTCAGCACACCAATCGAATACGTATGATGAGAGGATACAACCTTGACATATATCTTCCTGATTTTAAACCATGCAGTATCCTTTTATTCTGATCATATGACTGCTGCTTGGTCCATGTAGTTTTCGCATGAGCACAGTGAAATATACTGGAATTTAAATTTTTCTCAGTGCTATTAATAGTTTGCTATGATACACCCAGTTGAAGGTCTTTGGGATACAGCTTTGGGAACCCTGTATAGTGTTCCTGTACATTATAATCAACTCAGTGGCAATGGTCTCGGTTTTGATTTTTAACTTGGCCTAGTTGGTTACCATTGCATTTCTAACTGCAAGGACTGAAGTTAGAACCCACGAGTCCCTCTGGGTAAGAATGAGGTGGCTTTCTGCTCCTCTAAAGATGTACTACTTCCAACCCAAGAAAGCATTGCTGCCCTGCTCTAGAGGGTCGTTATGAGGCAGAACTGACTCCTTACAGTGGGTTTTGGTTTGGGCATGAAGACAAAAAAGGTACACATTTCACAGCATGGCTGTTTGATATTAGGTATTTCTATTAGAGATCTACTCAGCGTGTGAAAGGAAACATTGATAGTTGTTTTGTTTAACCCATTGTTAACTTGTCTTCCAGGATATCTTTCCTCTTCCGACAACCAATCTGTCAGTAAATCCTTTTGATTTCATTGTAAAACCTCTCTCCCACACTACCTAGTTACCACATTGATCCAGGTCAGCCTCATCTATTGTTTGAATCAGTTCAACACCCTTCCTACCTTTGTCATCCTAAAGTCTCCACACAAAACAGCATCTAGAATAACACACTCACTTCAGTACATACCACTTACTTAAAATCCGATGTTTCCTTATTTTATTCAGAGTAAACACTAAAATTGTGACAGTGGCTATATAGACAATGTGTACACACACACACACACACACACACACACACACACACACCCCTCAGTTCTACCAAATTTCTCTCTTCCTACTCAATCTGTGTCTTGCTCCATGTCTACTGTCCTGACCTCCTTACTGTCTCGGGAACATGCAGAGCTTTCCACAGTCTTAAGGCCATTGACTTAGGATTTCTCTGGCTGGGACCCTCTCCTGCAAAATATCTAAGTGGATAATCCCTTTATTTTTCATACATTTTGCTCAAGTCTAATCCTGTCAATGACTTCTATACTAATCCCTTTATTTAAAATCTGACCTTTCGCTTATCCTTGGGCTTTAACATTGCTTATCATGCCCTAACTTATATAGTTTCCCAGCTATTATCCTAGTCTACTTTTTCTGTTGTGATTATTTACTGTTTATCCTGACACAATATAAGCTATATTAGCACAGGATTTTTGTCTGTTTTTCCAAAAATAAAAACTGATGCATTTGAAGTATGAACAAGTTATATTTTGAATAAATAAATGGTTGCTAAAACTTCCTTCACAGTAGCAAAATATGCAAATACACATAAGCTTGATTAGAATTGATAGTTAAATGTGGCATATCTATGAAATACTATAAAATGGTTTAAATAAATGAACCAAATTTATATATCTCAAAATTGAAACCAAACTAATGAATAGGGAACCTAAAGCAAATTTCAAAATAATAAGTACCATACCAGACACATAGTATCATATATGTTTTATGGTATGAATATATACATATGCAAGTATACAAGGGGTTATACAGCCCCCCCCCAAAAAAAAACACCAGGAAAA
>NW_022103920.1:46211060-46262779 GCF_000313985.2 Echinops telfairi | reverse complement strand
CCATGTGAGCATCAAGCAAATTGCTCAGAGTTAGGGCACCCAGTAGGGTATCCTGGGAAAGTTCTCTGTGGTCACAGTGATTTTTTTATTAAACAGTTTCACTCGACCTTGTTTTTGGTGATGACCAACTTAAGAGAACAGTGTGCAGCTGTGAAATTTTGTTTTCTGCTCAGGAAAAATGCTGCAGAAACTGTTGTGATGTTGATAACAGTTTACAAGGACAGCACTATGGGAAAAACTCAAGTTTATGAGTGGTTTTACACATTTCAAAAAAGATGTAATATATCAATTGATAACAAACTTCATTCTTGATGTCTATAAACATCCTGAATGGATGAAAATGTTGACAAAATCCGTGCACTTGTGCTCAATGACTGAAAAGATCATTCAAAAGATTAGGAAGTATGGTAGTTATACAATCTGTTGTCATTTCAAGACTTATAAGTGAAGGGATGGAGTTTAGCCTGTCAATCAGGTCGCAACTTGATGACCTCATTTGGAAGCACTGAGGAGATAAATAGCTCCCTGGAGGTGGGAAACATGCTCACTCCATGCGAGACCTTTCCATTGACAAGACACATGGAGCTAGGCTAGTGTCCTCAGCTGCAGGAGCCATGTGGAGACTCCTGCCAGCGCTGAGATGCTTACACTGCCACTGGATCCACAAGACTTCCCATCCACTGGCCTGTGATCTTCCTGCATTTGGCATCATTACATGTGTTTCATGAGTCTGAAGACGACTTTAAAGATTGATATCGGACATATAGGCTAATATTGGACTTGATCTGGACTGGGCTGAGATGTATTCTTAGTGTACAATTACTATTTATATAGAGCTCTTTCTTATACACATATGAGTCTCCCTGTGTTTGTTTCTCTAGTCTATGTGGACTAACACAGGAAGTTATCTGGACTTTCTTGGAACTCAGGTCAGTGAATTTTAACAGAAGTTTGGGGAATGAGAAGGGTCGTTGTGGAATTTGTGCCTCGGGTTCTGACTGACCAGCAAAAAAAGAGTTCTGACGGATGAGGAAAAACAAGTTGTGCTTGGAAAGAACAGCTCCAAAGCAACTCAGACTTTTTCCCAAGGTAATTACTGTTGACAAGACATAGTGCTATTCTTATGACCCTGAAAGCAAACATCAATCAAGGCAGTAGAAGACACCATCATCACCTCACTCCAAAAGACAAATGTATTAAGTGTAATGGAGAGTACTTTGAAGGTTATAAGGTTGTTTTGTAAAAAAAATTAAATACTTATCTTTGAAAAAAATTCTGCAAGTTCAGTGCAGAAGCGGAGGTGAGGGACCACCAGGCACTGTGTGCCCAGTCTTGGCACTTTCCTGGGTGATTCCAACAGCTGTTGGATCAGCAGCCACTTCACTGGGGTAATCTCTAGAAATGGAGATAGGGTAGATTCTGGATGGCTGAACACAGATTCCCGGGTCTCCAGAGGAGCTAACTGTGGAATGAGGTACAGCAGAGCAAGAGAAATATAATTCTAAGGGGCCAGACAGGGCAGATAAAAATATAAATTTCTTTGGTTCTCTGCCCAGACTAGGAGACCCCCAGAAGATACCCCACAGCCTTGGGTGCCCAATAGCGGGCCAATGGAGCCTACCAAGCAGCAAGGGGGGAAATCAGATGAGCAGCTGAAAATGGGCATAAGTGGTGATCACAAGTCCAGAGAAATCCAACCACATTCAGCAAATTTAATCTCCCCTCTATGATGTACAAATGAGCACAACCCTGTCCCCAAGACACCCCAAAGGCCCCACACCTTAATAACAGGGCCATGCTGGAAATTCCTTTCTTCCTCCCTTCCTTTCTTAACTTGTTAAACTTCCCTGGAGTGCACACACTTGATTCATTAACAAAATAGCATCATAACAAAGCAAGGCAAAGCTTCAGCAGGTTTTTCAGGCAAAGCAGGTTTTACAAGACCAGGCAGGAACTCCTGAAAACCCCAACCCCTCCTACCCCAGGGCAATGGGCAAGACCCAGCAGCTCTGATATGGGTGTTGCTCTGTGTTCTGTCACCCCTGTCCCCTCTGCCTCTTCACAAAGTTGTGCAGTATTCTCATAATTCATACTGAATCAGTAATCCCCATTTTTAGGGGGAGAAAAAATATATAAATTTATCACTTTGATTTTTAACTACCATTGTAATTTATTTGTTGGAAAAACAACAGCAAACACACAAACCTGAAACCAATATGTAAGACAATTCCTCACAAAAACAAACACACACAGAACAACATGCAAATCAAGAAAATGACACAGGTAGAACAAGTAAACTAAATAGAATATACATATAAACACACAGCACACACATACATAAAGCAAACTGAGAGTAACAAACACAGATATATCAATAATTTCACTGAATGTTAATGGACTAAATCTACCATTAAAGCGTCAGAGATTAGCAGAATGAATAAGAAAACAAAACCCTTTGAGATAGTTAAAGTTTATTGTGCCAACCTGGCTGATAAACACATGTGGGATTAATTGAAAGACAAGGAGATAAATGGCTCAGTGAGCCTCGCCTTTCTAGGTCTTGGGTCTCTTGTTCTCTGATGGTCAGACCAGGGTGCAGCTGCCTAACCCAGTTCCCTGCTTCAGCTGGCATGGCTCACTTCCTGTGAAACATCCCTGAGGAGAAGCCACATGGACCTACCCCGATGCCTCCCTGGGTGCTGGAGCAGCTGCGTGGAGACCCCTGCCAGCACTGAAATGCTTACACACTCACTGATCTGGCTTTCCTCCTGCAGTTGACGTCATTGTGTGTCTTTTGTGAGATGGAGGAGGACTTTATGGATTGGTGTCAGACATATGGGTTAATGTTGGACTTGTGGTTTTGGAAAGCACTGGGTTGGGATGCTTTCTTAATGTACACGTACCAGTGAAGAGAGTTATGAAAAGGACATTAAGAAATCAATACCATGTACAATAAACACGCAAAAGATGAATTCCTTCAGAATAAACTTAACTAAATAAATAAGTGAACAATACAAAAAAAAAACCAACAGAACATTATTACAAGAAACTAAAAAGGACTTACATAACTAGAAGAAAATTCCATCTTCATGGATAGACAAACTTCATATTGTAAAAATGAAAATACTACAGAAAAAAAATCTACAGATATGATACAATTCAAATCCCAAATAAATTCATATGAGTGGGAAAAGGACCCAGGATAAGTAAAGAACTTCTTAAAAAGAAAAAACAAATAGGCCTAGCACAGCCAGAGCTAAAGCCTATTACATAGCTGCAGTAGTCCAAACAGCCTGGTACTGGTACACGGAGAGATTCACAGATCAGAACAGAAAACCCCGACAAAAATGCGTCAGTCTACAGCCATGGAATCTTTGACAAAGGACTTAGAGCTCATGAGAGGACAGCAGCCTGTTCAACAAATGGTGTGGGACAAACTGGATTTCCATATGCAGAAGAATTAGCAAGACCCATTCCATTCCCCATGCACACAGAAATAACTCAAAATGAATTAAAGACTTAACTGTAAAACCGAAACTCGCAGGATCACCAATGAGATGGAATAAATGTATCTGCAATATTCAATTTTTTAAATTTCACTTGAATATCATGGACTATATAATGTTGCTGCAAATTAAAATTTGTCTGGAAAAGAACAAGGCACCTGTGGGTTTTATGTGTGTTGTATGAGCCCCCAATAAAATGATTTTTTTAAAAGGAAAAAAAAAAATAGATACTTTTTAAAAAATCTTAAATTAATGTCGCTTCTATGTAAATACATTATTAGGATTCCTTTCACATTTTCATAAGTAGCTTTCATATTGCAAGTATCTTATATAAAATATATTGCATATATTGGAATAACAGATGAAATAATATGTTATTTAATGTTCAAAATTTTAGGTTAAACTGGAAATATTAAATTATAAATGCTCTAAATAATTTGAGACCTCTGATAAGTTAGCCAAATAATTAGAAATTATGTATAGTTCTACTTATTGAGAATTTAACAATGTATGATTTGAGTGTAAATAAAATATATGCAGTGTTTAATTTTTTAATGTGTGCCCACAACTATTAAAAAAGAAAAAAATTGAATTAATAAAGATGATATAAATGATATAAAAATTTTTTTTTGAGGGAGGAGGGGCAGGAGCTGAAGTGACTTCATGAGTTTTGTTCTTTACTACAGCCAACTACAGCCAAGGGAATTCCTGCACGGCTCCTATAAAATCAGAGATGGTAAAGACAGAGCGAAACATGCTCTTCCCCAGTGTGGACAGCACCTGTGGGTGCGTCAGAGCAAGCCAGGATCAGTCAGCGACACCTTTAAGGATTCTTCTCCCACATCTGTACTCATTCATCACTCCCTCTTAAGCATTCCTGAATCAGTACTAGGTGTTTTTTTCTCATCTGTTCTTCACATTATCTAGCATCTTAGATTCACGTGAAAAAGCTTTATAAAACAATTCCTATTGAAAAGGATTCGGCAAGATGGAAGAGGAAAAGACTGTGTGAAGAGGGGGAAGGAAAGAAGAAAAAACTAAATAAGTAAACGTACCAGATATTCTTTTCTCAACACAGTTGTAAAGACGTATTACTTTCATTTCTCCCTCTAAGGAGTGATACCTGAATAATTTATACAGAAAACAGAAAATGTATCTTCCCCTGGCAAAAGAGCATAAGCACATATTAAAATTTAGATTTATTAAAGCAAAGGCAGTTTCTGGCAGTTATGGAAATGCTACTTTTGCATCTTAAGTATCCTTGTTCTCTTTTCTTATACATGGAATCCATCCAGCTTATGATTGACATATTACCCTTCATAAATATTGGTATCACTGGGCCACTTCTCTGTACAAGGACTTAACAGTCTTCAAGTAGATGCAGCAGCAACCTGTTCTTTTCCCTCAGTTTAGCATGTAGCTTACTACAACGTACTAATTGCTTCCATGAATCCTCAGTTCGTATCATTTGTCTTTCCTCCAGACAGGGAAACACCAATAGTTGTACATTAGATTGCCACTCATACGTTTTTAAGACACTAGCTGCTACTCCCCAAAGTAGGATGTAAAACAATTTTATGGTCTACATTATGGCCATTGATCCTGGTGTCCCATGAAACTAGGGTTTCTTTTTATCCCTTAACCTCCACCAGCTGCTACACAGGAGGAAGATGCCAGGGGCAGT
Organism: Echinops telfairi; assembly: GCF_000313985.2. Lineage (NCBI taxonomy): Eukaryota > Metazoa > Chordata > Mammalia > Afrosoricida > Tenrecidae > Echinops > Echinops telfairi. The sequence continues at coordinate 46,257,589 of NW_022103920.1, read as the reverse complement.
CCCCTGGTCTAGAACATCGCCGTGAGCTGGAACCAACACGATGGCAGTGAGCTTGCATGTGACGTATATGCATGTCTGGTGAATCCTTGTAATTGTCTCTGGAATGCCTCAACTATGAGAACTGGAGTTACCAATAGTCATTCAAAAATTTATTTATAGACCGTTTATGTTAAATGTTCTCCTCCATGAACTGTGGATTTGATAAAGACGGTCACCACTGTTGTCCTTTTTGAGCTTCTGTGCTAGTGTAGAGACACAGGGAATTCATAGGAAATGACATACGTAAGGTAATTTCAGAAGCGTAAATCTTCCCAAAGAAAGAGGATGATACAGAAGAGAGTGAATCTTCTAAGGAAGAAACCACTATAAAGTGCATCAAGACAGCCAGCATTTCAATAGCCTGGTGTTTCAGATAGAACAACAGGAGCAGAAGCTCTGAAGTTGAAAAGTAGTGGTGTCACTAGGTAGGAAGAAGCAGTCTGTGACTGGAGCACTAAGAACAAGAGGGGAAGGAGAAGCGCAGCTCGAGGCGGAAGAGAAATCAGAGGATCGGGCACGTGGGACCTGTGGGTCATGGTCTGGAAACGGGATTTGATCGCAAGTACAGTGATGTATGCTAAAAGTGTGGTTTCCAATACATTAAGTAAATCATGAGCTCTGTTTAGAAATTTGCATTTTAACAAGTGATTCCTCTTAAACAGAACCAAGAAACCGTAGTTGTATTTGGTCAACATATGTGTACACACAATGAAGCTATCTCCATTTAGGATTGAAGGGGAAAAGGAGCGCCTTCCACCCAACATTTGAGTTGGTCCCTGTCTTGTTAACTCATGTTTCATTTATATTTTACTCATGTTCTGATAAAAAACATGATGTATTTGACCATCAATGTACATTTGGCTCTGATTCTTCTGTGCATACTCATAGATATCTTGTTACCATCTAGAGCAGTGGTTCTCAATCTGTGGGTCGTGACCCCTCTGGGGGTCGAATGACCCTTTCACAGGGGTCGCCCGATTCATAACAGTAGCAAAATGACAGTGATGAAGTAGCAACGAGACTAATTTTATGGTTGGGAGCGGGGGTGACCGCAACATGAGGAACTGCATGAAAGGGTCGTGGCATGAGACAGGTTGAAAACCGCTGGTCCAGAGCTTTTTTTTTTTTTGGAGTGTCTAGCTTCTTAAAATAAATTTCTGAGCCTCATCACGGGTCTACTGAGATGAATTAAATTCCGGCTCTCCTTCCTCTGAGCTTGGGGCTGGGGGAACATTTGTTGTTAGACACCACTTGCCAAGGAGTGTTGTCAAAACTGAAAAATAAATGGGTATGGCATCAGGAATTCAGAGAACAGGCTTCCCTATTTTATTTTATCAAAAATATTGACTGTAGAGAATGAGATGTTTTCAAAGTAATTGGAATGAAATTAAAATTTTTCTCCTTTAAAAATAATTTACTTTTATTTTGAGAATAATTTTGTCAAAAGATTTAAAATTCAAAACATTTTAATCAAAAATCTATCAGGGTTTTATATTATTCATCTAATGAAAACAATCTTGGTTGGAATTCAAGATATTTATTTTAATCTAAAGCCTACCATTCATTAATTTTTTCTTTTATTCTGGAATGTATCGATGCCATTAGTGCCAGTTGGCCTGACTATATAGCAGGTTAAACTTTGTACACTATAAGAACAGTTGACAAGTAGAAAATGCATGTCGATATGGTTATTGTTGTTAGATCCTATCTAATCAGTTCTGACCCACAGTGAAACGATGCCCAGCCTGTGCCTCCCTCACAATGGTTATTGAGTCCCTGGTCGCAGCCTCTGTGTCAATGTCTCTCTTTCACTGACCCTGTGAGTCAGCATCACTTTATGGCCGTACGTTGTTTTTGTTGTTTGTTTTCTGCTTTACCAAGAAAGATGTCATTTTCAGTACCTAGATCTCCTGATAACATGTCAAAAGTAGTGAGACAAAGTCTCAGAATCCATACTTCCAAGGAGCCTTCTGGCCATACTATCTCTGAGACAGAGTAGTCCGATTATTTACCATTCCATGGTACTTTTAATATTCTTTACCAATATCATAATGAAAATGCATCCATTCTTCTCTGACTTTCCTGATGAGACATGAGTTAAATTTTTGTAGATAGTCTTCTTGGATGCCAAGAGCATAATTCAAATGTATTCATTCTTCCTCCGCATTCCTTATCCATTGTCCAATGTGCACACTCACAAAGGCGATTGGAAGTACCATGGCTTGGATGAAAGTGGCATCCTTGCTTAAGTTAAAAGAGGCTTGTGGAGCTGTTTTTCCCAATGCAATGTTTCATTTCATTTCCTGACTGCTGCTTGTATGAGCATTAGTGGTGAATCCAAGCAAAATGAAGTCCTTCACAGTTCCAGGATTTCCTACATTGATAATGATGTTCTCTATTGGGCCAGTTGGAAGGATTTTTGTTTACTTTACATAGAGTTGCAATCCGTTCTGAAGACTGCAGTCTGCAATGTTCATCAACTAATACATAAAGGTTGTGTCATCTGCATATTGCAGATTGTTAATTAGTCTTCTCCAATCCTGATGCCATGTTCTTCTTCATATAGGTTAGTTTATTGAATTATTTGCTCACTCTACAGATTGAATAAGTGCAGTGAAATAAGTACCTTGTTGCATATCTTTTCTGATGTTATACTGTACAGTATTCCTTTGTTCATTTTGAAAGATTTCTTCTCAGCAATCCTCATGAGCACAATGAAGTATGCTGGAATACCCATTCGCCTTAATGTTATCCACAGTTTATTATGATCCACACAGTTGAATGCCTTTGTGTGGTCAATAATACACGTGTACGCATCTTTCTGCTACTCTGTAGTTTCAGCAAAGATACATCTGACATCACCAATGATATCCTTCATTTCACGTCCTCTTCTGAATCTGGCTTTAATTTCTGGCACCTCCCTCTCATTTTATCTTCAACAAAGCATTGCATGCATGTAATATGAATGATATTGTTTGGTAATTTCCACATTCTATTGGGTGACCTTTCTTTAGAATGCCTTGGGATATGTCCCACCTCATCGACACCCTATACAATAGAGTAGAACTGATCCCTAGGACTTGGGGGACTGTAAATCTATACGGTGGCAGATAATCTCATATTTTCTGCCAACTGAATTTATGCAATAAGATTTCTCCTTTTGGTTTCCAGGGTTGGATATCTTTACTGGAGCAGAGGGCCTCATTTTTCTCCTGTGGGACAGCTGGTGGGTTTGAACTGACAACATTGTGGTTAACAGCCCAATAATTATCCAGAAGGGCAGCAAAAGAAATAGGCTTCATGGCTTCCTCTGTGGCCTAAGTTGATGAGCTCCTCTTCCTAGCCACGATTCGTCTCTAGGCTCTTGGCCTTGATAGTAAGACCTCTAACATCAGTAGCACATAGCTCTTTTCTGTGGGAACCTCCCCAGATGTCTTTAGGGAGGCAGCTGGAGACTAGGTCTGAAAAGGCGATGGCTGTAAAGGGTAGCATGAATACAACTAGCAACCCTTATCAGTGATCTAGACCCACAGTTCAGTCTATTGCCCTTGTCCTAACTGTGCCCATAGCCCAGCCACCACATTCCAGGCCCACTGAATTTCAAGGCTCCTCCATCAGGGCTGATGGTATCAGAGCCAACCTAACCTGAAAGCCAGTGACTACTTCTGATTGTGTTTGCTTCAGCAAATTATAACCCCCATACCTTTGCTTATTTAATCCCACATTCTTAGAATTTTAACCTGCTATGTCACTTTTTCTAAAATTTGTTCTGTGTGAAAAATATGAGAGCTGTTACATTTGTTGATTACTATTGTGAATTTCTAATTAATATTAGCCATAACATTACTATGTATGTTTGTGTATCGAATAAGATACCATTAACTCTAAATTAGGATATATCCTTAGCAAAAGAGAAAGAAACAAAAAAAGTTAAAAATGAAATTTTGACTAATTACCTTTGGTAGCTTCTGAACATTAGGAAAAGGCATTAAATTAGAAAAAAAATATGAATTCTAAGCATCTTCAAGTTTCATGGGGGTATCTTTTGAGCTCTATTGATGAAGGTTAGATGTCTGGAATAGGGACAGAAGAAATTCCAACTATGACTCTCTTTATGAAAAACCTATTTGTACTATTGCTTTACAAAATTATACTCGCAGAAGCACAGAAAATCTGCCCGCAAGACCAAGAGACAACCAGCCAATGCCAAAGGGCACCAGAACAGAAAGTAAAGATAGGTAGGTAACTACATAAAGACCGACAAGCAAGAGATTCCAGACGTAGCTGGGCAGTAAAGTGGAGACATCTGGGCTTTCATTCTCCTTAGGGAGGCAATGTGAGGGAGTAGAAGCAAACCCGGAGGAATTGCTACAACTGTAAAGAAGGCCGGGCCAGTGTCCCTACCATATCAGCATTTAATTTGCCAATAGAACATGGTGCTTGAGAGTGGTCGGCCACAAACTTAACCAAATAGTACTCCCAATTGTAGCTCCTGGGCCTTAGAAAGTGTCTTAGTTTAAAAAGATGGACAATTTGTAATGCATGGCCTGAAGTAGTTAATCTGGCAAATATGTTCCTTTCCATCTATATGAGAAAGCAAAACTTGGAAGAGTTCTCATTCACATACATGATGGACAGCATTCATGATCTTGCCCTAGGACAATGTGAGCTCTTCTGCTGTCACACACAAGTGACTGTGAAGGAACATGGACTATGTGAACATTTCACAAAAGACTATTCCAGTTTGATGGGCTGAACAAAGTGACAAGTATGTAATAAACTTGACAAGCATATGCAATCTGGGAATGGCCTGGTAATTGGAGATTCAGATCTCTCAAGAATAAGACTATGGGTCATCCAACCAGGCAAGCTTCCCAGAAAAGCCAAGGTGTTAATTGAGGTAGAGGAATATCTAGATTAGTTGATGGAAGACAGAGACAATGAGCATCACTTATAGTTTTGATATCATTCGGAGCAGCAGGAGCTGTAGTTCTTCCCCTTATTTGTTTTCTCCTATTTTTCCTAGGAAACAAAGCAAAACAAATCCTGAAAAAGTTTTTTTCCATATGGAGAAAGATTGCTTAGGGACTAAGTGGTTGTGATTCCTACAAAGAGAGCATATATTATATACTGTGGTGTCACGCCCAAATCCCCTCTCAAGAACCAGTCCCCGAATGGTCATCACCCATTTTGGTGGCTGTTGTTGCCATCAAGTCTGCTCTGACTCACTGGGACTCTATAGACAATACACGGAAGCACTGCCCAGCCCTGTACCACCTGATAACGTGTCCTTATAGTTGAGCCATTGTTGCAGCCACTGTCAATCCATCCTTTCAAGCGTCTCCCTATTTGTCATTGACCTTCTGCCTTATTAAGCATGATGTCCTTTTCCAAGGCCTGGTCTCTTGATAATATGTTCAAAGTACATGAGTCAATGTCTTGGCGTCCTCGATTGTAAAGAGCATTCTGGCTGTATGTCTTCTAAAACGGACTTGAGATGATTTGTCTGTAGGCAGTTATCCTTGGTTGCTAGGAACTTCCTTCTTTGAGGTAGCCTGGGTCAAGGGCTGTCTGATATGGAGATTCAAGGCCAGGCTCCTACCTTAATTTCAAGAACTCCAGAACACTCTTATGAGATCAACCAAGGCCCCCAATGGAACTCAGTGGTAGCCACCTTCTCTGCTTGAATGTGTATCTCCTTCCTTTTGTAAATGTGAATCTCCTTGAGAGCCCAAAGCAAACTCAAAGATGCTGAGTCAATTCTGACTCTTAATGACCCTATTGTACAGAATAGAACTACTGACTTGAGTTTCTGAAGCTATAAATCTAATATTTACAGATTCTGAGAAAATAATTGTGTAGCAGGGGTTTTGAGAGTATATGTTCTCCTTAAACTGGTGTTCCCTGGGACTCACATGTAGACAGAAAGCAGAATACAGCAGCAAGAAGAACAGTAATTGGAGGGTTAGAGCGGAGATAGGAAAAACAAACATACAAATGAGTTAAGAGAGAAAAAGAAATATGATGGCAGTTGAAAGAACTGTTGGGTTGGAGTAGTAGAGGTCTTCTGTTGTCAGTTGTTTAAGATAAAGAGGACTTAGCCATTCTTAAATATTGATGGAACAGAGAGGTAGGACATTCAGAAAAAGATGAGAAAAATCGATGGAATGAAGTTTTTAGTTGATGCGAGGGCTGAATTTCAGTGACCAAGTGGAAAGTGAAGCCTTACATTTTTATACTGTATGGTATGATTTCTAAATCTAATGTAATGTTTTGCAAATGAGTAGCTACTCCTCTCAACACTTTCATTAACTAACTCATTCTTCCCCACTTACCTAAAATGTTAATATGGTCTTCAACTAAATCCTCATATATCTTTGTGAGCTTTTATCCTCTTCAACTTCATAACCTTTTTATCTATTCTTTATCTATCTATCCTATATTAAACTGATACAATTATTCATTATATATGACATTTGAAAACGTGTACCGCAAGGCCTTGCTCATCGTTGCCCTTTAAAAAGTTATTTCATATAGATAACACTTATCTTCTTACTTTTACTTCTCAAATGCTAAACTTTTTTGCTTCTCAGGAGTTTCCATTTTATTTTCAAATTGTTGATTGCTGCTTTCTGCTAACTATAGATTTCATTGTATTAATATGTTATTGATCACTCTTGTAGAATGCTCATGTTTGACATGATATACTTTTAGGTTTATTTTTAGATAGCAGGTTATCTCTTTTCAATAATCCTTTCATTATGCTATTGTTAACATTGTTCACTAAAGTCTATTGCACCAATTGAGTCCTACAGATGACAGCAGGCGACTTTACCTTGTTTAATTAAAATTTTGTTTCTTTCGCTATTGGCTATTTTTATTGTAGAATTTGGTAGATAATGTTAAGTACGGTAAAGAATTTGTTGTTGTTGCTGATAATGAAATTTATTTTTTTTATTTAATTAATTAATTTATTTTTAATCGTTTTATTAGGGGTTCATACAACTCTTATCACAATCCATACATACATCAATTGTGTAAAGCATATTTGTACATTCATTGCCCTCACATTCTCAAAACATTTGCTCTCCACTTAAGCCTCTAGCATCAGGTCCTCTTTTTTTCCCCTCCCTTCCCGCTCGCCCCTTCCTCATGAATCCTTGATCATTTATAAATTATTATTTTGTCATATCTTGCCCTGTCCGACATCCCCCTTCACCCACTTTTCTGTCGTCCATCCCCCAGGGAAGAGGTCACATGTAGATCCTTGTAATCGGTTCCCCCTTTCCAACCCACTCTCCCTCTACGCTCCCAGTATCACCACTCACACCACTGGTCCTGAAGGGATCATCCGCCCTGGATTCCCTGTGTTTCCAGTTCTTATCTGTACCTGTGTACATCCTCTGGTCTAGCCAGACTTGCAAGGTAGAATGGGGTCATGATAGTGGGGAGGGGCGGAGGAAGCATTTAGGAACTAGAGGAAAGTTGTATTTTTCATCGTTGCTACATCGCACTGTTTACTTGCTTATACATCTCTAGAATTTTTGCTTCTTTCCTTGTTTACTTTAATTAAGACTTGATGAGTTTTATCAAATTTTTTTCCAGTGTTTCCTTTTTCTTCTTTTGTGGTAAAGGCTAAAACTAAGGATAACACTTGTGATCAAATAAAGGTGACTTTGAATATTAAATAATGTTATGCTAAATAATGTTATGCATATGTTGTTCTAATAAAGCATAGATGGAAAATACTGGATTATCCTTTGATTAACTGTTAAAGGATGTTTTCTGAAAAATAAAAAAGTCTCTGAGATGGAAATTGGGTGGGGAAGGGGTTTGGGGAGTGCTTTTGCTGGGACTATAGTTGCTATGCCATCTCCAGAAAGTCCTCAGCGGGCGGGAGGACTGTGACGCGTGGAAAGACTGTGAACTGTGGGAAGTGGTCTGGGGCTTCCTCTGACAATTGGGAAGAGAAAAATCACATGGCTCAATAACCATGCCACTTGGTACATACCCGACAGAAATAAAGAATATAAAAGGAACAGATATATGCACACCCATGTTCATCACAGCACTATTCATAATAGCAAGAGGATGGAAATAACTTAAATGTCTATGGATGGAAGAACGGATAAACAAACATTGGTCCATACACACAGTAACATACTATCCATAGTTATAGAATAATATAAAAGGTGGGCGTTGACGAGGGAATCCTGAAGAAGAATCGATGCTTTGGGGAGAGTGGTATGAAGAAGAACATTGAGGTACTGTGGGCTGCTCAAAGGACAAGCAAATCTGTCTTGGAAAAAGTACAGCCAGAGTGCTCCTTAGAATGAAGTATGGGGAGACTTCATCTTACTTACTTTGGACATGTTATCAGGAGAGACCTGTCTTTGGAGAAGGACCTCATGTGTGGTAAAGTACAGGGACAGTTAAAAAGAGAAAGGCCTTCAAGGAGATGGATTCACACAGTGGCTGCAACAATGAGCTTAAGCAGAGGAACAGTTCTGAGAATGGTTCAGGCCAGGGTGGCGTCCCTACTGCTGTGCAGAAGGTTAGAACAGACTCCATGCACCTAATACCACCTCCTCCCATCGTGGGTGGAATGGAAGCAGATTAGGCTGAGTAAAGTCGATAACAAGAGGACAAATATTGTATAACATTGCATATTAAAAAGACAGTGGTGGGGGGAAGCATATGCATAGAGATCAAAGTTTATTACTGGCTACCAAGGGTGGAACAAAGGTAGGGGAAGGCGGAAATTTGTGGTGATAGAAACACCATATTAAGAGTACGAGATGCCACCATTTGTTGTCAATAATTTGTACACCTAAAACAGAATTTGGAACAAAAAAGAAGAAGAAGAAAATCCTTAGCAATGCATGTAGTGCTCAAAAGTTAAGTGTGTCCTTCAGAGTTCAGGGAGGGGGCCCTGCGTATGAGTCATTGAAGAGGTTTGACTGATTTGTGAACTTAGGGCCAGTCACTCATGTCTAGTCACTTTTCAACAATTGTTGAAAAGTGTGATTTTTGAAGGCTGTTGACCTAGGCACAAGGAGCCCTGGAGGAGTAGTGGTTATGCATTGGGCTGTTGATCACAAGGTCAGCATTTTGAAACCACCAGCTGCTCCTGGGAGAAAGATTAAATGTTTCACTCCAGTGGTATTACCTTCCTGAGGGGACCCGGGCAGCATGTCCTACACGTCTTACATGAAAAATGCAGAGCTTGACGTCCCAATTTAATCTAAATCTAATTTTTTTGCTTTATAATTTTTGATCCTGTATTGTTTGTTCCCAAATCACAATTGTATAGTAAATTCTATAATCATAGTCTACACTGTTTTAACATCCATTCTATGTATAACTGGTTTACTTAGTCACAACGAGTCTCTTTTCCTAATTTTTAAATTTTTATTTTGCCATATACCTCACATATCATGCAATTCAATAGTTTATATTAAAATGAGTTGTGCAATCATTACAACAATCTATTTTAGAGCATTTTCTTCTTTCTAATACTTATGCTTAGACAACCCATCCTTTATATTTTTAGAGTACTTGCTTATTATAGTATCTTCCTGATATTTCAACTTTAATTAATAAAAGTTATATGGAATAACTTTTTTCTTATAACTTAGCAGATCTGACTCTCCAGTTCTGGAAAATAATACTGTTGAAAAGAAATCTAAGGTTAGGGATTCATGAAAATATGCAAATAATTGAATTTCTTAAGACAAATATTTTAACTTTGAATTATATTTCTTTTATATTTATAAAGCAAAAAGATTATCATAAAACTTTGAGAATAGATTATGGTGATGATTATACAACTCTTCTTTAAAAGTGATTGAACTAATAAATTGTATGATTTGTGAATTATATGCCCCAAAACCTGTTTGTTTGTTTTTTTAACTGAGTATAATTGAAGTGTATAAAGTAAAAAGTACATATTTCGCTTTTACTTTACCAAACATGCACGTTGCCGACTTTGTGTGTTCTTATGTGATGTCAAGTTCATTCTGATGTGGGGTCGTCTACATTATAATCTCTATGGGAGCCAAGCACCCGTTCTTTTCTTCCCCAGAGGGTCAGGTGGCTTTGAATCAATCGTGGACCTTTGGGTAGCAGTCGAGCATTTTAACCATGGCTCCTTCAGTGTAGTATATGTCTGCTCATAGATAAATTTTGATTTTATGTGATTATAGCACACATATTAAGCTACAGTTTGCTTTGCTCACTATCATGACCACCTTTCCTTTCCAAAACTTTGCGTTTGTGTGTTTGGTTGATTGGTTTTGATATAGTTTTTCACTTTAATGTGGTCAAATCTCTTGTTTATTATCTTTGGGATTTCTTCTAAGCATTTTTACGTGCTTTGAACAGGTTCTATAATATTTTTAAGGCACCCTGGTGGTATAGTGGTTACACATTAGGCTGTGATCCATGTGATCGGCAGTTCAAAACCACCAGCAGCTCCATGGGAGAAAGACTGGGCTTTCTACTCCCCCCAACAGTTACAGTCTCAGAAGTCTACAGGGGGTTGGCTAGGAGTCAGCATTGACTCAATGGCAGCAAGTTTGGTTTGGTTTAATATGTTTAGATATTTTGGCAATGCAAGGCATTTGCTTAATTTACTGGAAGAAAGAATACTGCTCTTTCGCCGCCCTAAAAATAGCTAAGAATTCATGAGAAAATTGAAAATAACCAGCGTCTGAACGTCTGGTTCTATAATAACTTGGTTACCTTGAACTACCCGAATCAATAACAACTTCAGTGTTTCTGGTTAATGTCAGTTCGAAAAAGTGCATCCTTCCGACCAGGGATAGTCTCTGTCCGAAGGCCTGATTTTAGACATAGCGTTTGTCCAGATAAAAATGTAGCTGAATAAATCAAGCAGAGTAGAATTTTGATGAGTTGTTCTTTCCAATTCCCTGAACTCTGATGTTCAGCATCTGACGTGCTTCTTGCTCAGCTGCTGCTCTTTCCTACGGTGACAGCTCAACGCTCGCTGATTCTCTCCTGGAATAGTTGTAGCTTTGCCTTGCCTTTTGTGCATTTCTGCATTCATTTGCCTGGCTGAACTTGAAACTTCCCTCGGTGTTTTCACAGCACTCTAACCCACATGTTCTTTTTCTCATATTTTCAATTCTTTGTGGACTTCGATTTCCTCAACATAGAATCATGGCCCATGTTGTAAGAACCCACACCTGAAAGAAGTGTTTGTAAAAGCCCATGTGTTTTGTAGGACTCGATCTTGGTACAGTAGAACCCTGGTCCTCGACACCATCAATACTCGACTTAATAGGATTTCAACACAAAATGTCGAAATCAAACATGATGCACAGGATTTTTGTAAATAAAAGCATTTCATGTTTCGGCACGCGGTGTTACTTGGCGTTGTTAGCACATGTTTAAACCTTTTGCAGCTGTGTTCCAGGCATTTTGCTAGAATTTTCTTAGTTTATGTGGCTTTTTTTATACTGTTTTTAGATTAAAAAAAACATGGTTCTTAAAAAAGAGTTTTTTGAAAAGAATCATGTTAAGGAACTGATTAACCATGTTATCAATATCGTTGATGATAATTTAGTAAACCCTTTTAGGAAACAGTTAAGGAAACAGCAACAGCAGACCACATTAGACAGATTTTTTTTTGGTTTTTTGAGAAAGCCAGCTACATCCTAGTGAAAGAAAGGCAAAGAAGGGGAAAAACTCCTGAAAGCAGATACCAGTTGATTTATGAAAAGGGAGTCCCCTTCCCAGCAGAGACTCTCTCTCCATCCCTCCTCTCCACATCAGTGTCCGCAGATCCAGATCCTCATCAGTCCCAAAGAACGGTCATACTGCAGCTGTTAAAAAAACAAACTTTTAAAATGTTGTGCTTCTTATTTAAATTATATTATTTAACTCTGAACTTATTTATTTGAAATGTCTGTGTAATGCTTTGTATAAAAAGGCAAGTTTAGGGTAAAAACTTGGTGGTCAAGAACAGATTAATCCATTTTCAGTTGTTTCTTATAGGAAGAATTGACTCAGAACTCAACTGCTTCACATCTCAAAGCTCCTTCTAGAACAGATTAGCATTGAGTTCCAGGGGTCTACTGTATAGTGCCCAAAGAGCAATGGCTTCATTCTTTTTGGACCTTGTGAAACCACTTGATTGAATCTATGTTATTAGCTCCATTGAGTAATCTGGTCTCATCCCGCTCACCTCAAACTTCATTTTACTTTATTTTTATCTTTTCTGTCTTACAGCAATCTTCTACTTCTCCTGCTCCGTCTCCTATGCCTTTCCAGACTCGCAGATCTTAAAACGCCTTCTCCTTTGGCACTTGGTCAGAGATTAACTCACCTGAATGGATAGTTCAGGACAAAAGCAAAGTTCTGTTAAGACCTACTTGCCCATCTGTACTAATTTATTTGTTGGCCATCGAGGGCCTCGTCCAGGTGCCCACCCACTCACACACCCTTTGCCATGTAGTCTCACGGACTACATTACCCAACATCTCTAAAAGAAGGTTTCCATTTAGGTTCCACTCATTGAAAGCACTTGCTTGAAATCGGGTGGAAAGCAGTCGAGGCTGTGTCTGCGTTCTCACAGAAAACACTGAAGTGGGTTTTTGCTGAGATGGCTTCAGACACCTAGCACTTTATTGTGAATTATTACCACTGGTGGATTCTTGCAGTTCCTGTCATTGATTCCTTGAATTAGGTCTCTTTCTGCTATAAAAGACTAGATGGTGTTCTGCTTTATTGACTGATAGTATCAATGATAGATGCCTGGACCTTCCACATACAAAGGAAATTAACATCTCTAAGGTTGATGCCCTGAGTTGCACATTTTTAAAATTCTCTTAGCGATCATTAAAATCAGAAACTACTAGATGGCAGGAGATCTTATGGATTAGATTATTTAAAAGAGCCAACCCAAATGGAAAACCAGCATTTAGTAACCACTACTTTAATAGGTGCTGTGATCATTCACAATGTTTCTAGTTCTCTTTGTGTGTATATCCTTATCTCTTTGCAGTTAGGTAGTCATGTGATCTTTTTGACCAATGAAATGTGAGTGAAACGTGTCAAAGCTGAAGTACCATTTCCTCCTCTTGTTGTAGAGATTAGCAACAACCCAGGGGTGGAGGTTCATCCACCTGTATGCCTAAAAGAGGAAGATGGGAGACACTGGTAAACTCAATTTAAAATGTATGCTCAGTGGGAAATAAATGTTTTTATTCCCTGAAGTTTAGGTATTTAACTACAAATTGTTTTCTTCTATCCTATTTCATCCTGGAATTGGCACTGCCTAAAAAATAGCAAATATGTGGCATGATTTAGAAGACAGATTGTGGGTAATAAAAGAAATTGTTATCAAGCAGAAAAAGTGTAGATCCATGTTATGCAATGGCAAAGAACACTTTTTGGAGAAAATCTGCAATTCCAAAAGTCAGTAAACAAACCATTAACATTGTTTTGTTGTCAGCACTTGAAAAAGTTTTCTTAAGACAATGAGATCAGAAAACAATTGACTGGTTTAAAAGCACTATTGAAATGAAAGTATTCTGAAATTCTGGGATTTGTGCACCTAGTAGAGGCAACTGCTTTTAAAGGCAGAGTAAAAATTTAAAATTGAAAAAAAAAAAACACACAGAGACACACAAACCTTAGTGTGCCAAGGGCAACATAAGACTGAACTTTGTGGTAATGGGAAAATCAAAGTTCTCTGAATTAGAATACAGAAAATTAATGTGTTAGGGTGAGTTCTTCAGAGAAATAAAACCAATGACACAAAGTAAAACATATAAAAGTCAAGCACAAAATAAAACACAGACATAAAGAGAAAAATTTAAATCCGGAAAATGGCTCACACAGGGGTACAAATGGATGATCCAGTCTGGTTTCAAGTGGATATATTAGATGCTAAGGAAAAGGTTTTTACCTGACTTACTTAGTTTCCAGGACTGATGGACCCAAGACCACTGGGGACACCACAGGCTGCAAAGGCAGCAGGTAGGTTTGTAATTAGAGAGATGAACAATCCAAGAGCAGCAGGTGAGATAGCAGGTCAAATGAAAAGCCAGTGATGGCTGCCAAGATTGACAGGCAATATGGCAAGCTGCTAGGTCAAGTTCAAAGAATCTGAGGTTTAAGAGCCAGATACAGGATGCAGATGAAAGAGAAAGCAAGCAAGATTTTCCACAGAATCAATTGTTATTTAGCAAGTAGGCCTCATTCTCAAGGAAACTTCATTTCAGTTGTATCAGGGCTGGACCTGAGTGAGGGGTTGTGTTGTTTTTGTTAGCTCCCATCAAGTTAGTTACAACTCATAGTGAGTCTATGAACAAATGCCTGGTCTTGTAACATCCTCCCAATCGTTTTTATGTTCATACCCAGTGGTATAGCCACCGTGCCACTGTGTCAATCCATCTCCTTGAGGATCTTCCTCTTTTTCTCTGCCCTGCTACTTTGCCAAGCCTGCTGACCTTTTCAAGGGACTGGTCTCTTCTGATGACATGTCCAAAGTGCACAGAGACAAAGTCTCACCACCCCCCCTTCCAAGGAGCATTCTGACTATACTTCTTCTAAGACAGAATTGTTTATACCTTTGGCAGTCCAGCACCAAAATTCAAATGCATTGATTCTTCCTCAATTGTTCTTATTCAATGTCAACTTTCACATGCATATGAGGCTAATGAAAGCACTATGTCTTCGATCAGGTACACCGTACTTCTCAAAGTGACATTCTTTATCTTCCACACTTGACTCCTGATCCGTGAGCATTGTTTGTGGATAAAAGCAAGATAAAATCTTGGGCAGCTTCATATTTCCCTCAATCATTGTGGAGTTATCGGTTGATCCAGTTGTGAGGACTTTAGGATTCTTTACCCTAAGTTATAATCCATATTGCAGGCTGAAATCCTTGACCTTCATCAGCAAGAGCTGTAAGTCCTGCTCACGAGAAACAGATGGCTTTGCAGTGTCTGCATATCACAGGCTGTTATCAAGCTTCCCTACAATCCTGATGCCAACTTCTTCTTCATGTAATCCTTTTTTCTCTGATTATTTGCTTAGCAAACAAATTGAATAAGTATGATGAGAGGTTATAACATTGACACAAAGCTTTCATGATTTTAAGCCATGCAGTATTCCATTGTTCTATTCAAATGACTGCCATATGCTAGTTCCATGCACAGGTTCTCCATGAGTACAATGAATTATTGTGGCATTCCCATTCATCTCAGTGTTATCTGTAGTTTGTTATGACCCAAATAGTCAAATGCCTTCATGTAAGATAATATATAGACTGGCTCTTATCTTATATTTCAAACAGGTTCAAGGAGGGGTACAATCTGCAATGAGAAAACTTACATACAAAAGATAGCGCCAAAAGTTGGAGTGTGGGGGTCCCTGCAGTATGGACACTCCAGGGCCTGATGCTTTATTAGGGCAAGGCTTAAGTACATTCCCTTGTTGTAGCCTGCAACACGGGACAAAGGGACCATTCACAATTTGAAGGTTTACAAAGAAGCATAAACACATTAGCCATGCTATTCATAGACGGAAGTGGAGAATGAAGCTGAGAACAGGAAGTAACTGAGGAGTTTGCAGACTGCTGCCTTCTGTAGCTTTAGTCAGGGAACAGGAAGCAAATGTCTGTTTATCTCAGGTGGAGAGACAGGCCAGCCACTGCTACATCAGTGACCACGACTGAGCCATCAGCATTCTCCCACGGGCCATGAACCATGGAAGTGGTGGTCCGGTCCCGTTTGCCTCAAGAAAAAACAACTCCTGCCCTCCCCCCACCTTCACACATCAATAAAATACAAGTGGTTTTCTATAGTATTTTCTGCTTTCAGCCTAAATCCATCTGTCGTCAATACTGATATCATTTGTTCCAAGTTTTCTTCTGAATTCAGCTTAAATTTCTGACAGCTTCTTTTGATGTACTGCTGCGTTCATTGTTGAATGATCTTCAGCAGCATTTTACTTGCCTGTTACATTAGTGAGATTGTTCAATAATTGTGGCCTTCTTTTGCGTATCCTTTCTTTGGAATGGGTAAAAGATGGATCTCTTCTTGTTGGTTAGCAAGGTAGTTGTCTTCCAAATTTCCTATTGTGCTTCCAGTGCTTTATCAGCTTTTTGAAACATTTCGGTTGGTACCCGATCCATCCCCGGAGCCATGTTTGTGCTAATGCTTTCAATGCATCTCAGCCTTCTTTCTTCCATGCCACTGATTCCTACTCGCATGTTAACTCTTCAAATGGTTGAATATTTACTAGTTTGGGGAGTTATTTTTAAGTTGTTGTTTTTTTAGTCAAAAGATCGTTTTGATATTGGGGGCTCTTATAACTCTTATTACAATCCATACATCAATTGTATCTGGCATAGTTGTACATACATTGCCATCATTCTTTTCTAGATAGTTACTTTCTATCAAGCCCTTGGTATCAGCTCCTCTTTTTCCCATCCCCCCCACCCTTGTGACCCTTTGATAAATTATACATTTTTATTCATATCTTACACAAACTGCTGTCTCCCTTCCCCCATGGTTTCTATTTTTCGTCCCCCTTGAAGGTGCGTGTGTGATTTTGTGTTAATTAGGTCAGTTTCCCGTCCTCCTCTCCTGTCCCCAACTTCCCCCTACTCTTCTGGTATCGCTATTCTCATTCCTGTTCCTGGATTCCATGTGTCGTGAGTTCTTATCTCATTAACCCACCCAGCGGGAGAGCATTGGTCATGAGTCCACAGAATTGGGAGTGTGCGAACTTTGAGGGCTGCTTAACCAAGTGGAGTTGCTTCCCTCATCTCCTGTAGTACTCGAAGCAGCCTTCTGAACATTTCTTTTAGTGGCTGATGCACATCTAAATCTTCTGTGAGTGTTGTTAGCTCTTTTGTTGTGTTTTCCTTGTTTTCCTGTTTGGAGTGTGGTGGTATGCTGTTGCTTACATGAGATAGGTGCCATGGTTCTGGGAGACCATGGGACCATGCACTCTTTATCTTTGTGACTGGTAAGGCTGTGGTTGGCCTGGGCTGTCAGGCCATGATTTGCAGGCTTCTTTTTTTTTTAAGGCACCTAATAGAAGACAATGGTTTGGGAGGCCTCGCTGCCATGGGAAGGGGTGCTGAGCGAAGGCAGGAATAACCACACTGCCACTGGTGCAGGTGCTAGGGGGAAAACTCCACAGGGTGGAGGTGCCAGCAGCAGTGGTGGCTGCTGTTGCTGCCATGGGTGGGGAACACTGCACTGGCATAGTACAAACCACTGCTGTTGTGCATGGCGATAAGGTGTGTGGTGGCCTCAGTTGGGGTCTGATGTAGTGTGGCTGGTGTGGGCTGGGAAACCCCAGAGAAGAGGTTGCTGATCCCCTGGGTTCTGGAGTAAGGCTAGATGTGAGGGAAGGAGGCTTGCTGAACCAAGTATGTACTCTCTGAGCAGTGGGTCAGGAGAGGTGCTGCAAGGGAAGTGGCAGGTGCTGTGGCCCACGGGCAGGCACAGTAGACATAGATGTGGCTGTGCAGGGCTGGAGGGGTCTCAGACAATGTTGCTGAGGGACCCCGCAGCCGCAGGTGACCAAACTTACTGCATGTAGACTGCAGGTTGGCCCCTGGGCCTCTGGGTGGGTGGTGGGAGGGATTAGAGCTTGGTAGGACCACTGCCACATGGAGAAAAGGGAACCACAAGAGAAGGGAGTAGCTCCCCTAGGGTAGTGCCACAGGCAGACAGCTGATGAGTGGTGGTCAAGCTGTGGTTGTGGGGAACTCAGCAGTGTAGCCATCCATTTCCTGGTGTGGTGACCAGGCTGGGGGTGGGGCATGGGGGATAGGTGGGTGGTGACTGTGGTGGCATGCAGAAGCAATATGGCCTACACAGGCCATGAAATCCCAGGGATCGGATTGCAGATCCCTGAGACTCTTGGGTGAGGCAGATGTGGGGGAGGGTCACCTCCCAGACAGAGGAAGCATTGGGGGGCTGTCCTGGGGGTCTTTTCATTTACCAGAATCTTCCCACTTGCCCTTCTGGACCCTGGGCTCACTGATCACCATGGAGCTCCCAGTAGGGGCTGCTTTTCTGGCACCCTCTTGCCTCTGACCTGCTTACTAGCTTTTTTGTGTATTGACTCTGTATACTCTTTCCATTGTCTTTTAATGCTTCCTGTATAGTTTAGTACTTTGCCCATAGAACCTTTCAGTATTACAACTCAAAGCTTGAATTTTGTCTTCAATTCTTTCAGGTAAAATATATTGAGATGCTCTTTTTTTTTAATGGCTTTCTAACTGTAAACTTTCCAAATTTCTTTATAATATTCATTTGTCTTCTCAAGATAACCCTTTGAAAAATCTTTTCTATTCTTTTAATCATTTTCCCCATTTGCTTTATTTTCTCAAGATGTAGTTTCAGACTTTCTTTTGACACCTACTTTGGTCCGTTACTTCCTGTCTTTCTAATGACCTTCTAATTCCTTCATGTCTGATGTTCTTGATGTCACCCCATGGTTCATCGGGTATTTTGTCACTAGTATCCAATGCATTATATCTATTCTCGAGATGTCCCAGCATTCAGGTGGCATATACTCAAGGTCATATTTTGGCTCTCATGAACTTTTTAAAAAATCCTTCAGCTTCCACTGAACTTACATTCAAGTATAAATGTTGGATGGTCTGTTCCACAGTCAGCCCTTAGCCTGTTTTGCTGATGATATTGAGCTTCTTCATCATCTTTTCCCAGACGTGGTCATCTTGATTTCAATGTATTCCATCTGAAGACGTCTACTTGTATAGTTGCTTGTGTTGTTGAAAAAAGTATTTGTGCTGAAAAAGTCATATCTTGCAAAATTCTATCATGCAATCCCCAGCCTTGTTCCTGTCACCAAGGACATATATTCCACTCATCAATAATTACCAATGTATCTTGATAGCATGTGTGATCAATTTCACACTGAAACATTTTGTAGAATTCTCCAATTTCTCATAAATTAGAATAATATTTGCATTAACTGCATATCTTTGGAAAGGTTTGGATATTACCCCCTTAAAGTCACTATTGTACTCCAAGAACCATTCATCTGGAAATGTCGTCTTTGATGATGAATGCAATGCCATTTCTCTTGAATTTGTCATGTCATTTCCAGCATTGTGTACCATATGAGTTCTGATTCAAATGGCCAGTACCAGTTTATTTCAGCTGACTAATGCCTACACTACCGATCTTGATGCAGTCAAGATTGTTTCAATTTTGATGACTTTCACTTTTCCTAGATTCATATTTCATACATTCCCATTTCCAATTATTGATAGGTGCTTATAGCTGTTTCTTCTAATTTGGGTCATCCCCCAACAGCAAAAGAAGGTCTCAACTCTTCACTCCTTCCATGTCATGATGGGAGACTCTACTTTGAGATGGTAGCTCCTCCTTAGTCATATTTTGAGTCCCTTCAACCTGAAACACTCACCTCCAGACAGTATATCGGGCACTGTTCCATTGTCTTTGATGAGGTCTTCAGTGTCTGACCACGTTCTCCTTCTTCAGAAGGCTTTCAGTAGATAATTCCTCAGAATTGGACAGCCTACTTATTTTTTATAGTCTGTTCTTAGTCTGGAAGTTTTGCTGAAATCTCTTTACCTTGAGTAAATCACTGGTATCTGATCACACAGCTTCCAGGATCACAGCAATGCACAAGCCACTGTAGATGACAAACTGACAGACACATGGTGGAAGTGGGGAAGAGGATAGTTTTGTCTTATTCCACACTAATCTTACAACAGTTTTGCTGCTCACAGCAGATCTCATGGTTGATTATATTAGTTAGGTTATATCATGAGGGATTTCTAGGTCTCAACATAAACAAAATAAAAATTCCTTACAACTAGACCTATAAACAACATAATTGTAAATGAAAAAAAAATTACAATTGTTAGAGATTTTATTTTAATTGGGCCCACAATCATACCACATGTCAAGAAATCAAACAACATATTATATTGGATAAGACTTTAAAGCAGATGCAGGAATACCAGACCCACAGGCTGTCGAAGGCCTCTGAGATCAATACTAGCTAACATCACAAGTCTCACAAAATGAAAGTGCTTCCAGGCCTCATATTACAGGGTAAGTAATTAAATGACCAACACGACCTGTGAAAGACGTGTAAATATCCAAATGGCTATTAGCAGCGGAGATCTTCCTTCCTCTGTTTATAGTATGGAAGAGCAAACATGTCACTTTGAGCCTGAAATGTATCTGACCTAAGCCATGTTATTTTCAACTGCCTCATATGTATCTGGAAGCTGGACATTGAATATGCAAGGACAAAGAAAAATCAATGGCTTTGAATTATTGTATTGGTCCAGATATTAGATATATAATGGGTCCTAGAAGAACGAACAGATTCATTTTGACCTTGAGAATAGAGCAAACAGCAGTGGTTGGAAAACATGGCCTTAGTGATAGGAACAAAGCTGGATATTGCATGATAGAATTTTGCAAGATCAGTGACTTCTTCATCACCAATACTTTTTTTCAGCAACACAATAGGCAAGTAGACTTCTTCAGAGGGAACACACAGAAAACAAATTGAGCACATCTGTGGGAGGGGCTGATGAAGAAGCTTATTGTCATTTGGTCTTCTTCCTTAGAAAGGAGGATGGGAAGTTTTTCTCACAAATACCTTGGATGTGGTATGAAGAGAGACAGATCTCCGGAGCACACGGCTTGCATGTTAAAGTACAGAGCCAGTGAAAAAGGAGGACGTCCTCAATAAGATTGATTGACACAGCGGCTCCGATGATGGTTTCAAATGCAGCAGAGATTGCAGCACAGGGTTGCGATTCATTCTACTGTATGTAAGGTTGCTATGAGTTGAAAGCAACTTGAGGATATAAAATAGTAACAACAACAATCAAGGATGATTTGCTACATAATCTTTATGGGGGGGTTGTTGAAATTGCAGAAACCTGGGCCCCACTAAGGATCATTTCTCGGGGGATTGTTAAAATATGTCTAACAAATGCAGTATGTCTAACAAACACACCGACACACCAAAAAATGTGTGTTTGTTTATATTGTTTATGTTATGCCATGCTAGAATGTGTCCCTAAATGTGACGTCAACTGTGGGCGAAGGGAGGCAAAATTGAAAAAAGGAAAATTATAAATAATGCAGGTATAAAACAGTATCTTCCAATAAAATTTGGTTATGGGACCAAATTATCTCATTTCTCTTCCTGTTTAAAATGCAATGGTCTAACTGTTTATTTATTAACCTACAGACACAGCCACTTCCAAGAGCCGTGAATAATGTTAATTGTTTTCATTGGGAGTTCTGTTTCACCATGTCCTTTACTGCATTGGCTAGAGGCAAATATTTCAAGGTTACCACTCTTGTTTGGCCTAAAGCAAAGGCAAAAGGAGACAGAAAGTGCTGTAAATATTTTGCTCATACTTTGCTCCATATCTTACAAATGTATCACTTATTTTTATTCAAAATGTTAACAATATATATCAATCTTATAGGATGACAGAACTCATTTATATTTACAAATGTAAATATAGAATATTTAAAAAACACAATACATCAGTAATATCTCACTTTATCTCAGTGTTCACTATTATCATAAATATTCCTTATTGTAAAAGTACTCTATATGCGTATCTTATACTCTAGTAATGGCTAAATTAACTAAGTCTTTCATTACTCAGGCAATTTTTTGTTATTCCATTCTTAGATTGTTAATCAATAATAACAGAAATATACAGTTAAAGGATATAACAGAACTGTGGGTGAAGGGAGGCAATGGGCAGTGCACGATATTAAATAATAAAAACAATATGTAATTGCTGAAGGATTCACAAGGGTGGGAGGGTGGGGAAGGGAGGGGGGAAAGAGGAGCTTTATACCAAGGGCTCAAGTAGAAAATGTTTTGGAAATGATGATGGCAACATGTACAAATATGCTTGATACGACTGATGTATGCAATGTTATAAGAACTATAAGATGATTTTTAAAAAGTAAGTGAAACTGAGGGAGCTCTGGTGGCATACAGAATAGCTTCAACTTTGGGCTGTTAACCACAAGGTCAGCAGTTGGGAACTCTTACAAAAGATGAGTTTTTCTCTTCCATCCACACGCAAGGGATTCACAATCAAGGACAACTCTACTCCATCTTTGGGGCCGCTGTAACTTCATCACAGTAAGAGGTTAAAGTGAAACTGACCTATGTTATGAACTATAACATAATGTCTTGATTTAGCACCTCATGAATTTTTCTTGAATTGGGATTCAGTCCTTTCCATAGTTTATATTATTAACAGTCAATTTTAGTTGAGAAAGAAATGGATGCTTCAATTATTATCTGTGAAATCCTTCATAGGATTATAGTGTATTTTAAAATAATTTCCCATCACACTGAAATGTTAAAATTGCTTTGGATAAATTAAAATTCCATAGGGCATGGAAATGACAATTCTGAGATTATGGAAACATTATCCTTTTTCAAAAGGGAATTTTGGTGAGTGCAGGGAACTTGTTATTGAAGAAGAAAATATGAAGAAGGTGGGTAAAGGTGAGATATAGCAATTATTCAAAATTGATTAAAAAAAAACTTCTCTTGCTTTGGTGACTTACTGTATATACTCGTGTATAAACTGAGGTTTTCCAACACATTTTAAATTCTATTTTTGTGGTAAAATTAGGTGCCTTGGCTGATATTTGGGTCAGCTTATACTCCAGTATATATGGTAATATGGAATGAGAAGTGAAAAGTGTCACTTTGTTGGCCTTTTTCTGTTAGTCATTATATGCTCCCCAAAGTTAATTTAATAGTCACCTCATTTCTGGACTATTCCAGCCTGCGAAAGGTTTATGAGCTAATGACAAAGAAAGGGCAAAGTCATGGCTGATGGTCATGATCTACCAAAGCTGAGTCTGTTGGCCTTCAGGGCTGAGTACAGGATCCATCTGTTTGAGCAGAATTTTTTCTTAATTGAGGAGAAATCAGTTGGGTCCTTAATTTCAAGATTGCATCATTGTATTTTACTTGAAGATCTTACTTGTATATTCTGAATTTTTGTGTTGTTTGGTATTGGTGTATTGTCAGAAAGAAAAGTCTGCAATAATTGGTCCTTAGTATTTAAATATATATTTCCTTTTTTATTGCTGAACATAACACTAGTGCAGGAAGATGTGTGATTTGTACAAGGATGTCAAACAGAATAAATGTATTTAAAAATATTTAGTATGAAAATGACTCAATACCTAAAAGACTTAATTAAAAACGAGGCAAAAGAAATGTTAATATGGTGAGCTGAAACAATAGAAAAGACTATTGCTATTGTGAGATTTATCTTTCTCAGTCTAAACTTATTTCATAGGAAGCATTGAATTCTTGAAATCAGGTTATGTTGAATGTAGTTAAACCATGCATAAGTTTATTATTTTTTAAAAGGGTTTAATTTTTTAAAAGAACCTTAAAATGGTTTGTGTGTATTTGGGAAACATGTCAGTATTACCTATAAAATCCACAATTGTTAAAAAAAATTCTTGGTAATATTCTGTGGGAAGAAAAATATATCTTGAGTAAACTAATCAAAGTACCTAGGAGATCAGAAGAAGAGCAGAGCCACATGAAGAATGTGACCAGACTAAAATGCACTTGACCATGTGTTTGTGTTTGAAGGCTAATCCAGCCACAATACTGGGTTTGGCTATGCACTGCAGCTTCATGTTAGACATAAATGTAGGTCTGACAATCCACTTTAATGGCTATGCTGGGTGAGCATCTTTTAGATCACAGATTGTGGGGAAAAATATCAGATTATCTTTATTGTGTAGCAATGTTCAAAAAATGAAAGAACAAAAAAATTTCCTTATTTAAATCAGAATTTCCTTGAAAAGAAGAAGTAGTGTAGACATATTGTGAGGAAAAAAATCAAATTTCTGTATTGATTTTTCTATTTTTAATAGCATAAACACACTTCACTCTTTGTTTCCTTTGTGATGTTTTATAATGCACAGGTGTGGCAATAAAAAGAGGAGAAAAAATGAAGAGTTCAATTTCTCTAACAAAAGACTAATGTTTTTCTTCATTTAAATTCTTAATTACCAAATGAGAGAACAAACCTGGACTATGGTTCTCAAAGTTTGGCATCTGAACCAGCAGGAGTGTCTGAGGACTTGTTGTAAATGAAAATCCCACAGCCCCATGGAAACCTTCTGAGTCAGAAATCTGGGTTTTGACAAATCCTCCATGTCGTTCTGATGCCCACTTACTACAAGTTTGTAAAACACTACGCTAGACAATGGAACATAAACTAGCCAAACTAAAATGCAAGGTACATGCTTCTAGATAGACACTACTTCAGTCTTGCCTTCTGGTCACCTTTGGGAAGCTTTTCAAGACCCCGTCCCTGCCCAATTGCGTCAACATCTGTGCGCTAGCATTTTTGAAAGCTGGTGACTCTGGTGAGTAGATAGGCTGGGAAGACTGCTATTAGCTCTCCATATTTTTTCTATGTCCAACCACTTACTTAGTCTCAGGCCATCCTTGTTCACCGTTCTGTTGACCCTGCTTTCCTGCTGTTCTCATTAGCTTCCGAGAGTCACAGTTCAAAGGCAAAGCTAGCTTTCATATGAGTTCTTTCGACTGGGGGGGTTTTATAATCAGACTGAAAAACAAGCGCACCATGCTGTGGACTCTCCACTCACGCATCAGGTTGTTGTGCTGTGGATGCTTTCTTGCTGCTGGGATGCTAGCGGCCGTGTCACAGGGCTTCCAGTACCACCAGCATCACCCAGATGAAACTGTTTCCAGGGAGATGCCAGACGAGGAACAGACTCAAAAGGAGCAGGTGACCCGCTTCTGAGGGCAAAGAAGAGAAAGCTGATGGACAGCTTGAGAACCCGGGACCCCCCTTTGGGTTGGAAGGCACGCGAAAGACAACCAAGGACCCGAGGTCGCATTGACTTTAATGGTGTGGATGAAGCAAAGGTGTCAGGACATTCAATTGCTGAAAATAAGAAGCAATAGCTGAAAACATCTATTAGTATTTGTACAGGTAATTAAAAAATGTAAATATAGGAAAATTGGAAGTCATCAAAAAAATAAATGGAAAGCATAAAGATCTATCCTAAGCATGAAGGAGCTGAAAAATTGGCCATTTTGAGTCACAATCAGACATCCCAGAATGGCGAATCAAAGAGTGGCACAGCACCCATCTTCCAAAAGAAGAGATCTTGACGTACAATGTGTATGTGATGGAATAATTATCTCTATGCAAGTTAATACAACTATTATTCAAATGTAGGTACAAACCAACCCCTAAAGCTAAAGATTTTAAAAAATTACAGAATTATCCCAAGTTCTTCAGTCTGAATTTGATCAGGAATGCAATCAAGATGCACTGATAAGCACTGGTGATCAGGTTGCCAAGACTTTTGTCCTGTGGAGCTGCAGTAGAGTTTTGACCACTGACTTTTTGCTTAGCAGGAGAGCACTGCTTAACCTTTATTCCACCAGAGCTTCTTTAAAACAATATAAAAGCAGGTAATATAGATGACAGATGAGAGAAAAATAAGCAAGAAATTAATCATAGTAGACAACAGAGTAATATAGAGTTGAGAATGAGCATCGCATATTAAATATGGTCTATATGTGCATAAATGAACACTATGCTGTATGAACCAAGTTCTACGAATAATATATTCACTGAGGCTTAAGGTTTAACTGCCAGTGGACATTTCAAGTCCACTGGACAACCACACAATGTGCACTAAGTTCCACCATCCTGAATCATCGTTTCCTTTTCCACCTGCAGGACGTAGTTAGATTCTGGTAAAGCATTTCAGAGATGTCATGGTATTATAAAAGAGAAGTTATCATCTCTTTATTTGTCAGCATTTCCAGTGCTGTGCTTTTAAATCACTAATTCCACAAGATGCTAATAGATGCTACCCACACAAACATCCTCCAGTCAAATGAATTTGGGAAGTACTGGGTGAAATTAAATCAAGCAGCTTGCCTTAGTGCAGAAACATTCAGAAGCTTAAGTATGACAATGTACTTTGTAAATCTCAAAGAGGAAGAAATAGGAAGTCTTTCTTTGGAATTTTTTTTTTGAGAGACATCTTGCAGAACTATCTGAAACAGTTTGAAAATCACTAGCCAGTGTGCACCATCAAATTGCCTACTCCAAGAAAATTGAGGAGAGAAAGGAAGTGGATGTTGCAGAGAAATTTCCTCTATCTCTCAGCAATTTGACTTATCAGAGTTCTTTTCTGAACGATGTGAACTTTATATGTTTAATGAAAAGAAAATATATACGGAAAAAACTATGATGAATTTACATATTCTAGCTGGCCCTCTATACCAGGAGGCTCCGCAACTTCAGATTAAATCAACTATAGATCAGAACTACAGCTTCTACAAAACATATTAAGTGGTCCGTTCAATTCCTCAAAGGCTATGACGGAATATAAAGTGATATTACCTGGCATTTACATTACATTAGCTATTACAAGTAATCCAAGGATGATTTAAAGCATATACACAGAGAGATTTATGTAGGTTATAGGCAAATCTATTTTACATAAGGGATTTGAGCATCCATGAATGTTGTTATCCATGGCAGTCCTGGGACCAATCCTCCATGATCCCAAGAGACAACTGCCTATCTGTTCATTTTGAACAGATGATTCACTCCGTTGATGAGAGGCACTCTTCCAGCCTATGTGGTTCCAAGAAGGTCTTTCATATTCTGCCTGTTCTTCATGAAGTTACATAGAAGCTCTCTTTCTTTTGGTTCACATGCTATAGAGATATCAGCTTGAAGCCAACAACAGCCAGCTACCCTACAGCATGAAAGACTTTACATTAGCCTGATGTCTTCGAACATGGGAAGCAGAGTCCAGAGACAGAGAAAAAGTGAGTCAATGGTGCCCAAAGCACTCAACGTTTACCCTTTGCTTAAATCCCTGCGGTATGTGAGTCAATACTTTAAGTTATTTATTTGCTTATTTCAGGAAATGTATATTATTTTTGGTTTCTTTTATTAAAATAGGGCTTACTGATGGATGGAGTGGTCTTTTCTTTATAATACAAGTGCAATAACTAGATGGGGCCATTGGCTGAAGGTCTTTTTACATCAGAAACATGGGTAGCGTGTCGTGTGAAAGTGCATCAGGGAGTCAGGGAGAAGTCATTGGTATTGAAGAGAGTCCGAGACTCGCGGAGTGACCAAGACTTCCAGCAAAGAGAGCAGTGACACGTTAACAAGGTCCAGTTTCACCACTGGGGGAAATTAATGATGGAGCATGGTTGGGGATATTTAATATAAATTAAATATATTTAGAATGGAGTTTGACCTTCAGGAGCTTTGAGCCCTTTTACCCTTATGATCATAAAGGGCAATGTCCATGAGCAACACTTCAGACTGCAAGTAATATGTTGGAAATTTTCAAAAAAGTAAATCCTTTCTTAAAACACTAGAATTCCTGTTAGCAATAACATCTATGTATATTGACAAGGCTCGGAGGAAATCATACTGATAAGACAGAGGGGAATTTTGAAGGGAGCTGTGAGACTACAGTCGACTCATTAATATAGGCTTGCTAGGGAAAAACTTGACCAAGACCTTCAAATTAGATTTACTGTGAAATAGGGGGCCAGGCAAGTGTTTTCACGTCCTCATGATATTGAACTGGTGTGCTCTGCTTAATAATTAGCTTATTATATATATATATAGTCACATTTCTTATTTTCCACTTAATTAATTGTACTTCCAAGTGTCTTGATGAACTATGAGGTCCTCTTTGATCCTTTTTATTATCTTCTCTCACTCATCCCACTCAGGCACACACTGAATTATCCAAAACCCAGTTACTTAATAAAATAGCTGCTTCCAAACACCAGACAGGAAGAGAGGAAAGGAAGGTCAGAGGAGGCCACGCCCACCGCGGGTTTGGCAATGCGCCGACTGCGTGCGCGTGGGGAATGTGCATCTCCCACAGAGTCAGATGGAGCCCCTCTTCTCCTGCAGAGACTCACTCGCTGGTCCAGAGACATGCCAAAGGCAGACCGCAGACTATCCTTCAGCATCAGGAATATAGATCTTAGTTAAATATTTATATTCTGAGATACTATTTCCTAAAATAGAACACCACACTGGGGTTTCTGGGTATGCACTTAGAATGACTCACAAGGAAGCAGAAATACAGATATGTGCTCAGAGGATACACTAAACCAGCCGATCACTGAGCAAGTTGGTTGCCCTTTTGAACATTGGCTATAAGTTTAATAATACTAAGTTTAGCTGGGGATGTAGATAAACTATAAGTTTTCTAAAATGCTGGTAAGAGGATGAATTACTACATACACTTGGAAAATAACTTTACATTTAGCAAAACTAAAAAAAATGTAGATATGCTTGAGCCCATTAATTTCACTCTTTAATAGATGTCAAAATAAAAAATATTCACAGCACTATTGATAAAATAAAAAGAAATAACCCGTGTCCAGCAATGAAGAATGATTAAATGAAATATGATGGGATTATATATGATTAGATTAAAACTAGCTCTTTTAATAATAAATTAAGTAATTATAAAGTACCATTACTACATACGTCAACACGAATAAATCTCATAAACCATGTTGAACATCATCAGAGTCATTGAACAGCACAATTTAATATCATATACCCAAAGGCCAAATATGTGCAAAATAAATTATCGGTACTCACTCATCGCTAGCAAGTCGTTCTGACTCACAGTTCCCCTATGAGGCAGGGTAGAACTGCTCTTGTGGGTTTCTGAGACTGTAATTCTTTATGGGAGTAGAAAGCCTCATCTCTCTTCTACAGAGCAGCTGGTGGTTTCAAACTACTGATCTTGTGGTAACCAGCCCTATATGTAACCCACCACCAGGGCTCCTATATATATAGTTATATATGTATAGATATATGGTATATATAGATATATGGTAACTAAAAACAAACAAACATGAAATGGAAAACACAGACTTCAGGCTCCTCGTTAGCTATGGAAGGAGCAGAGAGAGCTGAGACACAGGCATACAGGGAGTTCCAAAGACATTGCAACTCTTTATAGCAAGTGGTTGTTTTTCCTTCTGTAAACCACTCATACAGATTTTATATATTTTGCAACCCATTCATGAGTATATACAACAACTGGAAAATGGTATCATGCTTGGGAAAGTGGAGGGTTATTAAAAAAGAGGATGACTGTCAAGGCAATGGATTGACACAAATCAACTCACTACCTTTAAGTCAATGCCAACCCACAGTGACCTTACAGGACAGGGTAGAACTATGAGTTTCCAAGATTATTTCTGTCTATGGAAGTAAAACCCCATCTTTGTTCCAAGGAGCGACTGGTGATTTTGAACTAATGACCGTGAAGATCATAGCCTACGAGGTAACTACTGCACCCTCAGGGCGCCTTGGACAGGGGCTGCAAAAGTGGACTCAGACCTAACAGATTAGGAGGACAGTACAGGATCAGGCAGGGTCTCCTTCAGCTGTGTAGAGGCTTGTTAGGGTTCGGAATGGATTCAGGGCACCTAACGACAACGTCATTAAACATTGGATCAGCCTCCTCTAAGTATTTCTGTGGATGGTGACCACAAACGTCTTTGGCAGTTTTGCCTCCCAGTCTCTTGTCTCTGGGTGATTATGGCCCCAGGTGGCCCTTTGTTCAGTCACATCCTGAACATTCGTTGAACATTTCTTCTCTTCAACGTTTTGCCTCCTTCCTTTTACCCTTTCTTCACCTCGTTTCTGCGCCCCTTTTAGATTTTCTTCTTTATTTGACACATTTTTAAAGCTCTAATAGGACAGAGTTGTGGTAGGGAGAAGGGAAAATGAGAAAAGAAAAAGGAGTATTTAAAAAATTAAGTATACTCATATTTCTATATGTGTTTAAGGAGCATAGGGACTTCATTATCTAGTAAGCATAGGAAATTAAAAAAAATGTTTGTTTTGTTTTGTAACAAATGTATTAGAGCATTTAACCCTCCAAAGAAGGATGTAATGAGTTATTTATCTCCACATTTGCTTAACAAAAAATCAAATCTCCTGTTTTCTTAATATCTCTCTTGAAGAAAACTTCATTTACTAGGAAAATATGAGAAATGTTGAGTTAGGATTAGTATCAAGAAAGTTCTAATGATATAAGAAGAAACTATTCATACTTGTTTTATATCTACATTGAATACTGAAAATAAAACACGTTAGTTTGTTATTCCACTTTTTATGATGAATTATTTTTGGATCTAATTATGGAAAATTATCTAGAGTTAATATTGAAAATGATCTAGAAATTTATCTAGAGTTAAGTTTAGTGAATATCCTTTCAGTGCAAACACATATTTGAAAGTTTTACATTTTTTTCTCCCCTAAAATTGAATTTATATATCTATTTATATAAATTTATATATCTGTTTATATGAATTTAATATACCTAGTCTATATCAGATATATTGTAGTGCTAGGGGCACAATAGTGTACAATGTAGATATAGTTTCTGACCACATGAACCTTATATGAATATAAGGTTATATTCATATAACTACTGACTATATGAATATATATATATATAACTACTGATTTTATATATATATATATATATATATATATATATACCACAAGATCAGTAGTTTATATATATATATAAATACAACAATAACGAAAAAGAAACCTCTCATTTGAGTGGTTTTAAGTATCTCCAGGTGACAAAAATGGTTACTCATTAACTGACAGATTGGTGGTTCAAACACATCCAAAGGCATCTCAGAAACTCAGCCTCACTACCTGCTTTGGAAAACTTACAGTCCATTCACTCACAGAAGGGTCACAGGAAAGAATGAGACAGCCAGGGTGCAACACAGCACTGAGAACACACAACATTCCTCTAGTTACTGAATGCTTCCTCCCCTCCACTATCATGACCCCAGTTCAACGTTACAAATCTGGCTATCCTGGAGCATGTACACTGGTACAGGCGTGATGCCCTTGGATACCCACGGAGTCCCTCTGTAGTCCCAAGGCTCCTTAAAAGAGCTGAGCAAGAAGGTCACAGTAGCATTTTGTTTGTAAAGACAAAACGCGGAGTTGGAGTGGAAAGAAGACGGTACTCTGCGGATGTGGAAAAGCACCCGGCTCGCAGGAGAAAGGAAGCAGACTGCCCCCTAAAGCCGGTATCACGTTATCCACCCTGTGATGGAAAACACGGGAAACTGTTGGCTACAGTTTAGTAAGTAGGCACTGGTAAGCCCTGCTTACTTTGCTTGTGGGCTATCCACCTCTGCCTAACGCCTCCAGCCTTCCGGACCACTTTTAGACTCATGACCTCCAGAATTGTCATACATTATTTTGGGGCTGTTTTAAGGTGCTCAATTTGTGATCATTTGAGTCAGTAGTAAATGAATGCAGACTCATTTCACATTCTCTACTGAACATTCAAGGGAAAGCCAGCCTTCACCCTTAAAGTGCCATTTCAGGAAACATTTGGAAATGACTTCCTCTCCTGTCTGTGTTCCATTTATCAGTCTGTTCAAATGCCATTTCTTCCATGAAGCCTAAATCCACACTCTGGCTGCACATACCAGGTTGATCTTAGGTATTTGCTGTGTTCACAGCCTAAATTCTGAGGGTGGAAGAGGACGCCATTGCAATTGTGCTGGGACAACAGGGACACACCAGGACTGTAATAGGGCAGATGACGACCTGCTATAGCTCCATTAAAGTGCTCATTTCATTATGCCTTGAATTATAATTAATTACTTACATGCTGATCTCCTCTATCATCGTTCTCTCATTTCTCTGAAAGGGTGCCTCTTTATCTCTATTCTCCATAATATAGTCATCATCATCACCGCCTTCAGTAACTCAGATGTCTATCACATGATGTGCTGGCCACGTGGCATTAAGCACTTTCCATTTCAAACTCACTTAGCCCTTGCCATAACGACAGAAAGATGCCACTAATACCATCCTCATTAAACAGGGAAATTAGTGAGGCCTGGAGAGGTCACATCATTTGTTCAAGGTCACCCAATAGGAAGTGACAGAGGCAGGATCCGTTTTCAGACCATCTGACTCCTTCATCAGTCTTACTTTGCCTCCTCCAATAGCCTTTTCACAGAGAAGCTGCTCAATGGCCATTTGATGGTACAGAGCAACTATGCTCACATGCTTTTATACCCAATACCTAAATATTATTGGAGAAAGGATGTATAGATAAAAACATCAATATCGTAATTTATATTCTATCCAAAACCACATGGCAAAAAAAATGTAATCCATATAAAATCTCCCCGGTCTTTTGAGATCTAAATTAAAGTTATTAGAATTGGCATGGGGAAATTAGTTACCGCAAACATATGTATTTTTAAGTTGATTTTCATTGGCAATTCACCGCAGTATCTATATGTGGAGCTGGCAGGTGTATTGTCCTTCACGTGCCAATGTTTCCTAGCAGTTCTTGCCACCAACTAAGCAAAAAAGGGTATTTCTGTCAAAAGGTTTAACATGGTTCATAGAAAGAAGGATAACATTTAATTGGAAAAGATGGAGCATTTACATGGCTTCTTAGATGAATTACTTCGCCAAATTTTAAGCAAGTGATGTCGAGACATAACTTTGGGTGGGAACCATCAGCCTAGTGCATTCTCCCACTTAATAAACAGCATAACCATGGTATTATTATCCATGCACTTAGACCAAGAAGAATGACAGGGCCTGGAAGTCAAGCTGAAGGATAAGAAATCAGATAGCGAGATTGCTGCTTCTTCTTCATGGAAAGCTCTCCTTCCAAGTGAACCACAATGGATTTCAGTGGAAGTAAATATATTCTACTAATTTAGTGATAGGCGGGGAAGGACTGGCTAGAATGCCTGAATGAACACAGGGCTTAGTTAAGTCTGAGCAGTATTTGATACATTTAAAAAATATTAGATTTATTGATGTAAAATAATATGGCTATCAATTTAACTGAATCACAATGCCTCTATTAGATGCAGAATTATTATAGATTGCATTGTGTCTGTGAAAAAAAATTAAACCCTAACTCCCATGCCTGTGAATGTGATATTGTTAGGAAACAGGGTCTTTGAAGATGTTTTCAGTTAATAAGAAGACACGGAAACTATGATAGTGAGTTTTTATCCAGTGTGAGTAATGTCTTCACCAACGTGAAGAGACACATAGAAGGGTGGTGGCCAATGACCGGAGCACCAAAAAGGAAGGTGAACTAGGGACTGCCTAAGGCTCTCAGAACATGGAAGAAACCAGGTGGGTCCTCTCCTACAGCAGACCGAGAAATCATGGCGTTTCCAAACATTTAGATCTGGAATGTTTGCCTCCCAAACTATGAGGCCATACAGTTCACTTGGAGTGAGCTGGAGGGTGTAATAGCTTGGAAATTATTACAATAACAGTAAATAAATGAGAAGTCGACATAAAATCTATCATTTTTCTTTCTTCAGATGTTAGAGCAAGTCAGATCACCTTTAATCATTTAGGCCATTCCAATATTAAGAAAATAAACCACATACTTTTCTACAATATGTGTTTTGATAATTTAGGTTTATTTGATACCTATTATACAAAATAGAAAACTTGCCATAGATATGATGTGATCTATACGTAAACTCTAAAGAGTATGGATGGCTACCACACATGTACACACACACACACACACACATACTCACATTACCTTTTCTCATGTTTATTCCATTAAGCTAGTGAACTCAAATCCTAGGGGATATTTTAGAATCTAATAAACCAACTTTGCAGTTTAACAGATGTGATTTTATTGAACATTATAAGACAAATCCATTTGTTATGTTGGCTTCGACATAAAACAGAATATGCATCCAAGGACTTGAAATATTTAATAACCTATTCTCATTTAAGTCCTACAAATATCAAATTCGTGTCCTCCTCCACAGCTCTAGGGAAGTACTCTTAAGTTGAGAAGCATTTTTAATGCATGCCTGTGCTCAGCCCGGTCCTGTGGGAGGTGTGGAGGAAGGAAGGAATTTTGCTGAGGGAATTAACATGCTAAAAAACACAACAATAATACAGTTTTTTAAAAAAGAAGCCAATCTTGTGATTTGGCTAGAGAACCTCAGGGAAAAAATGGGTTTGTAAACCAGGACTTAGTAATTTTGGGGTACTCTGAACAGTCTACTCCTATGCCATGTTTGAACTAAAATTAAAGATACTGCTAATGCCAAAACTCTGTTTTAGAGTATACATTTCAAAACGTGTCTTCGCTTACAGTTGACACATCT
Organism: Echinops telfairi; assembly: GCF_000313985.2. Lineage (NCBI taxonomy): Eukaryota > Metazoa > Chordata > Mammalia > Afrosoricida > Tenrecidae > Echinops > Echinops telfairi. The sequence continues at coordinate 46,223,251 of NW_022103920.1, read as the reverse complement.
TAAGGGAAAATAATTTAGATTCCTCTTCATTCCATTAGAAGAGGCCTTACTATCAAGTCAAAGCCAATCAATCAGGGCTGCAATAATCCAATATTTCGCAATGATCTTTCATTTTCCAATAGAGCTACCATGGTAGTGACTTATCCAAAGCAACAAGACTCAGGTTGTTCACATTCAGATTTTATTTTCTGGATCCACTACTGCTTTCACAAAACTTGGAAACATATTTCCATAGCATGCAAATAAAGCTACTTCAGGATGAAAAAGGACAAAAATAGTTCATGCTACGTTGACTACCTCCTCCCATTGAGTCGGTTCCACCCTTTACAAGCCTAAGGAACAAAATAGAACGCCTCTGTAGGTTTCTGAATCTGCAAATCTTTGTGGGACCGGAAAGCCTCATCTTTCCCCCACAGATTGGTTGGTGGATTTGAACTGCTGATCTTGTTATCAACCCAAGTCATACCCCACACCCCACCATGCTCCTTCACTGTAATACTTCCTGTAATACTCACTCCCTGTCATTGAGTGAATGAAGACACATAGTGGCCTTTAGGGCAGGGTAAAACTGACCCTGTGAGTTTCCTAGATTATAACTCTTTGTGAGAGTCGAAAGTCCCTTTTTTCTGACATGGAGGAAGTGGTGGTTTCAAACTGCTGACCTTGCAGATCAATTCTCTCTTGTGGATAATACTCTCAATTGTCACTGCCATTGACTTCAGTGTGAGCCCTGTGGGTTTCCAAGACTGTAATTGTCTACAGAAATAGAAAGCCCAGGCTTTCTCCTGCAGAGCTGCTGGTGGTTTTGAACTGCTGACCATGAGGATCACAGCCCACCACAGCTCCATGTTATAGAGTGTGATTTAAATTGAAAAATATTACTAACCACTTGGGTAATTTTAAAATTTGTAATAGCTTTTTTAAAAATGTAAAAAAGAAACAGATGGGATTTAAAACATTTAATTTAACACAATACATTCGAAATTCTATCAGTTCAGTGGGTTAATTCTTTCTTATTTTCCTGTGTAAGTCATTGAATTCCCTTGTGCATTTTTCACCAACAGCACATGTCAATTAACTAGCTGCAGTTTAAGTGTGCTATGGCCACACACGCTTATGACTAGTGGCTTATGTGTTAGATAATGCAGCTTAGTGTTGGTAAAAACCCCTGCATCAAACGCATGTAAGCCTTGAATCAAGTGGCCCAGGGTCTTACTCTATGCACTCTCCTCTAAGCGAGACCTCAAGACATTCAGGAAGAAAGATGGATTGTCTTCGTGAGAAATGACACCTGTGGCCATTCCAGATTGACCACTGGCTCTTCCTTGTTTGGTTTCTAAATGAATACAGTTTTTTAAGGACACTCTATGGGGTTCCATCTATTTTCTTGGGTTGAAGAACCAGGAAGATGGATAGTAAATCAAACCAACTGGTATGACTTGACCTTATGCTTAGTGCTCAAGATTTACTGCATGATGGGCGGTCCCGGTCAGGCCTCCTCAGCCTGGCTTGGATGATTGCATCGGATTCTTGCCTGTGCATATTTGGGTTTGTTTCTGACTTGATGAAATGTGTTTCATAACTTTATAATGTAACTTGAAAATCCAAATAAATAGCAGAAATCACAACAGGCACCAAAGCAAGCAGTAATTGGTTATGGAAAAAATGCCCGGGAAACGGGCCAGTGGAATTGTGAAATATAAAATGACATAAATGCCTTTTAACTGCTAGAGAGGGTTTTGAAAACAGCTATAAGAGAAACTTTCCAAACTCCAGACCAAGTTGAAAATAACACAAATCTCGAGTTGTTTACTTGGGGAAGATTAAAGTAATCCAAATGCATTCTGAGGTTCATTAAAGAGATGCATTGTCTTATTTGCATTTTTCCAAAATCAATATCAAAATGATATGTTTCTATCTCAAAGATTAATTTTCATGATTCTTGTTTTGAAACATTTCAAAATTTATATCAACTCTTTGATTAAGATTTTGAAGACACCTTAAAATAAAATATTCTTTGCACTCAAATGATTACAGTGTGGGGGTCATTAGCACATGTCAGGTTCGCTTGTACACAGAGTATACGTTTGAACTTATTTAATACTGACAGACATTAAGATTCATGGTCTGATCATTTAATCTTCATTTTTTTAAATGGTGAAAAGAAGGCAAGGAAAGAAGTAACTTGCCCAAGATTCCTCAGCTGTTTCAACCCAGTCTCCTTGCCAGAGATCTTCTCCACCCCGGCTTACTGTATCTTAAAATAACACACTAGGAAATGACAACTGTATCATCTATAATGATCATACACATTTACATAAGGCACTGGGAGTGGTTCTGCTTACAATAAAAGTTGTAAAGATGCACAAAGCTATTGGTCCACATTAAGTAGCTTCTAATCTAATCAGTGTTCAGCTGACACCATTGTATTGAAATAAAATATAATGTCAAATGTTTTAACATTAAGTATTATGATTTAGAGAAACTTGGAAGAGCAGTGTACACATTGCTACAGATTTTTTTAGCCATTACAACTGGACTTAAAAAAAAGGTTGCATTGTTTGGAATAAACAATGGACATAGATTTGCAAAACATAGGTGTAAATTCTTGTTCTGAACCTCATAGTAATTAGCCTTTGAGTTTTATTTTGATCTGTCTCATATTTTGGGTAGTCATTAAGAACATTCAAGGAAACAGAGGAAAGAACCTGGAGGCAAAGGACATTTACAGAGGTCTAAATACAGGCATGTACATATGTAAATATATTTTTATATAGTGATAGGGAAATAGATGTATGTGCATATACTTATATGTTAACTATTAAGGCAGCAGACGGACATTGGGCCCCTACTCAAGTACTCCCTCAATGCAAGAACACTTTGTTCTAATATCCCAGCATTCTGTGATGCTCACCCTCCTGACAAGATCGCAGAAGACAAAATGAGTGCATAAGCAAATGTGGTGAAAAAAGCTGATGGTGCCTAGCTATAAAAAGTTATAGCATCTGGCTTGAAGATTAACACAGGCCATCTATATGAGAAGCAACTAAGTCCACATGAAGAAACACACCAGCCTCTGTGATCATGAGGTGTCAATGAGATCAGGAATCAGGCATCGAAGACCTAGAACAAAAAATCATATAGATTTGAATGAGGGGAGGGCAGAGTGGAGAACCGAAGCCCATCAGTAGACAATTGGACATCCCTTACAGAGGGGTCACAAGGAAGAGATGAGCCAGTCAGGGTGCAGTAGTATAGCACCGACGAAACATACAACTTTCCTCGAGTTCTTTAATGCTTCATCTCCCCCACCACTTTCATGACCAGAGCATATATACTGGTACAGATAAGAGCTCAAAACACAGGGAATTCAGGACAGATAAACCCATCAGGACCTATAAAGAGAGTAGTGATACCAGGAGGGTAAAAATATTCAAGGCTTCAAAACATATAGAAATCTTGAATTTCAAGACAATGAAATGTTCCCATGAACTTTCTGAATCTACTTCATATATGTTTTGTTCGTTTCAGTAAGAAATTTAACCTGCTGAAATAACCAAGCATAAAATATCTTTTCAGATGAGTACTGGAATGAGTACGTTTTGGAGACTAGAAGAGCTGTAGGGACTTCAGAAATGGGAACTGGGTATATGATTGATTAGTTTCAGCCAGTTGACCAGTCACCATGGACATGAGGGGTCTTCAGAATGTTCATGGAAAATGTGTATTATGAAAAACTATACATGGTTTTGAGATTTTTTTCCAGCAAAATAAGGTTGTACTAGTTTGTTATAACATGTCTGAAGTGGTAAGAAGGATGTCATCGGTTTGAAAAGTGCCAGTGGTAGATATGAAATCGTTTGTCAGTTTGAGGATTAAGAGTGTAGGGATGGAGTCTAGTTTATCAATCAGACCATAGCCAATGCGGCCTCTGTGTGGGCGTGGCCTTCTCCTGAGAATTCTGGGAAATCTGGTACTTCCTCCTTGGAGGCGGGAGACACTTCTCTCTCTGCTGACACCCTGGAAGACATAGCAGCTGACAAGACACTTGGACCCACCCTGATGCAGAGACCCCTGCAAGTGCTGAGATGTTTCCAATGACCCTGGATCCAAAGACTGTCTACCCACTGGTCTGTGCTCTTCTACATTCGGCGTCATGCATGTGTTTCGTGAGTCTGAGGAGGACTTTATGGATTGGTGTCAGACATATGGTCTAATATCAGACTTATGGACTTGATCTGCACTGGGCTGGGATGTTTTCTCAATGTTCAATTGTTCTTGTATATAAATCCCTTTCTTATACACATATGTGTGTCCACGGGTTTGTTTCTCTAGACTAACACAGTGCCCCTATCAAAAATCATGAAGTCTCCTAAAATTGAAGTAAGAAAAAAAATCTAAATTACTAACTATAATTAACCTATGGAACTTTGATGCTATGCCTACAGACATTTTATAACTGGAGAAAAATATATAAAAAAACATGGGCTGATAAAAGTACAAACCCACCTGTATTGGGAGAAGTATGGCCAGAGTACTCCTTGGAGGCAAGAATGGCAAGACTTGATCTTACATGTTTGGGACATATTGTCTAGAGAGACCAGTCCCTGGAGAAGGATGTCATGTTTGATAAAGTTGAAAGGTGGTCAAAATGGCCCTTAACACGATGGATTGACACAGTGGCTGCAACAACGGGGCCAGGCATTGGAACGATGGTGAGAATGGCACAGGATAGGACAGAGTTGTTCTGTTGTACACAGGGTCATTACCAGTCAGAGCCAATTCAAGGGCACCTTACAAGTGTCTTGATTTTGATGAACTAAATTTTGGCTGAGAACAAAAATCAAACTTCTTATTTTTATCTTTTAATTCATTTTCCCATGAGCTCTTTGCAGTGTCCTTGTGTAACTGGTCAGGTGTGAATCTATACTGGAGGGGATGAAGAATGTGGCTTCTATTCTTTCCAAATCACGTAGTTCCCTTAAGGGCAGACTAAAGAATAAAAAATGTAGTTATATCTAAGGAAGTTATTGTCAACAAAATTGGGAACTAATAAAACTAACATTAGCCAACAAAAATGAGCATTTCCAAGTTCCAAGCATCATTTTAAGTTCATTGCATAAGGAAAATTTCAAAGAAAATAGTATAGCTATCTTCCCACGCCATTCAGCCTCGCAGCAGCATCCCAGACACACGCTGGTGAAGGTGGGGGTAAACGGAATTTGGACTCCTGGTCATTGGGCTCCTGGTCACCAGGGCTGCTTTCAACTCTGGCAAAGTGGACATTGTTGCCAACAATGACCCTTTCATTGACCTGAACAGCATGGCTCACATGTTCCAGTATGATTCCACCCATGGCAAGTTCAGTGGCTGAAAACGCAAAGCTTATCTTCAATGGGAGTCCATCTCCATCTTTCAGGAGCGAGATCCTACCAGCATTAGTGGGGAGAAGCTTGTGCAGAGAATGTCATAGAGTCCATCGATGTCTTCACAACCATGGAGAAGCCTGGGGCTCACTTGAAGGGTGGTAGTATTAAAAGGGTGATAATTTCTGCCCTTTTGGTCGATGTCCCCATGTTTGTATGGGCGTGACTCCGTCAGGATTGTCAATATTGCCTCCTGCAACACCAACTACTTGGTCCTCCTGGCCAAGGTCATCCATGACAACTCTGGCATCATGGAGGGTCTCATGACCACAGTCCATGCCATCACTGCCACCCAGAAGATGGTGGATGGTCTCTCTGGGAAACTGCCCTGTGGGGCTGCCAAGAACAGTATCTTTGTATCTACTGCTACTGCAAGGCTGTGGGCAAAGTTATCCCAGAGCTGAATGGGAAACCCATTTTTATACCCTTTTGTGTCCCCACGCCCAATGTGTTGGTCATGGATCTTACCTGCTGTCTGGAGAAAGCTGCTCAGTATGATGACATCAATAAGGTGGTGAAGCAGGCACCCAATGATCCCCTAAAGAGAACCCCAGGTTACACTGAGGACCAGGTTGTCTCCTGTGACTTCAACAGTGATACCCACTCTTCTACCTTGATGCTGGGACTAGTATTGAACCTCAGGATTCACATGGCCTCCAAGGAATACGAGGCCCCCTTCACCACCAGCCCCAGCAAAAGCACTAGGGAGTGTTTCTCAACCTTCCTAATGCCTTGACCTTTTCATACAGTTCCTCGTGTTCTGGTGACCCCAACCATAAACTTATTTTCATTGCTATTTCATAATTGTAGTTTTGCTACTGTTATGAATCGGGCGACCCCTGTGAAAGGGTCATTCGACCCCCAAAGGGGTCACAACCCAGGTTGAGAAGCGCTGCACTAGAAAGAGAGAAGCCTTCAGCTGCTGGGGAGTCTTGTCCCAAAATCAATCCTCCAACACACTGAGAATATCCCATCATCTTGGGTTTCCACCTAGAGGCCCCTGAAGAAGGGGAGGAGCTTCGCTAGCCCAATCTCGTCATGTGTCATCAAAATAGTACACTGTACCCAGCTGAAAAAAATGTTTAAAGGGCTTGCTATAGTCAATGATTCACAATAGTTCATTCATATGTACACGAGTTTATTCCAAGCAAAAGCTTTAAGCATGTGTGGGCAATCCGTGGGTGGCTAAAGACAAAGTTCTCTTAATAATATATTTACTTAGTCTCCTTAAGGCACCTTCAGAAGAGAGAAAAATGTTCAGTTCCAACAGCGGCTTCCAAGGAGGTCGGCTGGTTCAGTTAAATTCAAGGTATAGAATGCAGTTGAGATTATGGCAATGATTTTAAGGAATATTAAAGGGATAATCTTGATACATATTCTTGAAGAACCCAAGATGATCTCAGGGGCTAATTATAAAGAAATGTTAAAAAGATTGAAAATTGCATTCATAAAGTCCAGGTAAACTGCACCAAGGAAATATTTCCCGTATGACATCATACTTGCTCATTCTCTGATGGTAGTAAGGAAAGTCCTGAGAATTCCAGTGGGAAACCATAGCCTGTCCACCCTGTACTACCGATCTTACCTCTTCAGAGTTCCTTTCAGTCTTCCAACTCAAAGAATATTTAAAAGGGGCATGATCTGAATCCCTCAAGGATGTCAAAACTCTCCTATGTAGTCCATGTCAAATAAGTCAGAATCGGGGAGGGGGGGGAGGGGAGGGCTAGAGATTGAAAGTGTAGACATGGCTGGAGGATAGGTGGAGACAATAGCTTCACAGCTCAATATTTTAATTGTTTCTCTGATTTTGTTGCAATATTTTTTAATTTAACCTTATATGTACTACAGGGCTTGAAGGAAATCCCACAGTGTACGGCATTAGTGGGGAACGATTGGGGTGTGGCTAGAGGGCAAAGAGACCTGAATGTAAGGCTAAGGTAAATTTATGTCACAGCCAATGGAAATCAATGTATAAAAGGCAACATATCAGCAGTTCTAAACTAAGATAATTGATCTGAATGATAGGAGGGAGAAATGAGTTGGGGAATTTAATAAGCCATTTCAAGTATAACTTAAGCACCAATATAAGTTTAGAAGGCTGTAGTTGGAACAGAAAGAAAATCAAAAATTAAAAAGGCCCTGTCTATGGATTAAAAAAGTAGAACTTTCAGCACATGGTAGTCTAGTAGAGATGGAGATGGGAGATAAGAGTTAATAATGGCTAAGAAGTTCCCTACTTGAGGGATTAAATGTATCATTATTACTTGCTCTCAAGTAGATTCCAACTCACTGTGGTCACGTGTTAGAGAGGAAGAGGCTTTTGTGGCTACAGTCTTGAGGAAGATGGAGCCCTGGTTTATAATGGCACAGTGGTTTCAGATTTGGCCCCTAACAGAAAGGTGTGGCAGTCTGCTTCCATACAGATCGCTCACAGCCTTGGAACCCTCTAAGGCAGAAGTACGTTGTCCAATGCGATCCCTGGAAAGTAGAAAGCAACTCAAAGGCAATGAAATCTTGGAAGCAGACAACCAGGCCTTTCTTCTGGAATTAGCAGTGGACTACGGACCACTTGCACCACCTAGGGACTTTGTCTGCAGTGAAAGCCGTATTGAAGGGAGAAGAATGGTGAATTTGGCGTTGGTCATTCTAAGCTGACGTAGGCAATGAATTCTCCAAAGTCAATGTTAAGCAGACAGTTCCAAATGTAACATCTCAAGAATACTTGGGTCAGGAACACTCAAGCTTCTAGTACAGATGAAATAATCTTTAAATGTATCGAGAAAGAAAATTGATATAGGATAAATTGACAATTCTTAACATAACACATTGTTTGTAAAATTTTAAAAATTTAAATTTATTAGGATTTATTAGTAACACAATTACACAGAATAAAGTTCAATAATTCATCAATGATGATCACCAATATGTGCTTCTTTGTGGCTTTTTAAACCATATTTCTTATGATTCAAATTTATTTATAATGTATTTGAATTTTTCATACATAGCTTCACAACAGGACATTACAGATCTTCCATTGGTAAAATTAATGAAAACAACATCATTCATGAAAGGCACATAAAGAATTTAAACACATTTAGGAAATTTTGATAACTCTGAATTTGTTTACATTACAGAAAAAAAAATCCCTCAAATAAAACAGCTATAAATGCAGTTTATGGTTACCCCCACCCTTCCCAAGCCCGTACACACACACATACTTGAAAACACACAAAAGGACAGCGCATAAACTTAAAAACTACTTACAGTCAAGCTTACTCGTCTGTTAAAAACGAGTTGTTTTGTTTTGAAGGGTGGGGCAAGGTCAGAAACTCTGCTAATTTTGCCGAAGGAAGGTCACAGAGACATCATGAATACTCAAAAGAAAAATGACTCTATTAAAGTTCAATATCTAGCTAATGTGTAACATTTATTTGAGCATACATATAATCACTGACTGTGTTAAATACTATTACTCACTTTCTAAGTGTAATTGCCCATTCCATTCCTCAGAAATAATAGCACAGATCAAAAGAAATAATACAGACTCAAGCATGTGGGGGAAATTTGAATAATCTATGCAAGGGAAGAAAGTAATTTTAAGATAGTGTGATAATCACATTTGAAAATCGTTACATATGTGAATTTAAAGCTTCAATTATTTCAGCAGTAGGTTTATTCAAAGAACTTTCTTGCTATTTTCCAAACAAGGAACTATCATGTATGCTAGGTACAAGAGATTTCCCAAAGGAAATACACAAATGAATGTCTCAAAGTTCATTAGCTGACATTTTAATTTTTTTGCCCACAGTAAACTCTCAACAGCCAACTGATCAGTTTTAAATAAAAATGTAATCTTTCAAACAGTATAAAAATTAATCTTGGCATTACCTTTAAGGCAATGCGAATATATCACCCAAATTAATATTAAACTTCCAAGTGAAAACAAACAAGCTGAATAAACACTGACTACACCGTAAGTTTAAGTTAGTGTCTCCTCCAATATCTGAACTCTTAATTTTATGAACCCAATAAGAAGAGAACTAAAGCAGCATGCTCTCTGAAAATAAAAGAAAAAGAGAAACATAGACAATGATAATGGATCTAAAGGCAGGAACAATCGTCCTCTTGGGAACATCACAATAAGATACATCAAATGTAACCAACAAATCATGTTATTAAAATAATTTGTGTGCAATGCTTTTACATATAACACTTTCATGATTACAAGTATACATATAATCAAGATAAGGTATGTAATACTTCCTAATATTAATTACTGTACTTAAAAATGTACAGGACATGAACATAAATAAAGTTGTTTAAAATTGGCAAACATAATAGTCTGTCATTCAGTACAGGTATACTCAGTATTTCTGTTATTTCCCAAACCACTCACACTAGAATCTGAAGTTGTCATTCTTAAAACCTAAAAGTAATGTGAAAAACTAAACTTATAAATACATGTATACGTACATTTGCATATTTACACTTACGCAGAAATCATCAATACACTAGAGCCCAGCGTTAACACTGTCCTTCAGTTTCACACTGCAGGACCACCTGTCACTTTTCAGAAGGATCCTTCTCTTAGTTTCAGTTAAAAACAACACAAAACAACTTTGGTCAGGCCCCAGAGGCATTGGCTGTATACTACATTCTGTGTTGCTGCAAGACTCTAGTCTAGAGAGATCCACATATAAGTACTCATTTGGTTTGAAAATGGAATTTATCGTTGACTGGAAAACTTAGAAGAGGCCACAATCCTTTAGATTATTTTTTATGATGACATCGGTCACAGCATCAAAGACAAACTGCACATTCTTGGTATCCGTGGCACAGGTGAAGTGGGTGTAGATTTCCTTTGTGTCCTTTCTTTTATTGAGGTCTTCAAACTGACACTGAATGTATGCAGCTGCCTCTTCATACGTGTTTGATCCTGGGATGTAAAAAGGGAAAGAAGCATAATGTGATGTTAACACAAGTATAGTTCTAAACAAGACTGGACCTCAAAGTACGGAAGCCAGCTTCCTAGATGTAAAATATATGGACTCTGTGATTTTTCCTTCTGGAAATCATTTCTTTTAAATGGAAAATAACAGATGCTACCCTTTGGTGACTGCAAGTTACCCTAACATTAATCCCCCTCCCCCTTTTACATAGCATCCCATGCGCTCCATAATTTTTTTGTTCTTCCCTAAATCTTCATATGCCAGATGCCTTGTCTCCCATGCCCTGCTACTCACCACCTGCTAGCACTGAACGACCCATGATTCCTGCAGTGGCATGCTATTTCAGTCCTAGCCTCGGACTTTTTCAGTAAACACTGGCTGACCAACCACCAGTCATGTTCATCTTTAGCATTTCATTTTCCTTATTCAGCAATTGTACAATGGCCCACAATGTGGGTTCGCACGACACGGTTAAACACGGGAGTGGCACATTCCGAGCAATCGGGTTTCGCCTTAAAGACTTTCTCTAGGCCGAACACTCCAGCAATGACTTGGCGTTACCCAAACGAAGCAAACCCATACTCTGTGACTGACCAATTCCGTTTCTAGGTGTGCACCAGACAGATTCACCAGAAGACATGGACAAGAACGTCAAGAGCAGCCCCCTCGCGACCTTATGCACAAGAGCCGGAAGCACCATCTTCATCATCGACCCTATGATTGAACCAATACTTGCAGCCACTATGTCAGTCCAGCCGGTTGAGGGCCTTCTGTTTTGCTGCCCCTCTAAGAGAAGTACTACCTCTGTTTTAGGAAACGACCTCAATGCTCATCAAATGCAGACTGGCTAACAGTGTAATATATTCATAAATGAGCCGAGATGTAGTAACGAGAAATAAAAATGCAAACATGACTATTACACAAACTGGCATGTATGAATCTTATAATCACACAAAAGAAGCTAGGTACAAAATATACATTTATGTAAAGTTTTAAAATACTCGACATTAACTGATGAGGGCAAAGGTCAAAATCATGTTTATCCTTGGGCTCAAGGAGTTCATCAGCAGGGTCAGAGGGGAACTGAGGGGACATCTGACGTCCTGGATTGTTCTGGTTCTTTCCTTTTTCATTGACGTTAGGAGTAATAGCGCAAAATTATTTGCCTTCCTGATAAGGTCCACCACTCTTGCAATGGAGTTCCTGGGTGGGGCAAATTACTAAAGCACCGGGCTGCTAACTGACAGGGCGGTTGTGTGATTCCACTGGGAAGTACTTGAGAATGAAGCCCTGCAAATCCTGGGGATCACCATTCGACTCTGACAGCATGGGATTGCCAGGAGTCAACATCTATGGCCCTGTCACTGGTTCAACTAGTTAGTCTTGTATCGCGCGCTTAAGATTCTCTATTGCACATTTGAGGCTAGCTTTATGTCAGGAGAACCATCAATAAACTGAACTTATGTGGCTGCAGTACTTTCCCTCCAGCTGGCTTATCTGACTGCTTTCAAGTTTGTTCACCCAGAAGTTTCCCTCATTAACCAAATTTGGATGTTTTTTCTTCTTAAAATATTTTCTTCTACCTAATCTTTGTTAAATAGCTTGACAGAATCTCAACTAACTTTTGGTGTTAAGTCTTTGGAACAAGAATGTGAAGCCTTTTGTTCTAACAATTAGGCAGTCTGAGATGCTCACCTGCCTGGCATGATCTCTGAAGACAATGGGTGCACAAGAAAATGTGGTGAAGAAAGCGGATGATGCTTGGCTACCAAAAGATATAACACCTGAAGTCACTGAAGACAATGGGTGCACAAGC
>NW_022103920.1:46044547-46209985 GCF_000313985.2 Echinops telfairi | reverse complement strand
TAAGAATGATGAAGTCAACATATGTACTAAAGTGCTGGACACAGATGACGTATGTGCAGATTGTGATGAGTTGTATGAGCCCCTAATAAAATGATTATTAAAAAAAAAACAATGTGAAGCTTAAGGAAAACACTTCATACACTACAGCTCAACTCATTTTTATGTCACATATGATGCCATGCAATTCAATGTGACCCACCGGGATATGTTCTTTAAACTGCTATGGCAACCTAAGTTATGGAACTGTGACAGAAAAATTAAAACAAAGTGATCTTCAAATAACACAGGTTGCTAGAGACAATCATTTATCTTTAGAAACTAAATTTTGTCTTATTAAATCACAATAAGGCTGGTGCTTTGAAAATCAGAAGCAAAAATCAGTGCATTATTGGACTTCAACAGCTAATGTAATCTATAAATTAAAAACACACATAAGTAAATATGATCGTGAAAATGAAACTCAACTATGTGTGTGTACTATAAGAAAATAGCTAGATTACTGTATCCCCAAAGCCACAGGATCTATGAATGAACTAATGAACATATTCCTCAGGCTGACTTGAAATCCTGGGAAAAGAGAGGCTAGTGTGGGAGGGACATGGAATTGTGTCATTTCCTAACACGTGATAGAACTGTCATGAAAATAAGTGCAGATGTTAACTAGGTTTTGCGAATAGTTGGTGAGCTATTTAAAAGGTGAGCGGATGATATTTTAGAAAAAATGAATATGAATTCAGTTTGAATTTCAGGTGTCAGAAAAGCATGCACATGAGAGAATCACGCACGATCCAACAATCAGTGGGAAGAGCAAGCCTTGAGCTCTAGAAGAAATCACAGTTGAGGACAGAATCTCACATCCTGAGTTTTACGTAGGGCTGTGAAAGGAGAGAGCACGGAAGACTATAGGACTACAGACAGGACTGGTGAAACACTGAGAGATAAACAGAACAGGAGGAGGAAACAGGAATAGACAGAGAGGTAGAAGAGAACCCGCAGGAGTAGTCTGGACTCTTCTATAGGAAGCAATAGAAATTGAAACCGAGAGTACAAGGTGAAGCAAAAGGCAGCTGGTTGGTTAATAATGAGGGCATACAATGACGATTTTAAATTATAATCGATAAAGTGACATGTGAAAGAATTATGCACCCTCTGTTTTGTTCAAGGACTGAGATCAGGGATTCTGATTCTGTAAGTAAATTTCTTGATCACGTTGCGCTGTACCGAGGAGGGAAAGAACGAACAAGGACATCGTAGGTTCCTCTCAAACCCCTGTAGGTGTACAGCATGTATACATTCATTTGGGGACTCTGGTGGTGGTGTTTCCTATAAAATTGTCAGTTTGTAATAGAAAAGGATAAAAGTAACCTGAAAGATAGTCTCAAAAAGAACCGAACTGAGCCCCCTCATCTTTGGATAACTTCATTCTTGAAAAGAGAACTAGCCATAACAGAATTAAAAATAAATTAGGAGTTATAGTCTTAATAAGCAATAGAAATTTTTCTGAATGTGGTAACTTATGAGATAATGACTTTCCAAATGAAAACAAAAATCAACTGTGCAAAATTATTTTGGAGTTCAACTATACCTTTGAAACACTAACAAAATTGCTGTAATAACTGTAATTATATTTATCATACAAAACTTCCTGTCTTTGATTCCCTTTGATTCTCATTAAAGGCAATCTACTTGCTGATGGCCTGAGCATCAGAGTCCAGAGGCCTAAGTCTAGAATTAGACTCTGGCCCTTCAGTAGACCGCAAGGTTTTCATGTGTCAGTGGAACTACAAGACGGCTGATATCAGAGGGCTGGGTATAATTGACTCAACAGAAAAACTGATTAAAATTTTATTTAAAATGAAACCAATTCTTGAGACTTTCTTTGCCCCCAAACCCAGAAATAATGAGGTAAGGCTAGGCAACTTGGATCCATTAACTACATTAACTAAACCCTTCAACTATTCAGATTTAGAGAGCATATAAACCAGTCACACTTATTTCAGGCACAGAGCTCCCTTTGTTAAAACGAAATAATATTCAGAGCCCAATATGTAAAACAGATGAGAGTTGAGCTACTCTGCTTTAATGAGAGAACAGGTGGTAAAGAGGAGCAAGGTTCACAAAAGAAGTCATCCGTTTCCCTTAACTGCCGCCTTCTTTAGCAGCCTGGAGGGACTGCAAGAAACTAGACTAAATTCTGTGGTTTACAAATGGGGGAGAGTTTAGGTAAGTTAAGTGCCTTTTTCATGATCAAAGAGTTTATAATGCAAAAGCCAGGACAGTAGCTCAGGTCTCTTTTTTCATAGTAGTCAATAAAATTATAATACCACTACAAATATCATTAATAAAGAAAAATTTCCCAATAAAATCTTGGCCCACTCTCCTTTGAAGTAAGCTGCTTCATTATTTCCTCCATAATTTTTCTTCTCTCCCTTACAGTAGGATTCATGTTCCTTTTAAGAAATATGTAGCTTCGCCATCACTTGTTTACTTTCTGGTAAGTCTGTCTCTCCCATTACACAGTGCCTAGAAGCCATGCATCATTTAGTCTGCACTATACAATCCCTGGCATGGCCTCTGTTAATTGATGAAAAAATATTATTTTAAATATACAAAACTTGGAGTCATCAATGAAAATTATCTGCTTCTTCTACAAAACGAGTATATTATTTTCAGTTATTTCATTCATAATGTGATAAACTGTTTATAAAAAACCTTTTCTAATGCACTTGAATGCAGCTTGATAAATAATTCTCCTGAAAGTTAAGAATTACTAAGGCAAGAGATGGACATTAGTAAGTAAAATCTAGCTTAAAGGGACCATTCACTTAGAAATATGTGATTTCAAAAAGTCTCTACAGAATGTAAAATACCTGCATATTCTGGATAGCATATGGTAAGAGGGCTCTTTTTAATTTTTTCTTCAAAGAGATCCTTTTTGTTTAGGAAAAGTATGATAGAGGTGTCTGTAAACCATTTGTTGTTACATATGCTGTCGAACAGCTTCATGCTCTCATGCATTCGATTCTGTAAAAGAAAAAAGTACAACCAGCTTGTCATTAATAGCAATGGCCACGATAAATACTATGTCTAAAAAGTAGCAAGCATCCTAATAAAATTGAGTTTACTGATTTTAAAAATCAATGATATACCACATAAATATCTGCAATTTCAAAATAAATTTTGTTTGCTTTTAGGGAATGCAGGTATCTAATCGTTACTCATCCCTTTCTGCAATCAACTAGTACTGGCTGGGTGCCGGCCTACCATGTGCCATGCTCAAGCTTTCGAAATCTCCTTTCAGCACTTAACAATCTTGGGATGACCAATGTGAATACATATAAAAATGCATGGTTGTCATAGAGTTTACCTAACTTTACCTAAAAGTAAGCGTAGTATATTAAAGATTAATACTACATGTTTGGATCCAATTAGCCCCATAACCCTCCATGTAACGGTATATTGAGAAGCTCCTAGTTCCTGCCCTTCTGTGCCCGTGGTTTCAGGGTGAGCACTACTGCCTTTGATCCTGCCCAAATGAGCGAGGTGAACAATGGGGTAACCAAACCTACCACAGCGTAACTGTATATCACTAACTTTATAAATCAAGCTAACAACATTTCTCCTTGTCTTCCAAATTGCATTCCAATTAATTTAAAATGGCAACGTCTTAAATTATTCCTGAAAAGATTTCCCTCTGATTTAAGGTATGTTTACGCAAATCTGAAAATTACAGGGCAGTACCAAAGCACGCCATCTGTCAGAGCTGACAGAAGGAACAAGGAAACTGAGGCCGGCTCTCAGTCCTTTCCTGTTTCTCAGGATCCATCTGTGCTTCTCTGGCCTACATCCCTCTTAGCATGCAACAGAAAAGTTCCAGGAAAGAGCCGGAAGTGTCAACATCTTGGCCGGGGCTCCTGCGCCTTTGATTTCATACTCCATCCTTAAAAAACGGTTCTACTTGCCATTTCTTCATCCTCAGCTAGAACCAGGTCATAGTCACTAAGTGCTACACAGAAGATAATCGCCGTCACTCCTTCAAAGCAATGAATCCACTTCTTCCGCTCAGATCTCTGTCCTCCCACATCAAACATTCTGTAAGAGTCAAAACACTGAGTTGACATCACATGAACTGTGTTCAAAGGCTCTGCGCATTCCGGTAATGTCACCAAGAGAGCTCGAAAGAGCTGGGCGAATGTGGGATGAGAAGAAAAGGGAAAACGGAGAGACAGAGATACACACACAAATTGGTCTGGCGTCACAAGAAGGGTATAAAAAAGCCAGCTGTTGGGTTTTTGCTTTGTTTTATTTTTTTATTGGAGGAAACAATACACATGACTGGACTGCAAACTATGTGTAAACACTGAGAAATAATCACACCGCAACTAGGAAATGCAGAGATAATAGCGTCCATGCAATCTGCCAAAGTCATGGACATTGGCAGCAGAGCACATGGCCCCTCTTCCCACCGCAGAATGCTATTTTCTCTCAGAAGCAACGGGTGAGATTTTGATGTAAAGGAGAAGTCGCTGCAGGTGAGAAAACATGGGGCAAACAAGTCATATTCAGATGGAGCCTAAATAAAAGTAAAGCTTTAGTCTGGAGAAAAAGAAAGATGAAACAGGAAATTGGTAAGCTCTCTATTGAACGATCCTGAACAGAGTTATACACTCGGTGATTAGGCATTTTGCAATATGGGACCACTGTAGGTTAATGCACAGGGCAGCGGTCCATTCGAGATAATTTAATGGCTGTCTCTGTTTTTCTTACAAGAGCACAAAATTGAGTAAAAGTTGAAATTTGCAGACTATATTATGTAATCAAGAAATAACCACTTATATAACTGAAATAGCACTATACAAACTGGTGCACTTTTAAAGGCCCTATTTATCAAGAAAGTGCACTAATTAAAACAGTCCCTATTTAACTCTTGGGGAAAAAAAATTCCCTACAGAGTACCATTGTCCTATAAACCAAATCTGAGTACATTAACTAGTATTATTAATTTTATTGTCATTTAAGTGGCCTTCATTTTACTGCCTTAGCTAGTAAACTGTTCATTAAGTTTTAAGTATGCTATCAAAATAGGTAATATATTAAAAGGTCAGCTGGTAAAATAATGACCAAACAAGTCACACACACAAAAAAAAATTAAAATGGGTATTCATTTGTTCCATAGCTTATGACAATTCGAAAATAACTTTTTAAAAAATAACACATTTTGGTAACTTCTCTTCTCAAATATCACACATTAACCAGCCATGTTTTCCCTATTCTGCCTTTTTCTCCATAACATAGTATTATTATCTGATGTATTAAATCTATGTTTATTTCATTTCCTCCCTCCTAACCCAAGGCAGGGACTTGATTTCTATATGAGTCCCCGGGTGGAGCAAATAGCTTACTGACCAGTACTAACTGAAGCTACCCAGCTAGGCCTGGGAAATAAAGCCAGGTGATCTGTGTCCCCAAGGTCACAGCCTGTGGAGTGCCCCTCTTCTCCCTGCAGGGACCCATTCTGAGGTGAAATCAATCCGATGACAACTGACCTTGTTTTGTTTTTGTTCACTTTTTATTTACAACACTAGATGAATGAATGTGCCTAGAAAATATTTTAATGTACCCAGTTTCAAGCAAAATAGATTGCCTTTGATATTGCTGAAAATCACGATCTACCATTTATACTGTTAAATGTACAATAATCTTGCCTTGGTAATCAAGTAGTTCAACTGTGGAGGAAATGTCTTAAATTTATATTTTTATGAACTAAAATGAATGAGGCTCATTTATGTACTTGTCATAAACAAATACTCTGTAGTCTAATCTGGTTCATCAGAATCCATTTGGTAGGTGAAGCTGATGTTCTAATCCACAGTTGAGGGACAAAAATTATTAGAATGGGTCTACCGTATAAGACATGACAAAATAATAATAATTTATAAATTATCAGGGGTTTGTGAGGGAGAGGGGTGGGAGGGAGGGTAAAAATGAGGAGCTAATACCAAGGGCTCAAATAGAAAACAAATGTTTTGAGAACGATGAGGGCAACAAATGTACGAATGTGCTTGACACAATGGATATGTATGGATTGTGATAAGAATTGTACGAGACCCAAATAAAATGATTTAAAAAGAATTATACTGTTTAATAGTTTATTAGATGTTAGAGCGAGATAAAGAAAATAACCAGAACACTAATTTTACTATTGCTTCTATCTTCCCTGAAATACTAGATTAAAAGTATAGAACATTAGTCATTGTTTCACACATACATACATTAGAAATAGCTTACCTAGTTTAAATACTGTTGTTAAAACCTGCCTATATTATCTATATTAAAAAAAGAAAGAAAGAAAAATTACTATGCTTACCTTCTTAGAAATAGATGAAACTCTTGGCTAGCAGAAAATATGGAATACATTTGAATTTCCTTGGGATTCATTTGATTTACATAGGAAAGAAGATGTTAAAGCTACTGCAATATGCTGAGGTATCCTTAGACTGTCATCTAATATTATTTATGACAAAGACTGACGGGTACAAAGCTAATTGATCAAATATGGATTATCAACTCCCATAAAGAAATTATACCCTAACCAAAGATGTTGTACCCCAACCTATTATCCATTTATATACTTATTAAAAATATATAAGAAAACAAACAGCTGCCATCAAGTTGACTCCTACTCACCGCTTCTCCGCGTAGGGTTTCCAAGGCTCTATCTCTATGGGAACAACAAGCCTCATCCTTCTTCCCCAAAAGTGACTGGTTTGTTTGAACCCCCAACCCTGTGGTTAGCAGCCTGCCTGACCCACAGTGCCATCAAGGTTCTTGTCATACTTTTATAGAAAACATACATCTGTCATGTTACGATAATGATTATGTAAGTATACATGGAAAGAGGAGTTGCATTAACTACAGATATAGATTTAAAATCATGGTAAAATTAAAGTGTTTGTTCTTCACAAGATAACCCACATTGATACTGTCTACAAATGCCTTGTCAAGAGGTGAAATGTATGTTCTTAAATTATTATCACCCTATTGCCTCAGTTTGAGCTGTTAGTACTAAACACACACACACACACACACACACACACACACATTAAACTGGTAGTTTTATGTCAGCAGTTAAAAATCATACAAAGAATAAAATCACACAGAACTACAAAATATGAAACACAGCTTCATGTTCAATTATTCTAAATACATCTGTGCCCTAATTCATGTCAAGGTCACTTAACAAATAAAAAGAACAAAGCTGTAATTTGTGCAATGTAAGTTTGCAATGACAGTAATTTAATGGAATTCAGACCACAAAGAAGGCAGTTTATCTGAAGTGCCTGACAAACCTATGTTTCTCTTTATGCGAGCAGGAAAAAAGAAAAAAAAACAGAAATTCTACCCCACTCCAGGACCCCAAACAGACCAATGTAAGTCAACATCCTGGAAGGGTTATGGTGCAAGACGTTTACAGGAAACACTGGAATACTTGGATTGATGCTGAAATGATCATATTAGGAAACTGGCAAAGGACAAGACTGCAGTAGTCTGTATTAAGAATCTTAAAGCAGGTTTGTCCATTTACTTCACAGTGGAGTCTATATATTTCATCTTACCTCCTAATTGCAACTCCAGCCATGGTTAGAATAAGATATTACTAGAACAGAACAATAACTTAAATTTGCTTTAGGGCATGGTCTTTAAAAGAGGTAAACAAACAAGTGAAAAGCCCCATTTTAACACATATTGGCTTCAAAAAAACCCCAAACTTGCATTTCATGCATTGAATGGTCTTAATTATACAAATGAACATACACAGGTCTAACAAGATTGATGAGGTAAAACACAATAGGGGAGGAAATATTAGAGAACTAGATAATAATTATATGTTTCATCAGTGCTATACTGCACCCTGGATACATCACCCCTCTCCAACTGTCTTACAGGGGGGCTTTGGGCCTCCACTTTGTCAACATTCCTTCACATCAATTTGATTGCTTGTTTTTGAACTTCTAATACCTATTTCCATAAACACCTCACAATCACACAGGCTGGTATGCTTCTTGCATGTGGGCTTTGTTGCTTTCCTGCTAAATGGCCCCTTGTTTAACTTCAAGCCTTTAAGACCCCAGACAATATATTTTTTTTATAAGATCACTCAATACATGAGATCCAGGATAGGTACACCCTTCAGAAACAGTAATGGGAGTAAAAATTCCCTGAGGGTATGGGAAGAGAGGAGGAGGAAGGACAGGAAGGGGGAACCGATAGCAATGATGACTGTATAACCCCACTTCAGGGGAATGAATAACAGAACTGTAGGTGAACGAATACACTGGATATAGTAAGATAATGGCAAATAAAATAATAATAATAATATATAATATAATAATGATTCCTGGGGGTTAGGGTGGCAGTAGGAAGGAATAAAGGCAATCTAATATCAAAGAGTTCAAAAGAAAGAAAATGTTTTGAAATTGATGGTGTCAGCAATTGTACAGCTATGCTTGATCTAATTGAATTATGGATTGTTATAATATCTGTAAGGCTCCCAATAAAATGATTTAAAAAACAAACTAAATCAAAAGCAAGAGCAAAAAGATTATTTTGAATACTAAACTTTTAAATTATAATCATTTCATAGTTTCAAGGTACTATGACAATAATCTCCATCTAAGTTGTATCACTTCAAAAGTCCTATTTTAAATTTGTTCACTTGGTATTTCAGAAGCAGTGATCAGACTAAAAGATGATAAAGATGATGAGTGATTTTAATAATGGAAAATGGTAGCAGTGGGAAAAAAAGCAGTTTAGAAAACAGAGAACACAAGGAGAAGAAAAAAGTAGCCAATGCAAAGCTGTGTCATATAAGAAAGCAGAAAGTTACATGGTCAGATAAACAAATTACAATCTATAGCTCCATTTGGAAAAGTGAGAAATGCCTTTTTTTCTTTTTTAGTTTGAAGGGTTTTGGAAAGGAAAATATCCATGAAAATAACTGAAAGCAAATGTTAGTTTCTGGAAAATTCAATTACATCAATCACCCAGGTGGAAACACTTAGTGAGCAATGATAGTAACAAATGCATTTTACGTAAAATATTTATAGGGAAGAAATCAGAGATATAGCTGCATTTATTTAACTGTACTGCTCACAACTGGCAACAGGTAGTTTCTTTATATGGTTACCTCAGGACTAATTTTTTTTATCTTTGACTAGAATATTTTCTTAAAAATGCTATTACAACTGTGTGATATTTTATTTTACAATTTCAAAGCATTAGCCTTCACTGAGGAAGAGTATTTTTCAAAGTGGGCACTACTGCTGGAATAATCCAGCGGGGCTGCAAAAGCAGGTGTCTACTCTTTATCCGGGATTCTGGGCTGTACTACAAATTGTTATACTTACCAGGAATCGCTGACTATTTTTTCTTTTTCGGGAAAGTGAGCAGCAGATCAAATAAACGTAGGGTCCTAAGGTCTAATCTATGTTGGTATTAGATCTTTGTCGGATCGATTCTGACTGACAGGCACCCTATCTCAAGCTCAGTGAAGCTCTGTTCAATGCCGAGCTATCCTCCCAGTGTGGTTACGTTTGATCCCGTGTCACTCGGAAACACTGTGTCAATCCATTTCTCTGAGTGCCTTCCCGTTTTCACTGGCCATTGGACTTTCCCACGTATGACGCCCTTTCCCAGGAACAGGTTCCTCCGATATCATGTCCAAAGTGCAGGAGATACACTCTCGCCATCCTCCCTTTTAAGGAGCATGCTGGCGGTACTTTTTCTGACAGATTTGTTTGTTCTTCTTGCAATTTGTTGTATATTCGATATTGTTCCCTAACATAACTGAGATGCATCAACCCCCTCTCTAACTCACTTTCGTTGCCATCAAGTTGATTCCAACTCACTGTGACCTTATAGGACGAGGTAGAATATCCTGTGGGTGTCTGAGACTAATTCTTTACAGAAGTGGAAAGCCACATGTTTCTCCCATGTAGCAGCTGGTGGATTTGAACTGATGATCTTTTAAGTAGCTGTGGAACCAGTAACCACTATGCCTCCAGCATTCCTTTCTCTAGATATCCTAACTCACTGTTCAGCTTTCACATGTACATGAAGTGACAAAATAGTCTAACCCATATTGCATGTTAAAGCCAGATGTCAATTTTTAAAAATCATTAAGTAAAGCAATAAAGGAAAAATAATTTTAATAGAGATATGGTATATACCAAATAAAAATAAAAAATTTTAATAAACTTTGTATAGGTTAACAGTTTGCTGTTTTACTAGTTTTTCAAAAATATTGCATACACATATGCACATGCATGTGCATGCACACACACATTAAAAAAAACAAAAAACCAAACCTATTGCCATGGAGTTGATTTTGGCTCACAGTGACCCTGTGAGGTTTCTGAGATGACAGTACACCTTTATAAGGGCAGACAGACTCATCTTTCTCCCGCAGAGTGGCTGGTGGGTGGTCTGAACCAACACGAACCCACAGTGCCACCAGGGCTCCTGATACTTATAATTCTCTATTTCCTTTCTGCAGGGATGGTTCTGCAGATAAATATACAGTCTTGTAAAATGTGAAATTCTATAGTGAACCTGAAAACTTCAACCAGAATGTGGCAAAATAGAGTTAACAGATGATTTATCTAAGTCTTCACAATATTAGGAACATCACAACAGATAAACATGGAGTGTAAACATTATGAAAGCTTTTATAAAATACACATAGTAAAAAAAAAATACACATAGTAAGTATCTTTGTTAATCCAAATGAAGTTTTCTGCAGAGACAACGGGAGTTTGGTTCATTTGAGTCAACATTATACAGCTCTACAGGTACGGGATTGCATCTAAATGACTTAAATGCTTACAGCTGTACCTTTCTAAAAATGAACCTCAACCTAGTTGTATTACAATATATATACACAAATAGATATATATCCAAGAATATTATTTAATAATAAGCAAATTTTTATTGGCCTGGATGATATGATCTCTGATGGTTCTGTAAAGTAGGCACTGCCCTCAGTAGACTTTTTTTTCTGTGTCCCTTCTGATTGAAAGATAACAGGCACCAAGAAAATGCCACATTTAAGTAAATGCCAATTAAGGGGAGATAGCAGTTTTAAAAGGTTACCTCTGTAAACCCTTTCACTTAGCTTCAATATTCTAAAACATGGAATTATAATGAAGGAAAAGGGAAATATTTATTTTTAATCAGTACTTTACAAGATCTAGTTACCCTATAGGGTTATAAAATTTCTAAGAAAATGAGTAAGTTTGTCTCAGTAGAATACTTCATGATGTTAAATTACTTTAGTCATGTATATATTCTTACATGGGTTATATACCCCCTTTTCCATGATTTCATTGTTATGGTTTTAGCGAGAATAAAATGGAGATGGTGAACAATATATGTACAGTAGGATAACTAAGTGAAATACTTAGTAGAGAAAGTCAAGCTGACTGGTTCACTGTAAAATGTGGGGATCTTAGGTGCCTCTCATTTCTGAGAGATACAATTCACTATTTCTGTTAAGACTCTACTCAGTAAATAGCACACACATTTTACAGTGACTATTTGTCATTATGAGAGAGTGAAAACATCCATTTGTGATGAATAAGCATTTTATATGACATTTTTAAAAGGTGTTCTTTTTAATATGTTCATAAGTACTCACATATTCTATTAGTAAAGCTTTATCTCTTTACCTAAAAATGAATGACAATACTTGCCTAAAATAAGATTTTCCTTTAAAAATAAACTCCTCCATTTTTGTTCTTTAAACAAAACATTCTTTTGTCCAGCCTTCTCAATTTTAAAATTAATTTTCCAACTACAACATTTTTTGAAAAACTTTTATTACTATACTTGTTTCTAAAGCAGTGTATTTTAAACCTAAATTTGCAAGCCATCCATTTTGCAGTTACTCACTTGAAATGGAGATCTTTGAAGGTGAAATGGGTTTCAACAATCCCTGTGGTCTTCACTCTGGTTCGCAGAACATCCTGTTGAGTTGGGATATAATTTGGTTGTGCTATTCTGTCCAAGTCATTCAAATAGCTGAGAAGATAAAGAAAAAACAAATCAAAAGCATGCTAATAGCTAAGATGATCTGAACCAAATAAAACACATTTTGAAATATGTAATATTCTAATTTACTGTATATACTCAAGTATAAACCAAGTTTTTCAGCACATTTTTTATGCCTTTTCCCCCCCTGGCTCACTCCCCTTTTTATGCCGTTTTTGTGGTAAAATTAGGTGCCTCGGTGGATATTTGGGTTGGCTTATACTCGAGTATATATGGTAATACTTTTTAAATTTCTGTAATGATACAATACATTCCATTTAAACCTATACAAGTATTTTACAATTCTCCCAGCCTTTCCCCCCCTATGTTTTGTTTCTTAGAGATGATTGGTAACTTTTCTTTAGAAATAATAATTTAATAAATACTCATTGCAATACATTTTCTGCATTTAGAAGTGTCTTTAAGAGTTGTTTCTTAAAATTTTTATTAAACTCTTTTGCTCTAGATTTGTGCTGATGCTCCAAAATTCCTGTTGTGTGAGGATTAAAATAGCTTTTCATTTTTGAGCATATACCAGTGGAGCTTCCTGGCATCAAATTGATGCCAGTCTCTAAGGCCTGTCATTCTCTCTCAAGGGAAAAAAAAAAGGGTTTTAGAATTTCTAACCCTGCAGATCAGTCAAATGTGTAACCACAACACCATAAGGTCTCCTGTGTGTATAGTCAGGGATGTCAATAACAAATTGAAAGGTGGGATAAAGAGAGAAGCCCTAGGCTATCGTGCAGCCAAGGGCAGCAGAAAAACAGTACAGAGGCTGGGAGAGTCACGCCTTATTTCCACAGCCAACAGAATTATTTTTTTTCAAAGCTATGCATTAAATTTTTTTTTTTTACAAAAACAACTTTATCTCTTTCAAAGTACTCAAAGTACACTTAATACATTTGTCAAATCTGCGATTCCATTCTTGGAAACATTTTTCAAACTCATCAGTTTGGATGGTAGACAGCCCCTTCCTCATTCTTTTTTCTTCACCTCTTCTACATCAGAAAATCACTGATCTTTCATTTTCCTCTGCACTAGCAGAAACAAAAAGAAGTTGCATAGCGTGAGGTCAGGTGAATAAGGTGTGTGGCGCAAGAGAGGCATGCTGTGTTTTGCCCCAAACTGGCGCACTGAGATGGCTATGAGAACAGGTACATTGTTGTGGTAAGACCAGTCCCTCATCTGCCACAAATCAGGCTTTTTTTTGTCATACACTGTTATGCTAGGGTTTCTTAATACTGGTGGTGTACTTCTTCCATGTGGACTTTGTTGCTTCCCCGCTTGATGGACACTTGTTTGACCACACACCTTTAAAACAACAGACACTATATTTTTTAATAGCTGGGCACCATCAGCTTTCTTCACCACTTTTGTTTAAGCACCTATTTTGTCTTCAGTGATCGTGTTGGGTAGGTGAGTATTGTACAGTGCCACATTATTCGAACAAAGCACTTGTGTGCTTAGGTGAGGTTTTAGTAGAGACCAAAAGTCCATCTGTTTCCTGTTTTATTTAAAATATATGCACATGTATAGAAAAATAAATGTATAATGATATATATACATACTTATATATCTGTATTTAATCTATGCATATAAACTTTTGATATATCCTTCTTTCCTCTTTTTTTTCCCCTCCTACCCCACTATCATAGTTACCCAATGTTTACCTCTCAGTAATTCCTCTTAAGCACTTTTCAAATCATCAAACACATTCTTATCATTGTCCATTTTAAAACCCTTGCTCTTCCCTTGTCCCTGTCATTGTTGGCTTACCATTCCCTGCCCCTACTTCCTCCCCTCTTATGTCCCTCCACCCAACACCCCCCCACCCACCCCCAGCCCCACCCCGAACCATTGGTCCTGTTGCTCTCTCCATTGGGTTGCTTATCCTGACTGTCTGATATAGGTAGACATATCTATCCTCTTAAACTGTTTCATAGCCACATCAGCAATCAGAACAGAGTCTGGCAAACAAAAGGAGCCTAATAAATAACCATTTGTTGGAAACTAAAAACACTATCTAAACACTGAATTTCTTAATAAGAAATGTAAATGATGGATTAGCAACTAGAAACATTTTAAACTGTTAAGTTACATAGTGCTAAAAATACATAGGTAAAAGCTTGTTCCATTTTTGATTGTTTTTATTGCATAAAAAGAATGTTACTACTTTTGAGTTTTTTGCATTGACAATAACCAATATGCACTCTATCCATGTTTCATAACCTTATTCCTCACTGTAAGAAAATCTGAGTTAAATAGACAAATAGAAAAAACATAGGCCATTGAAAGTTTTCACTACTTCTCTTTAAAATAGAGCTATTTCGGTTGAAAATCTATTAATTGGTGATACAGGTATTTTTGGGGGGGGGGTTGCTTAACACTCATATAGTTTGAATGATGAGATGTCATTGAGTCAATTCCAACTAATCCCTAGTCAGTAGAAAAGAGTAGAACTGCCCCGTACTGCTTCCTAGGCTGAAATCTTAATAGGAGCAGACCACCAAGTCTTCTCTGCCATGGAGTCATTGGTGAGTGGCAAGCCTCAATCAGCAGCTTAACCAAGGGTTAAAAAACTAGGGTTTCTTAACACTCTAATAGGCTCTTAGAAACTGTACAATTCTATTGCCAAAGGACAAAAATTTAGAATTGTGATTAGGCAGTGTTAGTGAGCAGTTTGTCGACATCCCTCTAAACCTGGTGAAGAACTAAAACATCAATATCTCCTCTAACCATTGTGGGGAAGACATTTTTTATCATTTCTTTAATTCTTAAAAAAAAAGGCTGGTTAGGACAAGGAGAAATAAGATAATCGGGAGTCAAGGGAACAGTTTTCCTCAATGGGTATACCAGTAAAGAATAAATGGAGAGAAGAACCTCACCAATAGACTGAGCTCGTTCCCCACCCCCCACCCCGGTATAAAAAGAACTGTTATGTTAGGTTCCTTCACATGGATTCTGATTCATAGGGACCGTATGAGTAGAATTGTCCCATAGGGTTTTCTTGGCTGTAATCTTTGTGGAAGCAGCTCATAAGGTCTTTTTCCCACAGAGCCGTTAGACGTTCTGTTGGGCCAAATGCTTAGCTGGTGCACCATCAGGACTCCTTAGAAAGCACAAGTTCAAATTCATTGTCATCAAGTCTATTCCAACTCATAAAAACCCTGTAATAGGACCAAGTGAACTGCTTCTTGGAGTTTCCAAGAACTTAAATCTTTACAGGAACATACAGCCTCACTTT
The DNA here is from genome assembly GCF_000313985.2 of Echinops telfairi. NCBI lineage: Eukaryota > Metazoa > Chordata > Mammalia > Afrosoricida > Tenrecidae > Echinops > Echinops telfairi. The sequence goes on along the minus strand of NW_022103920.1, from coordinate 46,194,654 downwards.
CTCCCTTTCAGCAGCTGGTGGGTTCAAACCACTCACCTTGTGGTTAGCAGCTCAATGCATAATGACCCACTACACAACCAGAGTTTCTGTAAAGAGCAATCTGTATAAGGAAGGCTCTCATTTTGATTTTTCTGCAGGTATTAGCCTTGCAACAACAAATATTATGATGTGTGAGTCATTCATGCTGGAAATAAATGTTCTAATTTATTTTGTAGCCTCTGTGAAGCTTGGGTTGTTTACTCAAGCTTGGCTGCGATTTTAAGCACTGGAGATGCGACATTAACAACATAAAAACTCAATGCCAAAACTACTGCCACAGAGTCAATTCTTACTCATCATGACTCTGCAGGATGTCCAAGTCTGCAAATCTTTAGGGAAGAAGAGAACCTCATATATTTACTATGGAGAGGCAGTGGGTTTGAACTGTTGACTTTGGAATTAGCAGCCCAATACCTTAATTTACAGTATAGTGAGAGTCAGAAAAGAGTTAACTGAACTAAAACAACATCAAAATAAATGTGAGTCTGTGACTGTTTATAAATGAAAATTACATTGGGCTCTCAGTACACAACACAAGGAGGCAGGAAGCAACTCAATCGGACAAGGGGAAGTTCCTTGTCGAAGTGCTGACTAGTCGAGAGCACTACAGGATAATAAAAAAATTGCAGTAGCTCATGAAAAGATGCAAGTGATTCACTGTAGTAAATCATTCACATACTTGGCCATGTAATAAAAGAGCTGCTAAAAGGCAGTCTGTCCTCAGGAGCCATTTGTTGCCTTTTGTTCATGTGGCACAGTACACGCACGTATCTAGACTTTCTAGTATCTGTCAGTTTTTACCTAATAGACACTTGGGTCCCAAGAGGCCAGAGCCCAAGAGGCTAGAACGTTCTTGGAGAGTAAAACAAGCACATAGAACATATTTCAAAAGATTGACTGATGCTACCCACTCCATATTTCCTATTTGACTTGAGTATGGGTGCTAAATTATTGTAGCAAATACTTGATTTTAAAACTTTAATGGGAAACATTAGGTAGAGGAAGTATATCACAATTTGCTTTGCAAATTTCATAGGGCTACTGCCTAGAAAACCCAGGCAGATTTTTCTTCCAACAACTCCATTAGTATCTGTATATAGTGTCTGATGCAATAGGGAAACTGACATAGACACTTTTAAGTATGCAACTATTTGACTCAGGGGATGAAAATTCGTGGACTGCCATACACTTTCAAAAAGAAAACTCTCTATTCAACATAGCTTTCAAAGGGACTTGTCTGATGTATCTTTACTAGCAAAATAACAGGTTCCCTATTTGTCTGCCCCCAGGCAAAACACCTATATACCCAAATTCCCAGTGAACATTGAAAAGTGACAATTATTTTTCAAAACATATTGGAAAGAGTCCCATTCTGCATGTTTCAATTAGAATTACCTAACCCTGAGTCCCTGAAGACACCTCTAAACACAAAGGAAATAAAGCACAGCTATCTACACACACATGCACACCCAGAGGAGAGAGGCTTTTAAGTACCATCTCCCTAACTATCTTGAGTTGTACAAGAGTGCGTTGGCCAATACAGCAACAAAACCATCTTGGAAGTGTAGTTGAACTGCAAGTGCTCATTCAAGGTAGTTAGCTGCGACGGGATGATAACTTACTAGGCCGCGGAATCATTGAGCTGGTACTCTCGGGATCTGTTGAAACAGGCTTGGACCCCGCTGTCTTTCCACAATCGCTTGATAACACCAGCAAGTTCTGTAGTCATGAAGCCCTCTTCCGCCGCACCAGCAAGCACAAAGAGTTGGCGGGCATCGTCCTACACAAATACAAAGGGAAGTTACAGATTTTTAAAACATGAACACGCAAAGCATTACAATATGAATTTTCCTCCCCCCACCCCCAAAAGAGTGTAGTTAAAGTCCTAGTTGTGTTAGCAAACATTTTGTGTTAGCACTATCCAGCAAGGCACTATGAAGCTGCGGGAGAGTGACTGCAATTCTACTTTATGAATGGATGTATCAAAAAATCCTCTTTCTATTGTATGCTGTGAACTGAAGAGGGTCATTTTTGAGAAAACAAAACAGCCAATATCTTCCCCCACCTAAAAAGATCCTACCACTCTTAGAATTTATATGCAAATACAAGGAAATTAAGGGCACATATGCTTTAGAACCGTAGGCTATGTTCAGAGAACAATCAGTGAAGAGTAAGAAAGAACAGGGTCACAAAATGGTCTGGGAGTTTCTGGAGACTTTGAAGTATGCCTAAGTCAACACCTGTCAGCCAGATGTGGCTGTGTTGCTGCTGGGTGCTGTCAAGTCCATTGTAACTCACAGTGATCCCATGTGGCAGAACAGCGCAGCACGAGAGCTTTGTCTGGACTGTCATCTTTACAGAACTGCAGTTCTCAACCTGTGGGTTGCGACCCCTTTGGGGGTGGAATGACCTTTCACAGGGGTCACCCGATTCATAACAGTAGCAAAATTACAGTGATGAAGTAGCAATGAAAATAATGTTATGGTTGGTTGGGGGGGGGGGTGGGTCACCACAACATGAGGAACTGTATATAAGGGTTGTGGCATGAGGAAGGTTGAGAGCCACTGTTATGGTTGGATACCACCAAGTCTTTCTCCCAGGAAGCTCCCCCTGCCAGTCCTTTGATTAGAAGTCAAGCACGCAGGACTGCACCACCAGGGCTCGTTGGCAAGGGCTTAGAATGGGTATTTGCTCGCCCAGGCACAAGAAACAAAAATAAGCTCAACTTTCTAGTAAAAATACCCATAGTTACAAGATGATATCATGGAAACAGTTTTAAGTGAAAGAATGATGTACACTAGCTTAATAAAATTTAAATTTTGAGGAGGCAAATATTTGTAATTATTCTCATCCATAAGTAAACAACCGCTCGAGGTCATTATAATCTAATGGAAATATAATGTGAGCCACATGAGAACCTTATGTGAAATTCTAAACTTAATAACAGCTTAATTTTTTTTAAAAAACAGGTAAAACAGGCAACAAAAATTTTAGCAAAATGTTCTTAAGCGTTATATCAAATGTATTATCATTCCAACAAGCGTTCAACATGAAAACCAATGCAATATTTCGAACATGTGTTGATCTAGAAAACTGGTGTGTATCCCGTAGTAACACGTTGATAGTGCAGCTCCTTGCAGTGAGGTGAAATTACTCAGTGTGATCCCTTCATCCAGAGTCTGTAATTGCCACCAAATGACTCAGTGGGAGCAGGGAAATAAGGTGTAGAGGACTCTAAAGAGGGAAGTGGTCAGTTTTGCTAGTGCTCTGGTTTTAAGTAAGCTATCTCCTAAACAGGAAGGGAGATAATCCTAGGGGCACTACGAATTAAAAGCTATGGGTGAAGAATGTCCAATATTCCCGTGTGGAGAGGCAGCAGAGGAGCAACGCTGAGACCATGAAACAGCGCAGAAGAGCGGTGCTGAAACTGCGAGACCGAGCAGCAGGCTTCCTGGCCACAAAACAAGTAAAGCCGAGGGCTTTGCAGGGGAGGCCTGGGGGCTGCCCGTGGCTGAGAGGCTGAGGAATGGACTTCTAAAGAGATGCGCCTGTTGGCATGCCCCAGAAGAGTTGTGCTGGACAAAAGAAGTGCATCCTTAATGTGTTCTGACCTTGACTTGTAACCTGTTAACTTCCTAATCAATCCACATAATCATGAGTATTGTCTGGGAGCCCTGTGTGGCCATTGCAATGGATTCTCAAACCCAGCAGCGAAGTAGGCTGGTGCTGGAGGGATGACTGATGATGGAGACATATGGAAGGTGGAGGGAGGCATGGCTGACCTCTGCCTCACAGAAATCATCCTTGGGCAGATGAGGAACTGGACTCTCCTTCCCTCTAATGAAGCTAGAGATTATGCACGGTCCCCGTGCACTTTCCTCACTACTGTACTGAAGAGTATGTTGCTTATTGGCCCAGTTGTGAGCATTTTTGTTTTCATAATGTGAGGTGTCCTGATGTGCTAGACTGTATATTGGGAGCCCTGGTGGTGCAGAGGTTACACTTTAGGCTGTAATCTGCATGGTTGGCAGTGTGAAACCCGCAGCAGCTCCGCCTGAAACACGGGGCTTTCTGAAACTCCTGTGAACAGTGACAGTCTCTGACAGCCAGAGGGGGTCACTGTGAGTTAACATTGACTCAGTGGCAGTGAGTTGAGTCTGAGGAGTATAGTCTTTGTTCTCCAGAATGAAGTGCTTCAAGTAAGCCAGGTGGTATCTTCAATATACTGAAGACTGTTCATGAATCTCCCTCCAATTTTAGTGCCATGTTCTTCTTCACATAGTCCAGCTTCTCAGATTATTTGCTCAGCATACGAAGAGAAAAAGAATGGTCAAAGAATACAATCCTGACCTACTCCTTTACTGATTGTAATGTAACTACACAACATCCCTTGGTCGGTTCAAGTGACTGTTACTTGACTCATTATAAGTCTGAGAGAGCACAAAGTAGTGTTGTGTAATTCCCATTCTCTGCAATGTTATACATGATTTTCCATGCACCATACAGATGAATTCCTTTGTATAATCAATAAAATGCAACCACATACTTTTTGGGTATTCTCTTTCAGCCACAGTTCATCTAATATTAACAGTAATATCCTGCATTCCACATCTTCTAAATCCTACTTGAATTTCTGGCTCTGATAGCAAGGCTATTCACATTCCTCAAAGATGGGGAATTCACTGGAGGCTTAGTCCCTGTGGGGACTCTGCAAATGGATTTGGATCTCCCACTGGTGATCACAGCCTTCTGCAAACGGAGTGTTCAGATTTTAAGCTCTGATACGATTCCCCCTTCAGAGTTAGCTTTATCCTTACAATCCTTGGATCACACAGGCGGGCATACTTCTTCCATGTGGACTTAGTTAACCCCCTCACTAAGATGGCTGCTTGTTTTAAGACAAGCCTTTAAGACTCCAGAAGCAATTCTTTCTGAAATATGGGCACAATCTTTTCTTTTCTTTTTTTCACCACAATTTTCTAAGCACCGAGATCTTCAGTAAGCTATTCATGAGGGAAAGTTCTGAGGAGGATCATGTCATAAAAATTAATTGTTCTTTGATGGAGTCTAGAATTAAGTGTGAGACCCATATTCCTTCATATGTATATGGTCTATATATGGCTCTGGTTCACTTTAGAAACATCATTATCATTTTATGAGAGAAAACAATATAAATCATCTCCCTCGGGCATAATTTAGCAAATGTTATAGAATTTAAAACACTGTTGAGAAAATGAAATTCTATATATATAGGCCAGTTTTTTAGATCAAAATGAACTGTGGACTTACGGTATATAGATTAAATGCTTACTGGTTACTACTTACACAAACAATCATGGTGACTGTTAAAGCCAAACTTCCAATAACAGTCATTCAAAGAGAAAGAACCATGCTTACAAGACTAATACATGCCAAGAGAGCATTAAAATAAAAAATAACATGGTGGTCCCAGGACATAATTCATTGGATACCCACTAGCAAGAGATCTGAACCAAAGTCCAGTAACCACCAATTCCATAACCTTGGGCTAGAAGGCATCTGCTTCTTCTCACACTAGGGCATTTCAGGCTTAAGTCCAAAGAAGTATGTCAGTAGTCCCATAAATCTGCAACAGGCGAGTTTGAGGCAAAAGCCAATGTGTTTATCAGGCTCTCCATCTGGAATCTTGTGGGTGTGGCCGATGAAGGATGTAGTGCGTCCCTAAAGCACGGAGTCTAAAGTTCCAGCGGTCTAGAGCACAAGGCCTGGATCACCAAGAGCTGGGTAGAAACTAGGTTGAAATGTCTGATTAGGAACACAGCATTGGGTGCATTCTCCTCTTGGGGTTTATGTAAGAATTGTAAAGTAGTGTTTCCCATAGGAGGTTGCTTCAACAGGTTTACCAACCAACAGAGTATTATGCCTTCTCTAAGACATACATGCCCTACCCCCAATCCTGATTTGAATTTCCTGTAAGGTTCACTTATCACTCTTCAAGGAGTGTTGCTTTGGGGTGGTGTTAGCACGATATTATATGGCAGCAACAGAATGGTCTTCTCCCACTTCCCCCACCATGAGAAACTGATCCCAGCTAAGGATAAGTCTCCTCTGTCAAAGTGGTTTTTAAGATGTGCATATAAAGGGGGCGATAGAGACACCTGGCAGGTATCTACCTCTTTGACGGGGAGACTGGTTCAGAAGATTGTGTGATCTGAGAGCAGAAGCCTGCCTTTGTCTTGGTGTTTGTTCTTGTGTTTCCACCCTATTTCCAAACCAATATTGCCACAGAAATAAAATTGTACAAAGCATAAATCTGCTATTTATTAACTAGCAGAGTTAATATAAAAATGTCAGTTGTTATAAATCTACGCCATCAAGTTAATTATAGGACAGAGCAAAACTGTCCATAGGTTTCCAAACGTGTCATCTTTCATTTCTACCATTAACTTGTGCAAACAGGTAGCAGTTTGTTGGCAGGACAGTGCTACACGTAGGACGCCTGGAGCGGGACAGCTCTAAGTGAAGCACTGCGTACCACCGACCCAAAAGCCCGTACACCATGCTGCCCTAGGTCCACAGTCGAAACATAGTTGTGTAAATTATAGACACGGGGTCCACAGATGAGCTTCCACATTCTAAGAACATTCTGAAAGAATATCCGGGACAAAATTGTCTCGCTCTCTGTCAGCCTTTAAAGGAATTTGGTTTCCTCTCATTTTAAACAGCTAATGTTCAATCTCCTGGGAAAATCTGGTAAGTGACAAGTATTAGGCAAAGCAAAGCAAGTTATTCACCATCTTTAACATGTTTATATCTTCTTAGCAAATTCTCACCAATTAATCTGTGTAGTGAATGGAAACCAAGTCGAAATACTAAAGGGTCATTTTTGTTTATTTTGCATTGTAACAAAGATGAGAAAAAAAGTAGGGCAATTCTCAAGATCATCTGGAATAGAAATGCATAATTGCCTTCGTATTTTGGATAGCTGAATAATAACAAGTGGATGAGTGATTTCACTCTAATGCTAACAATTAATGTTATTAAGCAACAGGAACTAAACATAATTTTTATAATAATACACAGTTGTCAAAATAAAAATGTCCCCTCCACTTGCTGTCCAGGCTAACGAAATTTCCATGAGAAAAATGATCATGTTTAATTCATCTTTATATTCTTTAGCACAATTCCAAGAAGTTGTTAGCATTTTAATAATTGTGTATAGGTAAGGCAACACAAAGCATGGATTAGACCAATCTAAAGTAATATGCAATTATGAGACCTTTGGATAAAGGAGTTACTGAAGATGGCTAAATCAAAACCAAGAAGCATGGGCTGAAGGTGACAAGAAACAGCTAATGAATCTAAACGTCACTGGCCAAACTTAGCCTAGTAAAATGAAACAAGACCAAAGCAGACTTAGGTGTTGATTTCAAAATGCCACACAAACATTTTTATTTTTTTGTACTGAACTTCCGCAATGCATTTTTTCTTTCTGGTGAAAATCTAGAGTTAAGTGTCATTTCTAGTTATGTGCACATTCTTGTCATCCCTCTCCAAATCAATCCCCCGCAACTGACTTCAACTCCTTCCCCCTGAGCTTCTCTTCGACCATTTCCAGTTGCTTTGTCAGCTGGATCTCACAGAAGTCATTCTTTAAACGAGGAAAATGCTCAAGGAAAACTTGCCTAACTTAATGCGATAAACTGATTCTGATGTTCAAATCAGGCTTTAGGAGATAGTTTCTGTTTATAGATTTAAGATTCTCTCAGGGCAGTAATTTGGGGGCTTTATCCAGCCTCAGTGACTCCAGAAAGGCTATCAGATAACTGATGAAAAACAAAAGCAAAACCTTGTGGTAAGATAGCTGTTATTTCTGGTTGGTCCTGGGATTAAGTCCAAGTTATGTAGAGAAAGAAACACATAAAAATAGGAAATGACATTCCTTGGGAGAAAAGAAAAACAACAAACAAAAATATGCATAAAAGTGGCTTGGACTGCTCCTCCTTTGCCTCCTTAAGGGGGCATTTAAGGAGGAGAGACAAAGTAGAGGCAAAGATCCTTCATTGCCTCCTTATTAAAAGCTTTTCCTCTCAATAAGTGCAGAGAAGGTGTGAATTCTGAATATTATGTACAGCAATTTGGTAAAAGTTTAAATGATCGCAACTAAAATCAGTATACAGTAAAATTATATAAATATTTCTTAATCTAAGGTTGATTCTCTTCTGTATAAAACTAAAAACTAAAGAAGAATCTATTGAATTAATAAATGATAAATACATTCCACTAACTTTGAAGCCTCTTTGTGTGTATATACACATACATACATATACATGTATGTATGTGTAAGCAGGCACATATACATCTGTATCTATCTACGTAGATATAGACAGACAGACAGACAGACAGATAGGAGTTGTAGTAGCACTATGGGTTAAGCACTGGACTGTTAACCATAAGCCATTGGGAAACCCACCAGCCACTCTGGTGAAGAAAGACGAGGCTGTCTGCTTCCTTTTTTTTTTTTTTAATTTTTTTGAGGCTGTCTGCTTCTATGAAGATTTACAATCTCAGAAATTCTAAGGAGTAATTCTGCTGTCCTAGAGGATCCCTATGAATTGGAATTGACTCAACAGCAGTAGGGCTTTAGGGTCGGGTAACACAGACACAAAGACACACTGACACAAACACACACAAGTGCTTCTAAAATAAGTTTGTGGGAAAAATTCCATCAGCTTTTAATTCTACTTTTCCATGAACTTTTTGAAGTCCCTTTGCATATGTCAATGTGCATGACCCCAATGATACAGGACGAAAAGGCGATGGCGTCTCTACACAGAAAATATTCATGGCACTCTTAACATTGAATATAATATGCCATATACAATACGCATATTGAGTACAAAAATATAACAAGAGAAGGAGGGAGTACAGTTGTAGGAGTACTGATATAATAATTTTGTCTTTAAAATTAAGCTAGGGATGCTTTCCTGATAAACAGGAATAGTAAAGCCCTGTAATACAAATAAGCAAATATGAAATAAGAAGATGAAGGTAGCATGGTAGCTCAGCTGGAGAGAAATAATATGGACTAGAGCGGGAAGGAATGCTTTCAGCCAAGCTGAAAGCAAGTGACCAGGCCAAATAAATAAACCAAGGCACGAGTACTGGGTCCTAATCTTCACATTGCAATACATAAGAGAGAAAAGAAAGCAAAAATGCTTATTTCCTTTAATGGGAGAATACATTTTAATATAAAATCAAATCTAATGTTTTACATTGGTTGGTAACCTCAAACCTAATGGTACCCTTCCAGGACTCATCTTCCTTACTAGTAAGATAAAACTGTAACAACATCACTGGTGCCTCCACGAGTACCCTTTAAAGTCCATGGATTCCTGTTCCGATGAACCAAACTTAAACAGCATTGTTCATTCTATAAGATTGCTTTTTAGTCTGGGCGTGAATACAATGATTACATCATTTCAGCATTCCAAATTCTAAAAACAGATGTCAAGAAGTGCCCCTCTAAGCAGCTTACTTATGGTTATGCAGGGGTGCCCAATACAACTGTTATACAGAAAATCCTGTAATCATTATTGAGCTGCCCAAAACTCTTCTGATGAATAAGGAAAGTAGAATAATGATGAAGAAAAATATATAATCCTGTATATTCACTCACTTCTAAAAGCCTCTGACTCATTCTGTTCACTTCTATGTTTTAAGAATTCACTTTCTAAATGAATTGCAGATTATGTGGTATGAAATTATCATTCAAGTTCTCCCTCCCTGCTGCATCAGGTATGCTTCCACAAATTTAGTAACTTACCGCCCGAGCTGAGTCACCAAAGTCTATCTTCAACCTCCCCATGGCTCGAATGATGGCAATAATTGACTGGATAGTGTTGCTGTAGACCACTGCTTTGTATTGTTTGCATTCCTCTTCCGAATAACCAGCTTCGTGGATAATTCTAAGGAGGGGAAAGGGAGAATAAAAAATAAATATGTTTACTTTCTTTGATGGGAGGATACATTTCAATATAAATATCAATGTTAATGTTTTAAATTTACTTACTTCATTTGCTTTACAATTGTACTTTTCCCAGATTCACCGGCACCTAAAAATGTAGAATAAGGCATTCTTAGCAACTTCACATAGGTATATCTACTCCCTTCCCAGGAAAAAACACACATTATTTCTTGCATAGTTGAATTTTATTTTCTATCAAAATACAGTTTATTAGTTTCAGATATACAGGTTATCCTCAAAATGAATCATATTTGTGAAAAATTACTTCATGATATGTAAATTAAATAAGCTTAATTGAAAACAAATGTTTTCATTATTTGTATAGATTCCCTAAAGCTTTAAAAATTCAATTTTCTGTAATTAAATTGAAAAATTATAAATTAATTTTTTTTATTTTTTTCCCAAGTAGAAGAAGTTCAACTGGTCAGCCAATTATTATAATATTAAACTTTGGGTCATATGAAGTAGAAGACAGTGATACCAAAAAACCCCATGAAAAGTAATTTAAAAATATTTCGTGTTAAAATAGCTGTATCTCACATAATATTTATTCAACAACCATTGTTTTCAGACCTAAAACCAGAATCAGCACTATTTGTTAACAAGGGGACTACAGTGGTATGCTCCACAGAAAGGTCTCCTCTTGAGTTTCTTTACCTTCGGCCACCCAAGTCACAAATCTGGGACCCATTCTCAAATTTCCTTCTTCACTTTCCATGTATTCAGGGACCCTTCATGATTTGAGTCCCCAGAGTTAAGCCATCTTAACATAGAAATGAAGAATCTTGGTAGCTTAATGGTTACGCACATGGCTGCTAACCAAAAGGTTGGCAGTTCAAACCTGCCCCATTGTTCCGTGAAAGAACAACCTGATATGCTTCAGGTACTATTACAGCCAAGACAACCCTATGAGATTGTTCTCTGCTGTCATACCAAATCTCTATGGGTCAAAATCAACTGAATGTTACCCAATAGCAATATGAGACTATTACTAACGAAACCGCTGCTGATGAATGCAGGTCCCACTTTAATATTCATCCCACCTAAAAGCGGCCTCCAAATGAAGTCTTTTCCAGACTCCTCCTCCTGATTGCAGGTTACTGTGAATATCTCAGGGTAGACTATAAAACCAAAGAGGCTGTGACCGGTCCATCATCTGGTTTCCTGCTCCCGTTCACCAAGACTTCACATCCTGTTTGAGAGTCACGGCTCAGGATTCTAAACACTCAGCGCTGGTATTCCTATTTCCCCAAGGCCATCCGCCAGGCTTTATTGACGTTATGGCTTATTGAACCATCTGCAGTTCCAAGAACGCCTACTGCTGACCACACCACATACTCCCAAACATACCATTTTCCTTGCGTTCACTTCTCCATTGTCCAAACGCGATTTCTTCCTCTTGATCTACTAGTCTGGTGATACTCTTTATCAATCATCAAAATTTATCTCCTTCGCCACATGTTCCTGACTCACTGTAGATGTAATCCATGGACCATTTCTCCTTGGATTCTCAACAGCCACCTTGTGCTACACACAGTCAACCATCTAGAATTACTTGAACTTCTGCTTATTATCTGTGACTAATACAATTAGACAGTAAACTTCTGTGCTTCACCTCTCCATTCCTCCCTATCTGCCTACAGATAGACACGTAAACCGTGAAAGAGGTCTGAGAACAGGTCATTTGAGTAAATCACCTATTTAAATTGGGCAGAGGGGTGGACAGTAGAATGCCTGAATTTAATTTGTGATTTAGTAATCAAGAATTTTTCCCAAGAAACCCTCACATTAAGTAGAAAAGAAGGAACTGAATAAACACCGAGGACTTTCTGCATTTACAAACAATTGTTGAATCTCTCAAGGCATCAGCCAATAAAAACAATTCCAAGATAAGCACCACATACTTATTAATCGATAACAGTGTACTCGGCTCTGTCAGAAGCACAATCACAGGCTGTATGGCTCACACATTGGTCCAATTCAGGAGTGGTTAACCCAAATAACATATCCTAGGCAGTTTCTGTCTGGTTAGTCCCCTGTACACTCCACCGTGGGACATCTAGAGGAGTACAAGTAGACGCGGCAGCTGCCATACACAGAGTTACTGAATCCATAGAGAAGGCCCATTCTTCTGATGAAGCAAGTCAGTGGCCGAAGGCAGACTAAATGACATAATATTTGAGAGGCACGTAAAGGAAGAAGCAGAAAGAGTAAGAATTAAGGTTGCTAGCAACTGAACTATGTGTATGGGATTAAAATTTTTAGAAACCCTATTAAGGAAGATTCAAATTGTCCTTGTGCTAGACATGATCTTTAAATTCTAATTTACTTTATATCTCTTAATCACCCTGGTAACATGGAACACTTAGTTTGGTTTTCAATGTGCATGTAGTAGATGATTTGTGTTTCAAAAAACTCCAGAAACCTGGTTGACACTAAAGAGTGAGTCATAATGTGATGCTGACAGAATAAAGTTAGAAAACACAGGGGGCACAGAGGATTAGGCAAGGGAAGAAGGGTACATTTTTCTAGCATGGTGGCACAGTGGTTAAGTTCTTGATTGCTAACTGAAAGTTCACTGATCTGAATCCACCAGCCCCGCTGTGGGAGAGGGATGTGACAATTTGCTTCTACAGAGATGCACGGCCGTGGCAGCACTCTAAGGCAGCTCTGCTCTGTATACCTGGTCATTTGACTCCACATCAACTGGATGGCGGCGGTCATGGGGAGCGCAACTAGTCCGCTATTCCATTGCATTTAGGTCAAGTGGCAGGTATGATGTGCTTTTAAGTATACCCATCCTACCAACAACCGCTGCAATATAAAACAAAGAATATACAACACAGATCAAGCAGGAACGATCAAAGCTTCGCATTGGGCCAATGTGATAAGAGTTGTACGAGCCCCCAATAAAATGATGAAAGAAAAAAAGATCTCTGGTAAGGTATTCCAAAGCAAAGATGTCACTTTGAGGACTAAGGTGCACCTCATTAAAGTCCTGGTGTTCTCATTCGTTTCTTTATATTCATTTAAAAACTGGACAAAGAATAAGAAAGCTTTAAGAACAACGAGTACTTTGAATTATACGATGAATAAGAAAGACGAATGAGTATTTTGAGTTATGATATTGGGGAAAAGAAATGAGTTGCCAGAAGAATGAACAAGTCTGTTCTGAAAGAAATGCAGCCAGAATGGTCTTTGGAGGTGATGATGATGAAATCAGAAGAGTCATGTAAGAGAAATATCCTCAACCAAATGGATTGATGGGAACTACAACATCGGGTTTACACATAGCAAGTAGGGAGCAGGACTGGGTACTGCTGCCATCTGCTGTGCACTGGAACCAGCTGGCTGGCGCATAACAAAAACGATTAAGAAATAAGAACTTCTGAGTCAGTTGAATGACTCCTTCCACCACAATGGGTCTATGTACTGGCAGGGTCTACGTCTGAGTTTAGAGGTGCCTATGGCATTTAAGGGACACTGGCGACACTGTCAGTAACCCACGATAGAGATGAGTTTATCCACTCCTGTGAAGACGTACAGCCTTGGAAACCCTACACAGAGTCACAATGAGTCAGAACGGACTTGATGGGCATAGGCTTGCGCTTTAACATCTTGAAGGAGGAACCTTGGTGGTGCAGTGATTAAAGCTCTCTGCCGTAAACCGAAAAGACAGCAGTTAAAACCCACCTGATTCTCCTAGAGTCAAATGTGGAGGTCAGCTTATGTAAAGACGACAGCCACGTAGCAGTTCTGCTCTGTCCTATAGCATCTATATAATGGAATCAACTCAACGGCAATGTTTTTAATTTGGGGAGGAAGACACTAAAGGAAGTGCCAAATATTACCTGTCTTGGGGGACTCCATTCATCCATCACCCTGGTTTGGCTCCGTCACCCAAATACCTCCCACCAAAGGCACAGTCATCTACTGACAGTTGGTTAATCCATCACGTTGAATACAAGCTATCACACCTCCCACCCCCACCCCCAAGAGTGATCTAGACTAAACTAATCCAGTTCTTTCCTTGATCATCTGTGTAAAATCCATCAGGAAATGTCACATCACGACAATAGTGTTAACTTCCGGTTTGCAGGAGTCATCTCCATGATCACCTCATGGAAGACACTAAAACGGTGAGGCCACAGCAGAGGGAAGCAGGCAGTCTATAGAACTGGGTCTCTCACTACTTGACACTTTTCGCGTTAGTTATGATGGAGATTTGAGCATTCAGCCAGAAGGGAGGGATAATCTAGTAAGTGCCATATTTGTCTGGGTAATATTTGGGAAACATGTCCTCTGTATATAATTTATGTAGAAAGACCTTTTGTACAGATTGAAAAAAATATTTTCCAAAAAAAATTAATTTTTTTATTTTTGTTTTACTAGTGCCACAAATGTGCGAGTGGTAACTCATTTGTCCAGTTCAAGATAAACTCTGTAGTTTTGTTTCCTAAAACTTGTTGTTAAAATGCCAAGACATTTGTGACTTTTGGGGAATAAAAGGTGTCACAGCATGAACCATTAAAGACTTGGGCAGAGCATACACTATATATCACCATGGTTATAACTAATGACAATCATACCTCCATTTCCAATCCATGAGAACCATTTAAGAGTTTGCTTTCTACCACATGAACCCAAAAGAGTTTGACTCATCTATGTGCTCAATAATATTACATTAATTAACTTTGAGTTAATAAGGGAAAAAAAGGTTATTAATGATGCATTTGCATCAAAATGAAGGTCATATTAAAAACACTGCTTCACAAAAGAAAGTTATAGAAGTTTAATGAGAAAAAAAAAGGTTCAAAGTAATTAGTCATTGTACAGGCCAGTGCAGGAGTATCTTAAATTTAAAAGAATCATAATGCACTATAAAAATATTTTTTAAAGAAATTATTATTGTTAATTGTGTGGGTATAATGATGGAATTATTGTTATTTTTTAAGGAAGTTGACTTTTGAGATATATACTAAAATATTTACATATGAAATGATGTTGGAGCCTAGAAGTTGCTTCATAAAAATCCACCAGAAGGCAGAAGAGAAAGTGGAAGTATAAATGATCTGAGCTAGATAGTGAGTTTAGTGATGAAGGTAGGTGATGAAATACATAGGCTTCAGATTCATTTTGTAACTCTCTGGATGTTTGTAATTATACGACAAGGTGTCATCATACAAAGCATTCTTTTATTTCTCTATCCTTCATAGTATATTTTACGTTGCAGCTACTAGGTTATACATTTCCTTGCAATGGCCACAGAGAACTCACCGACAATATTCATGTTTAAAGAGTTCATTTTAAGGAAATTGACAAGTTGCAATGTAGGCGAGAAGTGCTTAGGGTGTAGTTGTTCAGTCAAGACGTGGCAAAATTAGTTCAGGGATGTTCATCATGCTCAAATGGCCTGCACTCCACTCCATCCAAAGCCATTCCACTCAAGCTCCATGAATCAGTGAGGCCAGCTCCCTGATTAAATGCCCTGCAGTACCACACTGCACAAGCCAGCCTCCTGCCCCAAAGCACTCTGTGGTACATGCTCTGTGGACTGGGAAGTCCACCACTGTGTCTCACGCTCTGACTCCTGGTTCTGCTACCATTGCTGTGATGTCACAGTTGTCTAATGGTCCAAAAATGTTCACCACACAAGGATCTCAGGGTTCAGAGAACCTACTCTACTCTTACCTCCTGCTGGTAGTTAGATTCCAGAGTCTTGCTTCTCAGAGGACTCCTTTTATACCCAGCAGGATAGCACTCACAATGTAGGCTGTGAACAATTACAGCTGAATCCTATCAGTGCCTCCCCCCAACTTTTTACCCAAATCCAGGTAGGAAACGGTCCTTTGACGGAAGTTACAGAGATGTTCCCAGAAGAGCCATATAAATTGATTCACTGCCCCTGCTGTATAAAATTACTGCAATAAAATCATAGACATTTTTATCAAACAAGAAATGTTCTTTGAGTTTCGAGAGCAGAGGTCTGAGGGGTAAAATCAGGGCGATGGGATGGTGACAAGGTATCTTAGTGAAATGTCAAAAATGAGCAGGTTCTTTGTCATAATAGAAGAGTTTCCATGGTGCAACCCTGTTGCATTTTTTTCTCTATCGCACAAATGCAGTTTTTGAAACTAATTTATAATAAGGCCCTGTAATCATCTTGTGTCCTTCAGAAAAATCTATAAAGACTATGTCTTGGGACTCCCCCAACTCCAAAACAGTGACCATAAACTTCTGAGGTTATCTCTCTGCCTTTAATTTGCCTTTGAAGTCTTTTTGACTTCCTGTTGAATGTTTGATCCATCTAAAATATCTTGTTTTATGTGCAACATGCCCATAACTTCTCGCAAAGCTTCATGAAAGGGGAAGATACCCTCTTGTGTCTTATTAAAATTTTATATTAGCACTGAGTTCAAAATAGTCTATTTCCAAGACACAAAATGAAAGCATTTGGATGAGACACAGGCAGGTATACTGCTGAGAAATCTTGCCTGTAGTCAGCCAGACTGCAGAGGCACATTTGAACATGATCTGTTCAGAATAAACCCATATATAAAATAAGCTGCAATCCTAGGAGCAACACTTTTTGACTTAACTTTGGTGCTTAACAAGCAGTTTTATCAAAGGAAATTAAAAAAAATCATGTTGCTCCATTTTTTTCTAGCTCTTATAACATTATTGGCCATATTAAATTAATGCTAATTTTACTTTGAAATGTTTCGTGTAAAATGTTGGTTTTTGCTTGGGTCTTTACATAGCATTTAACATAACAGATCTAAAAGCATAAAATATTTTAGACCAATGCTAGTTATATACATTTACAAAAATAATTCAAAGCCAAAGACGGAGGATGTTTTTCTTTATTATGGAACCATATATTACTTGGTCTAAAGTTTAAGCGTACTGATGCTCAGGCTTTTGCTATGATATTTCTCTTCAAAGAGGGTAGTACAATTATTAATCTTCATAAACCTTCTGAATTTTTTTCCACTTAAGGAAGTAATTCTCCATGAGTCTTTTGCATTCCTGAAAACTCTGCCTTCTGGGCATTGGTATATATTTTTCTGAATTATTTTTTTAAGGATATATATATACAGAGAGCAGCTTTGGTAGACAGAAATAATGTCTCCAGCCAGAAGCAAGAGCAGGATTGTGCAGTGTCCAGTGTAATAGAGATGATGCACCCTCTGTGGCAATGGTGAAATAGGCTGACTGCCCAATCTGAAAATGTGAGTTACTTCAGTTCAGGGTTTCTCTTCTGCAACAGAACCCACAGCATGTGCTAGTCTCGTGGGCTTATCTTCCTCCTTGGCCCTGAGAACAATGCAGCAAAGTTGTGGATTCTGGCAAAATTACTGATTCTTTGGCTACTTGAGTTGCTGTAATTATTACATTCTTTTTTATCTTTGACCCAGGAATTTCATATCTTCTGTGAGCCTCTGTGAAACTGCAGGCAAGTAACTGTTATATAGGTTGACGTTTCAGAGCCTGAACAATTCTTGAAAAATGGGTTTGCTTAAATATTAATGTACATTGACATACCTTAACAGTCACTGTCTTCATTCAAATTCTTTAATATCATCCTTACATTTACTTTCTTTATCTCAATCTTATTTTAATACAATAATTTGGAGCATTCCCATATATAGGGGAATATAAGTATGTATACACACACACACACACACACAACCAAGAAGTATTAGTAAATGAACTTTAAAAAAAAATCACACTGGTCCATTTATTTATTTACATCATCTGGGAATTCATGAAGATTTAGATTTCATAGGCCTCACTCAAAGCATACTCATGCAGGAAGTCTGGTAGTGCAGTCTAGAAAAACTGTTGCCCTCACATGATTGTAAGCATACTCAAGATTGAGAACCACTAATGGAGAAGAAAAATCACTTCCCCTTTTTTTTTTAAAAAAAAGCCATGACCTAAATAATGAGCAATTAAATTGAGTAGCTATTAAAAGCAAACACATTGTTGAGTTATCCAGAATATTTTTTTTCCATTTGCAAAGAAAAGAATGTAAGCTTTTAAAGAATGACCTGATTATATTAGTTAGGTCTCAGAATAATAAATACTACAACATGAGATTAAACACAATTCCATATCACAATAAAAAAGTTAAATTTCAAACATATTTCATTTTAGAAGGGTAATTTTCAGTGCCAATTTAACTTGATTTTTATGGCCTTACTGTCCAAAGTACAGCAGCTGAAATGTTTTATGTAATGACAGCAGCCACATCTATAAAGAATGTGCAAATAAAAACTTTCAGCAATTAGACCATTTTAAATGTCCATAAATTTATGCAACATAAAAATAGAATTCTCCTCTAGTTTTCATTACAAGAACTATTTCTTAGTTGGATTAAAAAAATATTCCATGAAAAAATTAGGAATTAATTAGTGAGTGCAGTAAAATGGATAGATATTACATATTGCAAAAATCTCTATCATTCATATAGATTAACACAAAATAAAAAGAAATCTCAAGTTTTAGCAGAATCTAGTAATAAAAATGTATTATGAATTGCATGAACCTACATGATGGAAGCATCAACTGACAGAATTATAGAATAATACTTGCTCGCTAAAGAAACATAATATTTGGGGGGAGGGGGGGCTGAAGGGGAGAGATGAGGAAAAGCTCATGTTAAATCACATTTCATTAAGCTGATGAACTAGTTTCACATACAATCAATAAAGCACTCAAACTACTTTCTAGAACTCCATTCACCAATTCTAAATTTATCAATATGGATAAACATATCAGAGCAGTAAGAAACCAATGTGAAGAAACAGTAAAGATTAATAATCGACTTCAAACAATACATTGTTTCATTTTAAAACAAATTAGTCAGCAGTGAACCTTAAAACATATTTTTCCATTTTAGAGAACTCTGACATATAAATGACATCATTAATTAACACCAAAAAAAGGAAAAATTAATCCCAAAATGGCACCAGTATGACTTTGGTTGTCAGTCTTACTCTGGACCTGTCATCAGGGAAGACCACTTGCTAGAAAATTGCATCATGGTTGGGAATAAATGGGAACCAGCATCATCTTGATGTCAAGGAGTCTGATTTGAGTCTCAGCAAAATGGACTGATGGAGCAGCCTAGACAACAGATTCACACACAGCATTCTTGAAGAGAGTGAAGCACGTTTGCCTGGAAGCTACAGCACCTGACCACCACCACCAATGGAAGGTGAAAGTTGGGGGAAATACAGCTAGATTCTTGCCTAGATTCAATCTCTTTAAAACACCTGCACCATGGCAGCACTGCCTCTGGAAATCGGCTCTTTGCAGACAGATACTACCTATCTGTTTTATTTGTTCTTCTCTCCTTCAGCAATCCTCCCACTGCATTCTATATTTTTCTTTAGGGTACTACTCACATTTCCAATCTTCCCTTTTTGCTAGTAGTGAGTCGCATCACCAAATCTCTCACGGATGTCATATGATATGTGCATAAAACGAAAATGCAGCCTGGGATTCACTCTCTCCTTCCCATTTCTAAGCAGCTGGAAAATGCTGTTTCCATGACCTTGCCCCAAGGCGACGCAAGGGGATGGCGGTGCAATGAGAAAGCAGGGACTTGGGTCCCGGAAAGACCATGTGAAACTGACCACCTCAGTTATTCTGAGGGTTACTGCTGGAGGAGGGGGTGAAATAAGTATCTATCTACTTTAGGCTACTGACAAGAGTCAGGTTTTCATACTGACTGATTTTATTCAAACTTGGCTTGGTTTAAATATATATAGCAGAATAATCAAAGTAACTTCAAAACCCATGTGTTTCCAAAAAAGTAGCAAAAATTAAAAGGCAAAAATACAGAGGAGGAGAACTTAATAGTAATTAATGATTATCAAAGCAGAGATTTTGTGGTAGTTACATATCTGTTGTCAATTTCAGACTTAAGAGTGAAGGGATGGAGGTTAGCCTGTCAATCTGGCTGCAGCCTGATGGCCTCATTTGGAGGCACTAAGGAGATAAATAGCTTGCTGGAGGTGGGACACATGCTCACTCCCTGGGAGAAATGCTTATTGACAAGACACAGGGAGTTGAGCCAGAGCCCTGGAGCTGAAGGCACCATGCAGACACCTGCCAGCGCTGAGATGCCTCTAACGCCACTGGATCCACAAGACTTTCCACCCACCGGCCTGTGATCTTCCTGCATACAGCATCATTACATGTGTTGTGTAAGTCTGAAGAGGAACTTATAGATGGGTATCCAACATATGCATTAATTTTGGACTTAAGGATTAGAGCTGCACTAGGCTGGGATGTTTTCTCAATATTCCATTGGTCTTGTATAAAAAGCCCTTTCTCACACACATTTGAGTGTTTATGAATTTGTTCCTCTAGTCAACCTGGACTAACATAGATTTCTTTAATACAAAGAACAATGATTGAGAAGAAAAATACTGATTGTCTAGAAAACAACAAAAGACACCCCCCCACTAAAAACAAACAAACAAACAAACAATAAAACACAAGCTAGATTATAGCATTCTCATACTATATATAAACAAGTATTCAAGCAGAAAAGGTACACAGAAAAAATGCACTGCAACATTAACTGATTCCATCTGAGTGATCTGGTTTTATTCTTCGAACTCCATTTTTTTACCCTGTACAAACGACTAGATTAAAATTATGCAATTTATTTCAAAAAATGTGCTCATATTTCTCCCATGATTCAAGCTGAATAAAAATCATCTTTAATCTCATTTGCTCCTACCCACTTTTCCATCTTATCACTCATGCACATAAACCTCACATTCTAACCCCAGCAAATTGCTTTTACTCCCTACAGCTTCATGATCATCATGCCATTCTCTGCCCTTTCCTCGTGTGTGCAGTCATCTAGCAACAAAGGGTATTAAAAAGGGCCCCACCATGCTTTAGCAAAGAAGCAACTGGAGTGAGCTTTACCAACTAGGGCACCTCCAGTTATCAAGGAGTGTGGAATGTGGGTCCTCGGACATTGGGCCTGGTTACACGGCCCAATGTGGCACCATGAACGATGACCACGGAGACTGTTGTCCCATGGACACAGAGGCAAAGGATTTCAAGATTTGCACTCCAGAAAGTTCAGGTGGGAAATATGTAAGTTATAGCACCAAAGACTTCAACACAAATGCTAGCAGCCAGGGACTTAACATAGGACATGTTCCCTTGCATGTCAACATATCCAAGACATTAGTCTTAGACTGCCAACAGAAAGATTAGCAGTTCAAACCCACCAGTCACTCTTTTGGAGAAAAGATCTGGTTGGTAATACACTCCTGTAAAGATTTGCAACCAAGGAAACCCTATGGGGGCATTCTAATACATCATAGAGGGTTGTAATCGGTCAGAATCGACTCAACAGCACATACCAATTCTTAGACATTCCTCTCAGAATTTTTTTTCTAAAATGATTAAATCTATTATCAACTTTTTTGTTATAATAAATTTCTTAGGAAAGCATCCCAAACTTTGTATGATCTGTTCCCTAATGCCTTCCTCAAGGTCAGTAGTTTGAAACCACCAGCCACTCCACATGATAAGGATGAGGTTTTCTACTCCCATAGAGAGTTACTGTCTGATAACCACAAGAGCAGTGCTACTCTGTCATACAGGGTCACAATGAGTTAGAAGTGTCTCAATGGCAGTGGGTTTGACTTAGGGATATTTTTGTCATTCTGTTGCTTTGGGTTTGTTGGGTGTTTTTGCCTTTGGGGTTTGTTGTGTTTTCTTTTCCTTTGATGTTTGAATCATATAATTTCAGCCATCCACTATTGTCTAAGGTTTTATAATAATCTATCTCCACAGAGTCAGAATTTGAGCAATGTGTCAACGGCTTTATCAGGCAATACCGTAGATCAGCAGTTCTCAACCTGTGGCTCGCAACCCCTTTGGGGGTTGAATGACCCTTTCACAGGGGTGGCCGATTCATCACAGTAGCAAAATGACAGTGATGAAGTACCAACAAAAATAATTTTAGGGTGAGGGGGTCACCACAACATGAGGAACTGTATTAAAGGATCACGGCATTAGGAAGGTTGAGAACCACTGGACTAGAAGATAAGCTGTTTTTGATAAAACAACGTTAGAGCTCTCACATGGAAAGACACATCACACAGTATGTCCTCCCAAAGCCTCCATTGTAAGAGGCTTGTGTATGTCTACTCACAATAGTGCTTAATATTTACTTTGAAAAAAAATATTTAATTCCATTGTCTAGGAAGTTTTTAAGGTCTTCTCTCCATGAACATGTGTGTGCACACGCGCGCGCGCTGTTTGATGTACCCTGGCAGTGCAGTGTGCTAAGTATTGAGCTGCTGACAAAGTCTGCAGTTTGAAACCACCAGCTGTCTGCAGGAGAAGAGGGCCTGTGGAGAAAGATCTACTCTGTCCTGTGCAGACAGTCATTGTCAGTGAGAATCCTCTTGATGGAGTTTGTTTGTTTGGTTTCAAAACCACCAGCTGTCTGCAGGAGAAGGGGGCCTGTGGAGAAAGATCTACTCTGTCCTGTGCAGACAGTCATTGTCAGTGAGAATCCTCTTGATGGAGTGTGTTTGTTTGGTTTCTTTTGGGAATATTTGAACTTGTTACTACAAAACTAGATGCACCACATCTTCTTAACTTACTTAAAAAGATGCCAATTTCCACATATTCCATTATATGACATAATATATAACTTTGAATTAAACAAATAAGGTATGTTTCCTCAATTTATCCTAATGGTTCTAAAAACTAAGTTCAGGCTTCTATTAGAGGTTAAATATTCTATACTTTGAAAATTCATAAAAATTCCAGCAGTATATGAGGGAGGTACCCCCACAAAGAACAGATTTTTCTTTCAAAGCTATGTATTTAAATTTTTTTTCACAAAATAATCTTATCACCTTCAAAGTACTCTCCATTACATTTAATACATTTGTCAAATCTGTGATTCCATTCTTGGAAACATTTTTCAAACTCATCGGTTTGGATGGCTGATAGCACCTCCCTTGTTTTCGTTCTTCACGTCTTCTACATTGTCAAATCGCTGTCCTTTCATTGCCAGAAACAAAAATAAGTCACACACAGTGAGGTCAGGTGAGTAAGGTGCATGGGGCAAGAGACACATGCTGTTTTTTGCCCAAAACTGGAGCACTGAGCTAGCTGCTTGAGCAGGTGCACTGTCGTGGTGGCAAAACCAGTCCCCCTTCTGCCACAAATCAGGCCTTTTTGTCACACACTTTAGCAATCTTTTCAAAACCTCTAAACAGAAAGCTTAATCAACAGTCTGACCTGGTAGAACCAATTCCAAATGCACTATCGCCCCCATGTAGAAAACAACAACTGAGCATCATCTTTGATTTTACTCGGCATGATTTTTGGGGGTGAAATGATGATGGCATCTTCCACTGGCTTGATTAATGTTTGCTTTTGGGGTCATAAGAATAGCACCATGTCTCTTCACCAGTAATGGTCTTAGAAAAGAGTCTGGGTCGCTTCGGAGTTGTTCTCTCAATGTAAGGCATGTTTCCATTTGAAACTCTTTCCTGGTCCTTCAGAACCTGAGGCATTAATTTCACAGTGATCCTTCTCATTCCCAAATCTTCTGTTAAAATTCACTGAACCAAGCTCCAAGATAGTCCAGATAACTTCCCCATCTCTTCAACAGTCCATCATCATCGGTCTTTGAGCAAAAGTGCATGAGTTTTGTCAACATTTTCATCTGTTCGGGAAGTTGATGGACGTCCAGAATGCAGTTTGTCATGAATTGACATTTCACCTTTTTTGAAAGGAGAAAAATCATTTGTGCACCTGAGTTTTTCCCATAGCATTGTCCTTGTAAGCTATGTTCAACATCACAACAGTTTTTTTGTGGCATTTTTCTTGAGCAGGAAACAAAATTTCACAGCCACATGCTGTCTCTTTCATTGGAAATCACACAAAAAAATGAGGCTCGAGCAAAATTGCTTTTACAAAAAAATTCTCTGTGACCAGAGAGACCCTTCTCAGGTGACACCACTGGGTGCCCTAACTCAGAGCGAGTTGCTCAATGGTCCATTTGGGGAGGGAGGAGATACCCCCTCATATAACAATTTAGAAATATTACTTAAAAACCAGATTACAGATATTTCAGGAATGTCCTTTCAGTGAGGCCATCCTAAAATTTTTAATTAAAATTAATGTTAACTTGCTCGGGTATGACCAATTCTTTCTTAAATAATCGTCATTCTACCTCCTTGTTTTTTGGTGTAGCATTTCAGAGTGCATAGCTGGCTGGAAAGTACGAATCCCAACCTTCCATATATAGCCAAGGTCAATCAGAAGGAGACGTAGTAGCAGCATTGTAGTTACATATTGGGCTGCTACCTACAAGGTCAGCAGTTTGAACACACCAACTACTCCAAGGGAGAAAGGTTTGGCTTTCTCGTCCAGCCAAGAGAAAGTCCCGAAAAGGTCTATCACTCACCAGAGAGATATAGGTTGAGTATCATGAGGAAACGAGGCTACTTCTACTACAGTGTAACCCCAAGAAGTGGCTGGTGGGTTCTAACTACTGACTTTTCAGCTAGCAACCAAACCTGTAACCACTGTGCACAAGGACACTTTACAAAGACAAGCGTGAGGATAAAACAAGCAACAGTAAACAACAAGAACTAGTAACAGAGAAAATATAAACATCCTGAAAACATATACAGAGTCAGTGCCACTGACCACCTGCCTCAAAATTCAAAACTATAGTAAAATATTGTTAGTCAAAACAGTATAGTAAATGATAGGAGGATGTGAGTAAACTCAACTACTTTTATTGGAAGAACTATAACAAACGTTTATAGGGCAACTGACAATATATTTCAATACCTCTAAATAAAAGCTTTAAAATGTACTTTACATATCCATACAATATGGTCATTTAGGGAGAATAGACACCATTTATTAATAGAAACATTTTTATAAATACTTATAAAATATACATATTTCTATTTATTTTCATAGAAATAAGCATTTATTTCTTTTAACAAAATTAAAATAAAGTGTAATCAATATGAATATCCAGGAATAGGTAATTTATTAAGGGCATTATGACAGCGTATGGAAGAGCAAGTATGTCACTTTGAATATCCATGTGCCCCTAACCCAAGACATGGTCTTCTCAATTACTTCATATGCAATTGAAAGTTGGACATTGAATAAGAAAGACCAAAGAAGAATCCATGCAATTGAATTATGGTGATTGTGAAGAATATTGAAAGTACCATGGTCAGCCAAAAGAAGAAACAACTCTTTCTTGGAAGACGTACAACCAGAATGCTATTTAGAAACAATGGTGAGACTTTTTCTTACTTAACTTTAGACATGGCACCAGAAGAGACCAGTCCCTGAGAGGATAGGATACACCCTTGAGGATATCCCACCTGAATTTGGAGACAATCTCAAGAATAGATTTGATGTATTTCACACCACTTGTAGAAGACCTGTTGTGGGATGACATAAAGGTCATCATACACAACGAAAGTAACAGATTATTTAAAAGACCACAGAGATTAAAATTATTCAGAAGATACCATAAAGCTTCCTCTTGAACATAAAAGCAAAAGGAAGACAAATAGATGAAGTAAAATAAACTTATCAGCAGATTAGAAAGGCGGCCAGTGAAGATGAAGAATTATAATGAAATGAGCAAAGACGGAGTTAAAAAACCAAAAGGGAAGAAGAATGACAGTTCAAGACTGAAGGGACTGAAGAAACACTTGGCCCTGAGTTGCAATGATGAAGTGTTTAAGGCTGCTACAAGTTGGAATTGGCTCAATGGCAGTGAGCTCGGGGGAGTTTCTCTGCAATGAGCCAAGCACTGAGCGCAGGAATCATCATGAAGGGCTGGAAGGTGTGCATGGTCACTGGACCAAAAGAATTGGTCGATGTTTAATCATTTTGAGGCAGCACAGGCTCAAGAATCAATGGTATTGGCGGAAGAAGTTCACAATGCATGGAAAGCATTAGTGAAATATAATGCCAGGAATTGGCAGAATACCAATTGAGATGTTTCAATAAACAGAAACAACTCAGGAAATGCTCATTTACCTATGAAAAAAATTTAGGACACAGCTACCTGGCCAACCAACTAAAAGAGATGTATATCTGTGCCCATTCCAAAGAGAGAACCTAAGAAAATGTAAAAAGTTTCTAGCAATATAATTAATACCACATGTAAAGAAAGCTTTGCTGAAGTATTTCAAAAATGGTTGCAGCAGTACATCAGCAAGAAAGTGCCAAACTCTTCATGCTAAATTTAAGAGACAAAATAGAACAAGAGATATGACTGCTGATACCACTTGGATCTTGGCCAAAAGCAGAGAGAACCAGAAAATCTTTTACCAGTGGCTTTATTGGCTATGTAAAGGTATTAAACTATGTAGATTATAACAAATTATGGATAAAATTGAGAAGAATAAACATTCCAGGATACTTAATTATGCTCAAGCAGAAGCATGTGCATGAAACAGCAAAGAAACCAAAGGACACACTGGGCACGCCTGCTTCAAAAGACCTCTTTACAATGTTAAAGAGCCACCTAATTCATGCTTTTCAGTTGCTTCATATGTCTGGGAAACCTGGACAGATGAATAAGGAACACAGAAGAAAAGTTGATACATTTGAATGATGGTGTTGAGTGAACATACAGCTAGGAGAATGAGCAAATCTGACTTGGAAGAAGTACAGCCGAATGCTCCTTAAAGGCAAGGGTGGCGAGACTTTGTCTCGTGTTCTTTGTATATGTTTTCATGAGGAATTAGAGTAGGACATCCTGAGTGGTAAAGTGGAAGGCAACAGAAAAGAGGAAGTCCCTCAATGAGACAGACTGACACAGTGGCTGTAACAATGGGCTCGATAATGACAATAATTGTAAAGAATGGTGCAGGGCTGGTGAGTGTTTTCTCCTGTTGGACAGAAGGCCGTTATGAGTTGGAGCCAACTTGATAGCATTGAACAAGATGTGACAAGCAATACAGTAAGCATTTTACATGTGTTCACCAACAAGCATGCATCAGTACCATGTTATGTTATGAATGGCAGTACTGAGGCTAATGAAAAAAAATGTTCTCGGGCACATAATTTCTAAGCACAGACCCTAAAGTATAAGGTTTTACATATTAATGTACCTTGTGAGTCCTTAATTCTCAATGAAGTATGAATGAAAGAAAACCAAGAGAAATGACACTGCCCAAATAGTGTAGTAACTGTTAAGGAAATATGTATTTGCTTTTATATACTATGGTTGTACCTATGATATATTTAATTGGCATTATCAGGAAATTTTAGGGATATTTTCAAATATATTTTGTTCCTTTAGAATAGGCACTATGGCCCATTTAATAGTAGCCTAATGTTAAAAATATATATATTACAATAAAAAATTTAAAAACACCTCTAGTTATAGAATAATTTAGCTAAAAGAAATAGCAGGCAATGGAAATCTTGAAGGAAAACATAAAAACAGATACATTGGATATTCAAATTTACAAGACAGAAAGAAACACTGCTCTGCCAAAAGTCTGAAGTTAAATTGGAAAATACACTATCATTAAAAATAATTTATCAAGAATCTCCTGCTATTTAATTTACTGAGTTGCTGCATGAAGTGTTTACATTTTATACAGACGCAAATTAGAGTCTTCTTTTTTTGATTATGCAGAGACTAGCACACCCAAACTGCACGATCGCTTTTCCTGGAGCAGACTTGTGATGGAATGTTAATCACACGAAGGACAGAGGGGGAGGACTGGGGAAGCTAATGTAACAGATCCCTAGGGAAGGTTGGTTGAGGTTGGGGAAGAGAGGGAACGACTGAGCAAGAGAGGACTTGCAAAGGTCAGCTAGTCATTGCTGGCTTTCGGGAGTACTGTGCGATGGCTCCAGGAGTGGTGAAAATCTTTGCTATTTTTAAAGATTTTCAGGGGGAAAGAAGTCACAACTCTCCTTAGTCACTCCAGACTTGAACAATGTTTAGTTTTTTAAAAAATCCTATTTACATCAAGTATAAAACCTGAGAATTTACAGCTTAAATCCATTTCCTTTTGTTTAGTTTTCTGTGAAGGTACAAAACAGCTGGACATCATAATACTCTTTGCACATAAAGGAAATGTTCAGCTTTAGAATTCTAGGAGACAGATGTGCCGTTTCTAGCTTATTCCCAAGGCTTATTTTCTAATCTTTTATAAATAATTTTCTCGGCTGACTCTCTATTACGTTTAAAGGGTCAAATGAAGTAGTTGTTACTCTGTGCTCTGAAAAGACAACCAGTTACTACTACGTCATCATAGTCACTTCTACAATTATTGGAATCTTTGCAAAATCATCAGTTGAATCTCAGAAATTGTGGAGATTGTTGGGGTAGAGATGGGGGGCACATACCCCCAAATGAAAAGGGGGAACTGGAGAATAATGTAAAGCACGGATTTATTTTCTGACAAATTTGAAGGCAGTTCCTTAATAGATACACTGTGAGCGTTCAGAAGAGCAAGCATGAGAATATATATGAAAGGAGAATAAGCCAGTTTCTTCCGACTCAACGGCAACTGTTGGGGACACCATGCGTATGACAGTGGAAGAATGCTCCACAGGCTCCTCGATGACTGGGTTTTAAAAAGAGCTATAGGTTTATATGTTATTATGGTCACTTCTGTTTTTGCTAAGAATACAGGCGGCAAACAGAGGCAAAGGCAAGGCTAAACTTGAGACCCAGAGTAGCTTAATTTCAGTCAAGTTTTAATAAGATGCCCTTTTTTCACGTGCAATACAAGAACACAATACTAGTTCAATTAGGTAGGCTTGTATCTGACAGGAAAGTCTATTTACAGAATCCTGATTAATGAATTAGTATAAACCCATGGATAATACTTTGTGAAATTGTATAGCCAACATTTGATCAGAAACTTATGAAGAAGTAAGACAATTCATGACTAGAGCTGAGGGGAGCAAAATGAAAGGGAAATCAGTATCACAAAATATCTGAACATTTAATAGACTGGAACAAATTATATTGACATGTTAAAATTCCTGTAAATACAGAACTTAGACTCAAAACATCTAGTTTCTCAAATATATCTTTGGGAGTTACATACACAGTAACTTCTGGGTGAATAAAAGTATGGACAGAGGTCCTAAAGACAACCCAATGACGGAGAAGGAGGAAGTGGAGCGTAAGGGAGACTATATGACTGGATGACACAGAGAGATCTAGACAGTTTGAAGTACTCGGGATTCTTCACCATGCATTTACATTTTGCAAAGATTTAGATTATAGCGATCACAGAAAGGCTACTACGATGCTGAGGCGGCTGGAGTTAACATGATAGGGATAATTATAAAATTAGAGTTTTTTGTCATTATTTGTTTATGAGCCAACTGCAATCACGGCAAACTCATATACAGCTGAGCAAGTCATTGTGTAGGTCCTGTGCAATTTTTAATTTCAAGTAAACTGTTCCATGACTTCCAACACAGAGGGGTCATGCTCCAGCAGGACGTGGAGCAATATTCTGTTGTGATCATAGGTTTTCACGCGTTACTTTTTGGAACAAGTGCCATCAGGCCTTTATTCCTAGTGTCCGCAGTCTGGAAGTTCCATGAAAACCTGTCCATCGTGGGTGATCTGGCTGACATGTGAAGTTCTGGGGGGCGTTACTTCTAGCATCACAGCAACACAAAATGGAATGGCTGTATAAGAAGTATTTAGCATGTGTGACTATGGAAGACCAAGGGCTTGAGGGTGGGGACCATTAGTATCGCAAACATTTAAATATCTTTCAGATGCTATCCAAATAGAAAACTGATACATATATTACTAGAGGAAGGAACATATGGCCTAGAGAGAAAAATACCAAAGAGCTATGCCCTTCAAGCGATTCTCTTCAATCTCTTCCTAAATGGTGTTACAACTACCCAGCCTGCCGAGACTCCTGAAACCCTACTATGTGGCTCAATAAGAACCATGTACTATTTCTTAGGTAAGTATCTTAAGCATCTCTCCCTCAACCTCAAGGAATCGTTCAAAGTATTTACTTAACTCAAAACTATGTTTCTCTTGTTGTTAGGTGCTAAGGAGTCAGTCTGACTCACAGTGACCCCATGGACAACAGAGCAAAACCCCGCCCAGCTCTATGCCTTCCTTACAATTGTGCTTTTGCTCAGCCCATTGAGGCAGCAGCTACTGTGCCAATTCATCTTGTCAAGGGTCTTCCCTTTCTTCACCGCCCCTCTACTTCACAAGCATCATGTCAGGCATCTGTTTCTGGGTGGAGGGATTTTTCACTGCTTTTCAAGCGCTAGTTCCAATAGAAAGCCCTCTTCGAAAATAAAACTGAGAGGATCATTTAACTTGTGCATGCATAAAGCCAATGCCTGAAGATATATGATCATTTCTTTTATCTTTTGCTTGGCATACAGCTGGGTATCCTTAGTTTAATATGGGATTAAGAGAGAGCCGATTTCTCATCTATAAAATGAATATGTTCAACCCCTCTTTACTTAAGGACTAAACTAAATTCCACAGACCATGTTGTTATGTGAAACCGAAATTGGTGCCATGCATGCTCTTTGGTGTAACTTCCCAGTACCTGCCCCCTTCATTTCACACCCTCCCCATCCTACTGGTCACCGCCCATTAGACACCTTCATGTTTCTTAGGATACATGGGACGCATGGTGTTCGATATCCACAACACCTTTCCCACCACCACTGTGCCCAAGGGGCTTGGGGTGGTGGGAGTGGTATTCAGGAGTTGCCCACTGCCCACCAGTACCCATCTCAGCTGGGATCTCACTTTACCTCCCTCTTTCGGGATCCCACAGCCCCATATGGACCTTTTTTCTCTTGGCCCCTGTATTAGTCTGGGTACTTTGAAGAAACAAATCCACGGCGACTCACGTATAAGAGAGAGTTTTATGTAAAGAAAAGGTGCATCACGAAAATATCCCAACCCAATGCTGCCCAAGCCCACACACAAGTCCAACATTAACCCATTAACCCAACACCAGTCCACAAAGTCCTCCACCTCACAAAACAGAGGCAATGATGCCGACTGCAGGAGGAAAGCTGAGTCCGTGAACGTGTAAGCATCTCAGCACTGGCAAGGGTCTCCACACGGCTGCTCCGGCACCCAGCGCTGCATCGGGATAGGTCCATGCGGCTTCTCCTTGGGGATGTCTTGTAGGACGTCAATCTTGCAAGCTGAAGCAGGGAGCTGCTAAGGCAGCTACATCCTGGTGCGACCATCACAAAGCAAGAGACCCGAGAACTAGAAAGGCGAGGCTTCACCACCCATTTATCCCTTCGCCTTTCAACCAGCACCACATGTGATTATCGGCCAGGCTGGCACAATTAACTAACTCAATCCACCCCTTGCCAACCTGGCACCTGTATATAATTCTGAGCTTCACAATTGCAATGAACACCTATACCTTAACCCTATAATCCTGTGAATTTTTTCCCCTACCTTTGAAAGTTTGTAAGCCAACTGCTTCGTGCCTTTATCTCCCCCAATTTTAGTTATCCAATTTAGCCCCTCTCTCTCACTAATCTTTGTGACCTCACCAAGGCTCTCCTTACCTACTTACAGCCTCACGCCATCCTGTGATCACCTGCCCCCTCTGTAAACAGACCAGAAGTGGTCCTGTGGCTGGCCAGCTGTTGTCCCTCACGCAGCTTGGTTAATGATAAGGCCTCTAGTAAATCATTTGAGATGGCCTGCTAAGCATGCTTGGAGCCTGGCCACAGCCCACACAGAGACCAACTATCAAAGGCCTGCCTGAAATTTTTTTTTAAGTTTTAGTAAATGTGAAATTCCAGATGATGGGACAGTTGGGAAGTGCGGAATAGGTAAACGATAATACATACTTCCTAAATGAATTGATGTATAATTTAATAAAATTTCCTAAAGGACCAGGCAAATCATCTGACACATAAATAGAACCTCATTATTGGTTTATGAATTAAATATGCTTGTATTTATAAATCCCTTAGGACACTGCCATACAAAAGGGAAGCACTGTACTCCTAAACACTCACTGCCAAAGAGGTGATCTCAAACCATAGCATGCCTATAGACAGCAGATGGTCTCCTCTCTCTCTCCCAGAGTGACGGGTGGGTTCGATCCACCAACTGTGTGGTTAGCAGATCCAATGCTTCTGGATAGCACCACTAGGGCTATATAAACGTTGGTTAATAAATAAAACCATCAGGCCCTCTCCAGTGACTTTTAATCACGCTATTCCACCACACAGTAAGGGTGTTGAAGGGATAATTTCAGCTTGTCAAAAAAGAAGTTGGACTAAGAGACGGGAACAAGCTCTTTACACTCAACAGCATGTCTGTCTCTGCATTAGAGTAATGTGAATTATGAAACCCTATGCTCGAAACAAGAGCAGCCTGCTTTAACAAATACTAACATTCTAGATTAATCTATATATTGAACTTTAAAGGAACC
This sequence comes from Echinops telfairi, assembly GCF_000313985.2. Lineage (NCBI taxonomy): Eukaryota > Metazoa > Chordata > Mammalia > Afrosoricida > Tenrecidae > Echinops > Echinops telfairi. Next base: position 46,162,119 of record NW_022103920.1, on the reverse strand, counting down.
CAGAGAGTTTACATTGCTGTGCTTTATTGCGCTTCTTTAAAAAATAGGACGTCTATGGAAATACTTGCTTAGTGATAACAGAAGTAACTAAGGGATGGAAAATTTCACGCGTGTGCCCAGTAGTAACAAACTGACATTCTTAAACTCTCATCCTCTAAAATTTAGATTAGAGTCTAAATCAATGTCTTCTAACAGATTGCTCTTTACTCACCAAAGCTGCATTCAATTAACTTCTCAAAATACTTTCAAAACAACATGCTGCTGAGGATTTAAGATCAAAATTTCTTTCTTGAGACAATCCAATCCCTAGCTCTGTCAATATGTGCTGTGCGATGTCGGCATAATGTCCCATGATATCTGTGTGCCTGGGTCAGTGAAACACTTCACAGGGTTGTGAGAATCAAATGAGGCAAGAATGAAACAGCGCTTTAACTACAGAGTACTTCTCAACACTGTAGCCTTGGAACATGAGGAGCCCAGGTGTGTTATGTCTACCAGGAGACTTTCCAATAAGGTGTGCACCACGTTCTTTTTCACAGTTCACGGTGCACATTAGCATATTATGGGTTCCATTGCAGCCAACAGTTTAAAAGTGTGTTAGCTTTCTTTAGCACATTTCTCAGATGTAAGTAACTGGGAAACCTTTTTTATTTTTAAATCTGATTTGTGGGAATTGTTTTGAAGACTGCTTGGAAGATAACATTCCACACGGAAGTCAAGGATAGCTCACGATCAGAATTCTCTCTCTCTGAATAAGAAGCGCAGAGTGAAACCTCGGTGACCTACAACTTGAGAGGCCATCTGGTTTTTCCAGGTTTCACGAAGAAACTAGCCCTTCATGGACTGCAGTTGACTACATTGTCATTACTGGCTCCATGTCAGGGGTTTGCAAACTTTTGAGATGGAAGAGCCATAATATATTTTTACAAACAAACAGAATCACCATTATCTGAATTATATCCTTTAAATTTGCTCAACTTCACTTCAGAGACACATGTATGTACCAAAAGAACCTCATATGGCTCTGGAGCCATAGTTTGCGAACCCCTGCTCTGCTCTGGGGGAAAATATTGGCGTTTTTATTTGCTGGCCTGTTTCCCACTCACACGGGTTCTGACTTTGCTATATTAATAAAGGGAAAGCCTTTGAGAGAAGATGTTTGCTCCCTTTCTTAGGAGATTGTTTTACTACAAAGTCCTTAATAGGACAAAATTCCACACTGCTGTGAAGAACACAATATCCTATAACTACTATCAAAGGGAGCATTCTTCTGAATAGTCATAGCTGGTAAAATTCGATAACAATGTGGAAAATAACTGCAAGTCATGTCATTCATTTGCAAATGAATACCAGAGTTATTCCATTCAAAATATAACGGAAATAATCTTTGAAGGCCCAAACCAATAGAGCCCGCAAGCTCTCTGGTCAATTTCCCAATCAGACCAGCACTAAATTCCTCCTGACAGATACTTGACTCCATGAGGAGAATCCCAGAAGAGTTCCTAGTTATTTGCAAACCACTTGTCTAACACGTAGTTGGACCCAGTGCAGATCCTGTCTTACAGAATAAATGTTTTTCTTTAAAACATGAAAAAAACTCATAAGAGATCATCTTAGTTTTTCCGATAACCCATCCTGGCTCCAGAGAGCTTACAGAGAAGTTGGCCTCTCGGGGCTGTTGTTTTTCACTCCACTCCCTGCTGACCGTCACATGCCCGCATCATGTGCCAGCAGTCGGACTGCTCCTCCTCACATCCACTCACATTTGAACGGGACCAAGTTCAGACGCGTGGCTACCTGGAGTGTGAAGTAGGAGGAAGCCTTTTCCAGAGAAGCTACAGAAAACCAATTTGCAAAGTAACTACTTGCCAGGGCAGACTTGTGGAGCAGAAGATAGACAGTGCCTAGGTGATGCATAAATCCCATCCCTAATGTGGCCTTTCAATGAATTTGAACATAGCTGGAACACACAAACCAGTCAGCACAGCTGTGACATCAGTTAGTTACATGTTGGTCTTAGTATGCTGTGGACACTGCTTGTCTCTGAATAAGGAACGTGAAAGAACTGCTTCCAGATACATGAGACATCTTTAACGAAACATGAATCATAATAATTAAACAGAGTGTAGCTGTTAGCACAAACCACTGGGTGTATCCTATATGCTTAATCTAATGGGCTTTACAGGAGGTTAGTCATCACTAAGGGCTGCCTGTAAGTCGGACATTCATAAGCTTGGGACTGCCTGCAACAGACCAGACTCATTTATTTTACTAATGGTTAATGATTTAGCCAACCAACTCGGGAGGCCAGCATTAGCTACCGCAAAATGAGAGTCTCACATGAGCTCACACCTCACGTACATTTCTAATCCTCGCAACAATCCCTCCGGCACAACAATTCTCTGTCCATTTTGTAAGAATTTGAATTTCCCAGGAATTTAGGGATATGCCATGACTGCTCACCAGGTCACATTGTACTTGATTGAAGGCTCCCTTAGCTGAGAAACAGAAATGAAGAAAATCTACCTGGATAATACCATAAGCAAAGCTTCTTAGCCATCAAAAGAGGCCACAAAATACATTCAAAATGTCCACATTTTGCTGAAAAGACAACAGTAAAAGATAATTTTCCCAAGTGCCTTCTAGGAGCCACCACTTGTACTGATGGTAACTTCTCTACACACATCTCAAGAGAAATGCTGGTGGAGAGGGCTCAATCCACATAAATCTGGCTCCAAAGCAAAATAGCGGCCTCAGAGCTGTGGGTTCTGAGCATGGAGTGTGTCACACAACCCAGCTCACAGGGACTGAAATAGGGCACAGGACGCTGCAATCAAGAGCAAGGGAACCCTGAAAAGAATTGTTTAATTGTTTCCAAGTCTCTGTGGGACTATGAGGGCACAAGACACCAGGACGTGTGCCAGCTGCTCTGGCCGAGGGCAGTACTGTCAGCAATGCACAGGAGCACCACAGGGGCTTAGTGAGGCCACTAGGCTTACAAAGCAAGGTCAAGCCTGGGCGGCAGCAGCCTGAAGAAATCCATGGTGGGCAGTGATAGAAAGTAAGCCACCTCTAACCTTAACAGCTTCAGAAGAAATCACAACTGTGATATCAAGAGGAGAGGAAACTGATGGATCTCATGTGGCACCAAGAGCTCTAGTGCCAACAGTTGAGAGGCCAGCTTCCTGAAGAACTCCTAGGGTAAACTGGGAGGAATGCAAAGGGGCCGGAGTGATAAAAGTAGCTAGAATCAACTTGAGAAAAGTGTTTTGCCATTTTGCACTGTGACTTTCTGTCTAAAAGTCACTTGATACATACAGTAGTCAGGAGTCAATTGTTGGCACCCAACAGCAACAAAAAACTATGGAAAAGAAAAGTCAAATTAAGTATCTATAGTCATTGTTAGGATACTCAGTTAGCATACTAACTTTGTATAAACAGACACCATAATAACAGAAGTTACAGAAATCCTTAAGCAAATCATAATTTCAACTTAGTACTCAAAGCTAAATATGTTTATACACTACGATAATGTGTCAGAAAATCCTGCTACAAAACCACAGACCTGTTTTAAAAAAATAGAAAAACATAAGGCTACTGTTTACTGTTACTGCACATATCCTCAATCCAAGTCTATACACTGGTGAAGGTGGTGTTTCCATCTCTGACCTTTCCCCAAAGAATTCTACTCTTCAATTTACACCATGTCGAAAGAGTAGCCTTCACATCCTCAGGGAACTCGGTTGTGCTTCTTTTTAATGTTTTTGCCTTTGGGGAACAAAAGTCAGAAGGGACAAGGATAAGATAAGGTGTGGTGGTTACACAATCTGTTATCGATTTGAGACTTAAGAGTGGAGGGGTGGACTCTAGGCTGTCAATCAGATCACATTTGGAGGTGCTAAGGAGATAAATAGCTCGCTGGAGAGGGCACACATGCTCACTCCCTGCCCTGTGAGACATTACTGTCAACGAGCCTGATGGAGCTATGCTGATGCTGGAGAAGCCACATGGAGACCCACAACAGGGCTGAGTGCTCCTACCAACACTGATTCCACAAGACTTTCCAACCACTGGCCTGGAATCTTCCTGCATTCAGCATCATTGCATGTGTTTTGAGAGTCTGAAAAGGACTTTATAGATTGGTATTGGACATATGGGCTAATATTGGACTTATGGACTTGATCTGGACTGGGCTGGGATATTTTTGCAATATTCAAATGCTCTTGTATATAAAACTCTTTCTTATACACATATATGTGTCTATGATTTGTTTCTTTAGTCTACACAGACTAACACATAAGGTTTATCAATGAAATCTTCATAATCTAGGCCTTGCTACTCTCATAGGATGAGCAAACATATTATCACGATAGGGAGAAAACATTAGTTGATGCAACTACTCTGGCCTTTTTCTCATTGATGCAGCTTTTGATTTATTTAAAAGTCCTTCCTGTTCAGGCCCTATGATTATCTTTTGGGAAAAAATCTATGCAGATTACCCCCTGGAATTCCAAGAAAGAGTCACCATAATTTTGTAAGTTGATCTCTGCTTTGAATTTCCCTGGCCCCATAGATTTCCTAGGAAGCCACTCTTTAGACAAGATCTTGTGGGTGTGTGTGTGTGTACATTCTAGCAAGATTCAGACACGGGTGTCACTAACAGCATGTGTGCGGCCATTCACTGATCAGAGAGCTATGTTTCAACATGTTTTAAATAAACCAATGTATGTTTGAATTGGAACCCTGATAGGAAACCTTTTTAACTTATCCACATACTTGGGGCAAGATAGGGGTGGGGTAGGAGGTGATGTTGTTTCACCTTACAGAAATATTTTTATATCTCTCACCTCCCACTATGTCTGGAGTACAAAAGTGTTCTACCTTTATTTTGATTCATTTTTGATAGGATGCATGGATTACGAGAGCATAAAAGGTACCTCAAACAAATCTTCTTCTAAAACGGAATATTTGGAAGTTAATTATGGCATCAGCAGACAACAGAAGACTGTTCCAGCAGCTCTTTATAGTTAGTGTCACAGGAAAGCGAGTCAGACTTGCCAGCTGTTACGTACAGTAGCTTTCTAATAGTCTGTTCAGTGGCATATGAGTTTTGCGGGGTTTTTCTCTTTTTTTCTTCTTTCCTTAAACATCTACGCAAATAGCTCTGCTGTCATTCCTCCTGCAATGATGCTACTTAAAATTTCAAACCCTCAGTTATAATCGCTGATCTTTAATAATGAAGACACCGGCCTACTCACTGACTTTGGCCCCTTGCTGAGTATGAGTGCAGTCTTGAAAACCACACTACCGTGTAAAAGAGGTCTCAGGAAAGCAAGCACACAGTATGTGTCTAACTCTGGTAAAGTCGTGAATTCCAAACACCAAACTGAGATTATTAATAACTTAAACTAGACACCTTGAGGACACACTTTAAAATATAATTACATACCTTAAGTATGTAATTTCTGAGAGAAATATGGGAAGAGAAAAAGCTTGAATATGATAATATTATCAGTGAAAAAAATCAGTTTATTTAAGTCAGTAAATAATTCAACTGTGCCCAAGACATCCAGAAAATAATAATCCATTAATTTGATTAATATCATTTCAGAATATTTTGTTTTATATAAGGAGACTATAACTATAAATTATGAGAAAGCATTAAACTTTTCCCCTTAGCAGGAACTGCTTCGGCTATTTCAACTGGCATAATTCCATTTATTAAGTCAATATTTTACACAAAAGGTCTACATTTTAGTTAGAAATATATAACTCTTAAAATGATTTATTATAAATGGATTTAAAATTGAGTTTAAATGGTATAAATAATTATCAAATGTCTTTTGTAATTTGTCATAGGTTTCTTTGCTTCAGTAATATTTCTCATTTTATATGAAGCTTTGTTTTACAAAGAAGACCAATTAAAAAAATATTTTATCTGTATAAAAACCCAAAACAATCTCTCTACTATTGAATCAAGCTGACTCATAGCAACCCTATAGGACACAGTAGAACCGCTTCTGTTAGAGTTTCTGAGACTTAACTCTACAAGAGTAGACAGTCCAGTTTTTCTCCCGATGAGAGGCTAGTGGTTTTGAACTGCTGACCTTGTAGTTAGCAGCCAAACATGTAAGTATTACTACATCAGGGCTCTTATTATATCTAGATGAGATGGCAAACCCAAGGCTTCCACAGTTTTCCTGTTTATCACTGTACAGCATGGTCTGTCTAGCCTGTTATTGCTGAGGCTTATTCACCTATCAGCTCCTCAAACTTGCTGCCTTCACATGGATTCCAACACATGGAGTCCCTCCAGTACGAAGAGCGGTTCTCAACTGGCGGTCCAACGACCCTTTCACTGGGGTCGCCTGATTCATAACCGTAGCAAAATGACAGTGATGAAGTAGCAATGAAAATAATTTTATGGTTGGGGGGGGCGGTCACCACAACATGAGGAACTATATTAAAGGGTCGCGGCATTAGGAAGGTTGAGAACCACTGGTTTAGAACTTCCCCTGTACCTGTGGGTTTCCAAGATTGTAACTCTTTATGGGAGTAGAAAGCCTCATCGTTGTCTCTGAGTGGCTGGAGTTTTCAAATGTTGCTGTTAGCAACCCAACACATAACCCACTATGTATGCCACCAGGGCTCCTAGTTGCTTACCTAAGAAATACCCAAATAAAAACTCAAAGTCCCAGAAAACACCAGCCTGGAATGGCAGGCATACACTGAGTTTGCATGTTATGTCTCTCACGCCCGCCTGTCGTGCTTAACAAGGCAAACAACCCCTGAACCTGGGCAAGGTAAGTGCTTTGTTTCTATGCAATGCATTCAATTCCAGTTCTTATGGCGCAATCAAAATTTTGCAAATCTTCAGAAATTTCAATAATATGAGGGGGTTTCAAAGTGGAAATGGATGTAAAAGATAAAGGAACTTTTCCATAAGCTTTTTGCAACCCCCTCAGATACCCTTAGAGAACCTTAGAATTTAGAAACCGAACTCAAACAAATGGCATTGAAAGATTCAGAATAAAGAATTATATAAAGGTGCCCCCTTCTATTTATTTTTTCCTAAAACAATCAGCTTAGTTGTGATATAAACTAGGTTTTACAATTACTTGTGAAAATTGGTTACCTAAAATCATTTCTAGGAATTTTCCTGGAGGTACAAAATAAAAGTCACAGAAGACAAATGGCCTGATTGAGAAAACAAGGCAAATATTGTATATTATTTAAAAAAACAAAACACAGAGTATACCACCTTATTTACTAAAATATATTTTCTCCTCATTGTTGACCATGACAAAAAGGATAAAATCTCTCTCTAGGCTCATCTTTCCTAACACTGTGTCGTGTCCTTCGTTGTATTAGCTGTCCTAGACGGGATGCCAAGTCATGGGGACGTCCATCTATCAAATGATAGGACCTTTCTGAGCAAGCTAACCAGAAATCTGCTTTGTAGGTTTGTGTATTTAAGTAATTTGGATGGACAAACCATCCATCCCATCTTTTATGAGTTTAGCAACTACATTTCCATTTTTCTCTTATTATGTCAGCAAAATGTATTCCAAAGTATCCACTTGTAGAACTGGAAATGACCTAATTCCAAATAGTGTTGACAATTAGAGATTGTTTTTCACATATTTACAAAGTTATAAGAAAAAACGTAAGTTTTAACTATAGTTCACTAACTTTAATATCCACCTAAATATCTGGGATAGTGAATCTATATCAAAGAAACCATTGTTACAATGAAATCTGATTCTTCTCGAAGAGTATGTTCTAAAAACAAAAAAAAACAAACTCACTGTCATTAAGTCAATTCGGACTCACAGAAACACTGCAGGACAGAGCACGGCTGTCCCTGTGAGTTTCTGAGACTGTACGTCGTTAAATGAGCTGTTTGGTGCTGCCTGGTTGGTTACAACTCTGAGGGCCGCTGTGAAACAGAAGGAAACTGCATGGTCTTGTGCCGCCTCACAGTTGTCCTGATGTTTGAGCCCATCGCTGCCGTCAGTGTGAATCCGTCTTGTTGAGGTCTTCCTCTTTGTCACTGCTCAGCCACTTTACCAAGCAGGGTTTTCTTCTTTAGGAACTGGTCTTTCTGGACATGCCCAAGCATGTGAGACAAAGTCTCACAAAGCCTCATCCTTGCTTCTAAGGGGCATTCTGGTTGTATCTCTTCAAAGACATACTTGTTTATTCATCCACAGTACTTTCAATATTCTTTGGCAACCCCATTAATTCAAATGCATGGATTCTCTTTTGGTCTTCCTTATTTAATACCCAATTTTCACATGCATATGAGGCAACTGAAAATATCATGGCTTGATCAGGAACACCTTAGTCTTCACTGGAACCTCCTTGCTTTTCAAAACTTTAAACAGGTATTGTGCAGATTTGCCCAACCCAATATGTTCTTTGATCTCTTGACTGTTGCTTCTATGAGCATGGACTGTGGAATCAAACAAAACTAGATCCTTGACAAGCTCAATCTTTTCTCTCTCATGATGTTACCTCCTAGTCCAGTTGCAAGGGTTTTTAATGAGCCTTCTTCTAATCCTGATGTCCATTCTTCTTCATATCACGCAGCTGGAAAGCCGCGTCATTCTCCCTCGGAGCGGCTGGTGATTTTCAACTGCTGACCTTGCGGCAGGCTAGCAGCCGGAAGCATAACTCACTGCACTGCCAAGGCTCCTGAAAGAGTACAGTTCAAAATAAAACCCAAATTTACTGTAACTGAGTTGATTCCGACTTATAATGACTCTGCAGGAAAGGAAAAAGCTGTTCGTACAGGTTTCCAAGACTGTAACTCTTTACAAGAGTAGACAGCTTCTCTTTCTTACTAGGAGGGCTGGTGGTATTGAACTGCTGATTGTGTGGTTAGCAAGCCACCATGTAGCCACTACACCACCAAGATTACATTAAGTAAAACATATTAATTAGTATAATTCAATAGCTTGTATTGTTCCAAAGATGTCTCTGTGAACAATATATAATAGGGATATTTTTCTATTGTGAGCTATTCTTATAAACTTAATACCAATATTGGTTACCTTTCAGTTAATGAAGGTATCCTGGTAGTCTTCTGGGTTGGTTGGGTGGCTAACCAAAGGTCAGCAGTTCAAAACCACCAGCTGCTCTATAGGAGATGAGGCTTTCTCCTCCCATAAAGAGTCTCAGAAACCCACAGGGGTAGTTCTCCTCTGTCCTATAGAGTTGTTAGGAGTCAAAATTGACTCAATGGCAGTGAGGAGGTAATATTTTTGGGTGAATGGGAGTTCCACTCTTAAAAAAAAAAAAGAAAGAGCCTTTCTAAATTATAACAGTCCACTTTCTTTTCTTGGCTAATAGAATATATTAAATATGATTAACTCTCAAGCCCATATTCTTTACATGGTAAATATATTTTATTAAATATAATTAACTTCTTAACGATTTGGGATATTTAATTGCCTAAGGAAATGTTTAAAAAAGAAATTATATTCTTTATTTGATATGTTTTAGGCCTGCACATTGGTCTCAATTATACAAACCCCTAATTATACCCTATGATTAGCTTCTCTTACTTAAAAAAAAATACAAAAACACCAGACACTGGCACTATTTTAATGTATGCACACACACACACACACACACACACACACGTAGCCTTTTAGAATTCTGATTAAAATAACTAGCTATTATCAAAGCTGATGTTTTGAATTATAATCATTAATTATATCAAGACATACTTGTATCTAACTATTTAACCAATAGCAGTTCAGTGCTTATTCAGCACCTAAAGGAGAGATACACCCTTTAATTTTACCATCACAAATGTCTGCAAAAATAATATAAGTACAGTAACTTACTTTATATTCAAGCATACAAAGGTATTGAGAAGGAGTGCGACCCACGTAGTATCATGGAGTCTCTTGGCACTCACACAGGCCATATAAGGACAGAGTAGAACTGCCTTCAGTTGGTTTCCCAGGCTGTAGTTTTATAGAAACAAATGGCCACATGTGTTGAAGCGGGCGCATTCAAACTTCCACCTTTCAGTTCGCAGCCAAGTGCGTACCCACTGCACGACCACGGCGCTCTACAAAGGTTACGAAATTAAACAGGGATACTATGCAAGACCCATGCTTGCTACATACAAAAATGTGTGTCTTTGAACAAATGTTCTACCTGTCTATTTTCAGTTTCATGATTTATAGTATGATATTAATATCTACTTTGGTTATAAAAATATGAAGGTATCCAGTCTATGAAAAAGATATGAGATATAATTAAAGTAGAATAGAGAAAGCATATATACCAATGCAAAAAAAAACAACTAAAAGTCAATGTTAATCTCATAGTCTTTAATTATGCTTTGGGCTGCAATCCGAAAAGTCGGTAGTTAGAAGCTACCAGCTACTCCTCAGGAGAAATATGAAGCTTTCTACTCCCATAAAAACTTGACAGCCTTGGAAACTCACAGGGGCAGTTACACCCTGTCCTATAGGGTCACTATCAGTTGACATTGACCCAATGGCAGTGAGCTTGGTTTTGGTTTTATTTATGAGTTCAAATCCCATTGTCAGCATAATGTAGAACCCTGGTGCTCAACTGCATCAGTACTTGACATAATCTGATTTCAACACAAAATCTCGAGAAAATTGTGCATCAGAACTCGAACAAAACATCGGAATCCGACCCAATGCACGTGATTTTTATAAACAAAAGCAGTTCATGTTTCGGTCATGCAGAGGTAATTGGCCTTGTTAACATGTGTTGTTTAAACCTTTTGTGGCTGCGTTCTAAGTGCTTTGCTATCATTTTCTTAGTTTTTGTGGCTTTTTGTACTGTTTTTAGATAAAAAAACATGGGTCCTAAGACAGAGGTTTTAGAAAAGAATCATCCTAATAAGGAACTGATTAACTGTGTTAGCGATATTGTTGATGAAAATTCAGCAAACCCTTTTAGAAAACAGTTAAGGAAATGCCAACAGCAGACCACATGAGACAGATATATTTTTAGAGAAAGCAAGCCAAGTCCTAGTGAAAAATGATAAAGAAGGGGAAAAAAACTCCTGAAAAGCAGCTACCAGTTAATTTTATGGGATTCGCCTTCCAAACAATGATTCTCTCTCTCCATACCTCCTCTCCACATCCATGTTCATAGTCCAGATCCTCATCATTCTGAAGGTATGGGCCATACTAAAGTTGTTAAAAAGTTTTATAATGTTGTGTTTCTTATTTAAATGATATTATTTAACTTTGAACTTATTTACCTTGAAATTTCTGTGTAATGTTTTGTACAAAAAGGCAAGGTTGGGGTAAAAAGTTGGTGGTTGAGAATGGATTCATCCATTTTCAGTTATTTCTTATGGGAAAAATTGATTTGGAACTTGACTGCATGGCATCTAAACGCTCCTTCTAGAATGGATTAACGTCGAGGTCTGGGGTTCTACTGTGTATCTTTCTCGATGTTCCACTTTGCTTTGTGGAGCCACTGACCTCTTTTAAGGCAGCCTCTATGTTTGCATCGTTGCAACAATATACATGTTGTTGTTGTTGTTGTTGTTGTTGTTGTTGTTGTTGTTGTTGTTGAGGTACCACTGAGTAGGTTTTGACTCATAGCCATGCTGTGTATGACAGGACGAAACTTCCCCAGGTTGAAAAATGGTTGCACACTCAAATATTAGTTGACAGGGTGCTATCATTCTCCCAACAGAGCTCTGAAAGAAATGCCTAGTGATCCGTTTCTACATATCACAGCCTTGGAAACTCTATGGGGCAGCTCTATTCTGGGGTTGCTATGAGTCACACTGAACGAGCTGGCAGCCAGCAACAACTTACCAGGAAAACTAAGGAGACTTGTTGTTGTTAAGTGTCATCAAGTCAATTCCGACTCAGAGCAAGCCTATAAACAACAGGACAAAGCATCACCAGGTCGTTCAGCATCCGCACACTCATTGCTACTGAGCCCATTTACCGCCACTTGGGCATTCTACCTCAATGATAGTGAGGCTCTTCCTCTTTTTTTCATGACATCGATTTTACCAAAAATGATGCCTTTCTCCTGCTTCACCCTGACAAGATATCCAATGTATATAAGACAAAATCCGGATATCGTTGCTTTTAGGAGCTTTCTGGTTTTCGTTCGCCCCAAGATAGCTCTATTTGTTCTTCTGGGAGTCCATGGCATAGTTCATACTCTTCACCAAAACCACAATTCAAAGGCATCAACTCTTCTGTGGTCTTCCCAATTCAATGTCCAACTTCTGTAAGCATGTAGTAATTGAAAATACCACTGCTTGGGTCACATACCTTATCCTCAAATGAGACTTATGATTCATTAAATCACTATTTAAAATAACTGTAAAAAAAGGTTTTCATCATGTGTTTTATCAGCATGAGGCACTGGTGGCTCAACAGTCAAAAGCTCACTTTCCATGAAAGAAATCCAGTTTGACTCCACTCACTGTGCCTCTTCTGCAGTCCAGACCCATCTGACAGTTTTGCTAGGGTGTTGAGCTGGTTTCAGTGGACTTTCCAGACTAAAACAGAGTGAGAAGAAACGCCTGGCAATTTACTTCTGAAAGCCAACCAGTGAAACACCATGGCCCACAAGGGTTCGATCTCCAACCAATTATACAATGACGGAGGCCTGGGGAGCACTTTGCTCAGTAATGCACAGGGTTGCCATGAACTATGGGTCACCTTGGCAGTAGCTTTGCCACAACAAAAACCTCATAATAGTCACCTTTAATCTTGGGGCATTTTTCAATTGATATAAACCTACTTGGTGATTTTTAAAACTTTCAATCAGTATCTCCAAAAAGAGATATGTATTACAAATAACAGGTTACAACCAATTTTATTGTAAGTATGGTTTTCAAACTCAAAAAATCTTGAGGTTTTGTTTTGTTTTGGGTGTGGAGGTTCTATTACATTGAAATGACCCGAATTCAAGGAAGTTTGAGAAAGCCACACATTTATATAATCAGTTAAAGAGTGATATGAGACTTTATAAATTCCTAGTTCTGCCCTCTCTTATAGCACCATGCTTGTCAATTTCTAGGCACAAGAAGGCTGTTCAACCAAGCCTCTGTCTTCTTCCTTTTGTAGCTGCCCCCTAAGGCAGGAGTTCGATTTAAAACACTTAGAGTACTACACACTCATAAACCAGTGCCTGGCATTGAGGTCTACAGATTTGGACATCTTGTTTCACAGTGATTGTGAGCTTTCTACTTCCATTCAGCAAAGAGTCCTGGTGGTGATGTCATATGAGCCTATATAGCTTTATATACACTACTCCTAATGAGAAAGGTCTAGATTGTGTATCCTAACCTACACACTGCCACTGGGTCAATTCCAACTCATAACAACCTAGCTAGGTTTTCTGAGACTGTACATCTATACAGGTGAAGCTTGAATCACCAACCTAGAGGTTAGTAGTTCAATGTAATGAACAGAGTATAAGCATAGCACTTGTAAAAACTAAAAAATGTTTAACAATTCTAAGCCTTCTTATTTAACTTAAGATAAGCAATTGAATTCATAAAATAACAACATCAGAAAGCACATGAGTAGGGAAAGCCTAAGTAAATACATGCAAAGCCTTACAGGGTAGGTTCTCATGACATTCAAAGGATTTCTTCAAAATAGAAACTCTTTTTAGTCCCCATTAGCAACTCTAAGACTGCAGCTTAGAAAAACACCGATGCCATTTTTACCATCCAGTTAGCACAGATAATTACAAGAGCACTTAATGCTGATGAGGGTACGGTGAAACAGCAGTCTCACGTGCCACCTGTAGGGCTGGAAAATGGAACAGTTGAGAAGAGCAATCTACCTATACACATCATCAAACCTTAAAACTAGTCAAACCTTTTAACCCAGTACTTTCATAAAATAATCAGAAATTTAGGCAATGAAATAAATGCAAAATATGCTCAATCACAGTATAACTTATGATTATAAAACACCTTCAACTCAATTTTTAGCATCAATGTAGTGATTAAATTATAACAGATCTGCAAGATAGATTGATTATTCATGTTCCCACAAAATCTGGATTTACAAAATGTTTAATAGGGAAATCACTTTAAAATAGGGAAATACGTAAGTAAAAAAGAAATCATCCAGTTCAATATGCAGTATCATATTAATTATTCAAAATGCAGAGAGAATTTATTCCAACCATTATTTTCCAAAATGTTCAAAATATGCACATATTTATAATTAAATTTTAAAACTTTTGAAAATAATTAAAAGCTACAGGTAAAAGATGAGTCAATATTGTCTTCCTTTTATAAAATCTCCTGTAATATAGTCTATAATAATATATGCAATAAAAATATTGCCATGATTATAGAAACAATGCAAGTGATTATTGCATGACATAATTTTAAAAGATCAATGACTTGTTTGTTGAAAATACTTTGTGGTGAAGTGAAATTACCTGGAATGCCCTTCTACCCATGTCTTTGTAGATAGTGTGGAATGATACCAATAAGATGTAAGTGAAACACTATTAGAAAGAATTGGCCAGTTTTACCATTCTACTGGGTATTATAAGAGCCATCTCAAAGAAGAGACAAAAAGTCCCAAGACCACGAAGAAAAAAGAGCAATCAGTGGAGTGTGAGTGCTATCCCAGTCTAAAGTGATGGAAGAAGCAGTGGCAACAAAAGCAACAGCACTGATACCATGAGACCGAGCAGAGGAGGCCTGCCAAATCCACAAGAGAAAGCAGAGGAACTGTGCTGAGTCAATGAGGGAGAGCAGAGTAGCCGTGTCAACACTGTAAGGTAGAGCAGTGGCTTCCTGGCCACAGAATAAGACAGTAGCAACAGACCGCATGATCAAGAAACCCAGTATCTTAGAGAGAAATGCCTGCCAACATGGCTAAGAAGCAGCCTTGGATACAAAATACCTATATCCTTAACATCTGTACCCATTTAGCTCCCCTAATTGTGAGTATTGTTTGTGAAACCTGTGTGGCCATTACAATAAATTACCAAACCCAGTAGAGAAGTTAAGACGCCATGGGAAGGCTGGTCAGTAAAGAAGGATGGAAGATGGAGGCATGTTGTTCGAGAGCTGTCTTGTGGCAATTGGCCTAGGGCTTCAAGCATTAGCCCAAAACAAGGGTCCAGGAATTGGTGGAATATGAATTAAAAGTTTCAACAACTGATGAACTGGAAGCACTCATTCAGCTCTGCCAAGAAATTTGAAGGTAGCTATTTGTACAACTATGAGGAAGAGATCCATATTTGTACTCATTCCAAATAAAGATGACACAACAGAATGTGCGAATTATAGAACAGTATCACTGTATCACATCCAAGTAAAATTTTGTTTAAGATAATCCAACAACAGTTGCAGCTTTACACTGATGGAGGGCTTCCAGAAATTCATGTGAGATTCAAAAGAGGACATGGAACAAGGATACCAATGTGGACGTCAATGGATCCTGGCTGACAACAGGAATGCCAGAAAGACGTTTATTTGTGTTGTATTGCCTACACCAAAGCATTTGACTATGCAAATCATAAGGAACTATGGATAGCCTTGAAAAAGCTGGGAATTCCAGAACACTTCAATTATGCTCATGTGGAACCTGTACATGGATCAAGAGGCAGTTGTATGAACAGAAGAGGGGAATACTGCACGGTTTAAAAATCAAGAAAGATGTACATCAGGGTTGTATCCCCTCACACACTAATTTAATTTGTATGCTGAACAAATAATCAGAGAAGCTAGGCCAAATGAAGAATACAGCATCAGGATTGGAAGGACCAGTCCCTGGAGAAAAAACAGCACGAGGAGTACAGCAGAAAAGGGGAAGAGATGATACAGAATGAAACAGTGGTTGAAACAATGGGCTCAAACATACCAGTGACTGCCAGAAAGCAGGCCCATGCAGGGTTTTGCTCTGCTGCACACAGGGTCCCTAAGAGTCGGAACTGACTGGAACAATACACTATAACGAAGCTGCTGTATATCTTTGTTGCTAGGTTCCTCCCAACCCATAGCGACCCTGTGTCCAACAGAGCAAAACACTGCCTGGCCCTGCACCAGCCTCACAATTTTTACATGTGGGCTCACTGCTGCAGCCACTTTGTCAACCCTTCTTCTCTTTCACAACCCCTCTGCTTTATCAAGTATGATGTCCTTCTCCGGGGACTAGTCTCTCCTGATCAAAAAATACCTCCTTTAGAGTATTCAAATTACATGAAATTACTATATTCTCAAGAATGAACACACCAAATCACAAGGCAATTTAATATATCTGTCATTATACATAGAAACCCTGTCCTACAAGGTCTCGGTGAGTCAGAATTGACTGGATGGCAGTGAGTTTTGTCTGTTTGTTTTGGTCCTCATATGTAAAATAGTTTAACAGTTAGCTATTGTGTTGTTATAGTTGAAATGGTGACAAAGTGATTTCTGATATTCACTATATAAGAATTTGGAACCAGTACATGAACTCTTTATTTTTAAAAAAATCAAAACATCTGACAGTCCTCTCAGTACCTTTTCTGAGCAGGCTTAGTAACCTTGACCCACTCCCCCACAGTAGCCGCCTTTGTAACCAGCCAAGACCTTGGAGTACACAGCCTGTAGCAAAACTGAGATAAACTGACCAGATTGTTCTGTTTTTGTCAACGAACGGAGACTGTGAGTCAGTGATGTCAGCTGAGCTGAAAGCTCAAGAACTGAGGACATCAGAGGAAAGGAGAGAAATCCCCACTGAAGTGCCATGCAATGACTAAGCCACAGCATCGGTATTGGTAGCTGACCCACGAGTTCTAGAGTTTCAGCCCTGGGCTTCCTTTGAGCCTTCTGCATACCTATGAGCCTTTGGCTAGAAGCTAAAAACAGAAGTGCTTATCAGAGGGCAAGTCAAGTATTTCCCATAGCTACCAGTACAAGTCCCAATTACTTTATAAAAGAATGAGAAAGAAATTAAAGAATCAGTAGACGGTAACTAGAAAAGGAAGAAAATTACTTGGTAAATAGTTTATAACTCAAAAAGTTGCAGAGTATGTTTTTTGTGAAATTTTCAAACCTGAAGTTATGACAATATATTGCTTTATATTAGGAAACAATCTTGGATCTTTAGCATATCATTATTAGAACGGTGCTTAGAAATAAACAACCAACCCGGTGGCTTTCAGTTCTTGTTAATTCACAGCGACTGCAACTTTGTCAGTCAGCTTTTCCCTGGCTTCAGATGTACATGTATCTCCAGGCACTTCCTCCTAGGGGCTCCATCTTTCCAGTAAGCTCCCAAGCATGTTAAATGCTTACACTGTGCAGTGATTCCAGGACACTCAGAGGTTTACTATAATACCAGAAATGCTGTGGTTGAATGTCTCAATTTAAGGCACTCACATGTCAAGTTTTAGAAACTTCAGTATTGTGACCTAAACAGTGAAGATGTGGTAAATGTGAATGATACCTATATCCCTCAAAATCAGTCTCTCCTCAGATTATGTATGAGATACATGACAAGTGCTACTTACATCTTAATGCAAATGGTCTGTCAAATAAATCAGTTATACTGAGTTGAATCCCCAAGGGACACTGCCCCCCACCCCCATATGCTGCATTCCATAGGATTTTCACAAGGGTAGCCTTTGGAAGCTGACTGCTGGGACTTTCCTCCCACATACATCTGGGTGGGATTTGAATCAACAACCTTTTGTTGATAGTAACCACACATTGAACCAGCTGTTGCCACCCAGGGACTCCAATCTGGCTTCAATAGTCTCAAACATATTCTAAAAACATTTTATGATTGAGACTACCATAAATCTAAGAAGTAGCTAAAAGTTAACTTTTTTTAATTAAATACTTCTATTTAATTAGAAGTAATTAAATAACTCTTATAGCTCTTATCACAATCCATACATTCATCCATTGTGTCAAGCACATTTGTACATGCGTTGCTATCATCATTTTCAAAGCATTCTCCTTCTACTTGAGCCCTTGATATCAGCTCCTCATTTTGTTCCCTCCCTCCCTCCTTCATGAGCCCCAATAAATGATAAATTATTATTTTCATATCTTACATCGTCTGCTGTCTCCCTTCACCCACTTCCCTTGGGGGAAGGATATACCTTGATCCTTTTTATCGATTTCCCTCCCCCCCCCCCTACCTACCCCTTCCCCTCCTGGTATCTCTATTCTTTTTATTGGTCGAGGGGTTTATCTATCCTGGATTCCCTGTGTTGCGGGCTCTTATCTGTAGCAGTGTACCTGTTCTGGTCTAGTCAGATTTGTAAGACAGAATTGAGGTCATGAAAGGGGGGCGGCGGGGAAGGCATTAAAGAAGGAAAGTTGTATGTTTCATTGGTGCTATACTGCACCCTGATTGGCTCATCTCTTACTTGTGAACCTCTGTAAGGGGATGTCCAATTGTCTACAGATGGGCTTTGGGTCTCCTCTCCACGTCTCACCACCACCCCTCATTCACATTGGTATGATTTTGTTCTGGGTTTTAGATGCCTGATACCTGATCCCATCAACACCTCATGATCACACATGTGCTTCTGCCATGTGGGTTTTGTTGATACTCAGTTGGATGGCTGCTTGTTTATCTTTAAGCCTTTAAGACCCCAGACGCTATATCTTTTGATAGCCAGGCACCATCAGATTTTTTCACCACATTTGCTTATGTACACATTTTGTCTTCTTTGGCGATCGCATTGGGAAGGTGAGCATCACAGAATGCCAGATTATTAGGACAAAGTGTTCTGTGTTGAGGGAGTACTTGATTCAAGGCCCAGTGTCCATCTGCTACCTTAATACTTAACATATAAGTACATTGATCTATTCCCCTCTCATTATATATAAATATAGTTACATATGTACTTGCCTGTATTTAGACATATATAACTATCCTTTGCCTCTTAGTTCTTTCCTCTATTTCCTTTTACTTTCCTCTTGGCTACTATCATGTTCAGCCTTCATCCAGGTTTCAGTAATTCCTTGCTTTTACACTGCCTTTGATTAATCCTCACTAGGCATCGTACACCCTTCTCTCCATGGATTTTAGTTCACTTGTGCCTCTGTCCCTGGGCTGGTTGACATTCCCCTACCCACCTCCCTTCTCCCGTGTCCTTTCGGAACTATCAGTCCAGTTGTTTTCTTTTCTGAATCGTTATCCTGCCTATTTTATCTAGATAGACATGCAAAGACAGTAAGAAGCACAAAAACTAGGCAAAGCCTACCAAAGCAACAAAGGTAGACAAAACCACCAACAACAAGAAAATAAAATAACAACAACACAATGAAAGCCAATGACAAAAAAGGAAAAGCCTATAAATAATTCCAGGTCTGTTTTCTGACCTTTAAAAGTGTTTTCCAGTCGAGACTGATGGGGTGCCACACTCTGTCCCAAAGTCTATTTTTGGTATTCCCCGGGGACTTCATTGCTCTGCTCCCCTTGCTGCTCTATTACATGCCCTTAATGATTTCGCCCCAGTGTGATGGTGTCAGATCAGGTAAAATTCCCATACTATGTCTCTAGTGTTGTCCCCTGTTAGTACTATGGTTCATTGAGGGACATTGTGTCTTACGGTGGGGTCGGCACTATGGTCCTCTCTGTGCATTGCCTGCTGAGCAGGAATATTGTCCTCGGACTGGGTGGGCCAGGTGGTGTTCCATTCTCTCCTTCCCTTTTCATTTCTCTTGTGTGCTCTGATCAAACCTGCCCTTCTCCCCATGCTTTATCTTCAGTGCTGTCCTCTGAAGTGCATCCTTCTGGGGGTGAGGAGGGGGGTGGGCTCATAGCCGGGACTGGGGCTAGCCCTGTAGAAAAGTTAACTTTTAAGATATTATTACGCCAAATCATTTTCTAGAATGCTGTAAACCATTTATAAAATATCAAAGTTACGGTTGTCACACCCATAACTCCTCGTTGACCTCTGAATCTGGACCCATTCCAGAAATTTCTCAAGGTCTTTTTAAAGTTATGGCTAGAACAAAATAATAAGTTATGTGTCGGATACAGACTTCTTCAAATGCTTGAATTTTTTAAGGTATTTATTATTTTACTTTTTTTGCTCTGAATTTTAAATAACATTTGTTCAACGATGGACAAAAACACCCACCTAGTACCTAAATACAACTAAAACATGTAGAGACATATACAGTTATAAACAATAAATCCTGCTGAGTCAGTCTCAAAAGATGCCCACTATTATGAGTTTCTTAAAAGTGCTACAGTTTTAAGAGCCATACTTCTTAGATTGGCAATTTTTTTTCGATTTGCTGTTTACTGGAATTTCAGTTGTGACAGCTAGAACTACAGTGGGGTGCCTTTCTTGGCTGGAAACGTTCTGAAAGTTACTTCTAACATACTAAGCACCACCAAGTGCGCAGTGTGAACTATCCCAGACCTCATTACTTATTCTTTGACCTGAAAGTTTTGGGATCCCTTTTGGAAAAAAGCAATAAAATGTAACCTGACCTATAAAAGGCAGCCATCCAAAACAAAGTCAAGATGATCCACTACAAAGGTATACTGACACAATGGGATGAGGGCAAACTCAGAACCCGTTTTTTTGTTTTGTGTTTTAACTGAAATTTACAACAAAGCAGGCCAAAATTGCCATTATGTTTTCTCTACTGATGAACTGTGCTTCAGGAAAGTGTTTTTGCTATTGTTGTTCCACTCTAATTAGTTCCGGCTTCTCCCAATATTGTTCCTTTCCCAGATATCTAGACAGTACAGGGATAGGAGTGAAATTCTGTGGAAGTATGTTTCTTAAATGGAGATCCATGTTTCATCAGAAGCGATGTCATAACCCACGGAATGGGAGCACAACCAGAACAAGAAAGCCCTCAGCAACACCCTGCGAGGCTAGAAGGGCACCACGGGGTTGCTTGATGTGATCTTTCTAGAAGTCAACCTTTAGGTCTTTCTGCTGCAGAACCAATGGCTGAGGTGAACCACCAACCTTTCAGCTGGTAGTCGACTGCTAAACCACAGAGCCTAGATTGCACCCACAAGAACATGAGGAAATCAAAAGCTAGACAACACTCAAAGCACATTTAACTAATGACAAAAGTATTTCTTTCAAAAGCAAAGGGAATTCTGTTGTTATGTACAGAACAGGAACAATGCCACTATACAGAAACATCAAGGTCAGTGACTTCAAGTCTAGTGACTATAAGCGTTAATATTTATAATCATCCTTTATTTTTGACCAAGGAATCTCCCCATAACCATTACCAGATGAACACAGTCCTAAAAAGATAGTAAGGGGTGGCACCTTCCACCTGACCATCACAAGACGAAAGTCATTTGTGAAAATTCTTGTAAAATACGCTGAAGATTCAGCATCACTGATTATAGCTTTTGATCTCTCTTTAGAAACTATTATGCATAATTCTGTATAAGATATTAGAAATAAATTTTCTCTTAACACCTGAATAAAAGGCTTCATATTAACACAAAAAGAGATATGACCTTGTAATGATAAACAATAAGTTATAAACATTTTACACAATGTGTGCATATATATCATATAAGGCATAATAAGTGCTTGGCACTGTTTTAAACACATCAAAAGATTTTTAATTACATTTGAACACTGGTAAGATTATGGGAGAGTTTTTGAATGTTGCAAAGGCAGGCTGTCTTGAATTAGTCCCTACATTAGAACTTTGTTCTGAGCCATCAGTAAAGGGAGTTTCAGAGAGGTTTTAAGATTTGGGGGAACTAATCATAAACTGCCCTGAAAATGGCATATTTATTTGAATCAACTCAAACAATGTTTTATAATTTATAGTAACAGCTTTATTTTATTTTCAGGAAAGATAAAAGAAAAATTTGAAAGGCTTTTGCATTTATTCTGAAAATAGGCAATAAAATGGAGAGAAAATTACTTTTATATCATTTGAAAAGTTTTCCAATTACTTAAAATTTACTCTGTACGGTATACTTAAATAGCACAGATATTTACCTGGTTTAGTCCCAGGAAGGAGACTGTTAACAGAAATCCAAATCGCACACGAAAGCTGTGGTTGGATCAGAAACCAGTAATTAAGATCAA
The DNA here is from genome assembly GCF_000313985.2 of Echinops telfairi. NCBI lineage: Eukaryota > Metazoa > Chordata > Mammalia > Afrosoricida > Tenrecidae > Echinops > Echinops telfairi. The sequence continues at coordinate 46,140,075 of NW_022103920.1, read as the reverse complement.
CTTATACTTATCAAAGCCTTTGCTATACACACACGCTTGCTAAGAAGAGCTAACAAAAGTACTTATTGTCTATAACTATAAATGGATCAACTTTGTAGGGAGGTAGAGGAGAGCTACATCCTGTGAGTCTCTAAGGCACTGTGGTTCTCAACCTTCCTCATGCCACGACCCTTTAATACAGTTTCTTGTTGTGGTGACCCTCAGCCATAAAATTATTTTTATTGCTACTTCACAACTGTAATTTCCGCTACTGTTATGGATCAGGCGACCCCTGTGAAAGGGTTGTTCGACCCCCAAAGGATCGCACACCAACGGTTCAGAACCACTGCTCTAAGGTGACCATAATAAAAAGCTTATATTCATGAAGAACATATACACTGTGCACATATATATGAAGGACATAGATGAATTAGCTTACTTTGCTCCCAACAGCTCTTTAAGGTAGATGCCTTTATTATCCTTCACTTAATGAAAAATCAAGCTTAAGGAACTTCGGCAGTTTGTATAAAGTCTCAATGGAGACATTTTAATGCCAAAGTTCTGGGTCAACCACCTTTCCTTATCATGAAGTTCTCCCTATAGAGCTAAACAAATTTTAGGGGGAGAAATGTAAGTAAACGAAGAATATAAGGAACATGAAATACATAAACAGCAAAGTGTCTTTTAAATCAGAAGTCTCCATACAACACAGATGTCACTGTGGTGCAGTGGTTAATCCCTTGGCTGCTAATCGAAAGGTTTGTGGTTCAAACCCACCAGCAACTTTGTGGGAAAAAGAAGTGGCAATCTGCTTCTGTAAAGATTAAGTCTTGGAAATTCTACAGGGAAGTTCTTCTCTCTCCTATAAAATCACTATGCATTGGAATAAACTTGACAGCAATGAGTTTCTTTCAGCTCAGAGCTTACAGCCAACCTGAATCAACTGTAAACTTATAAATATATCAAGAAGGTTGACAGATTTATAACCACAGCAATTTCTGGAAACAAGCCATGGCCTCACCCCATGAGAAACATTAAAGTCCCTCATGTTACAGTTCACTTCTTGTATTTATTCTAATTTATCCCAGGCTGTCATGAGGAAATTATAGATTGATAGCTATAGATATATAAATATATATGTGAAAAAACACCTATAAATATGTGTGTGTACGTGTGTAATTTCCCTAAGAACATTAAAAAACCTCTGCAGGATTGTGACAGTCTGAGTCATGACTTGACACCAAAGACAAATGCCCCCAGTGATGCCTCTCACCTCCAAGGCAGACAAGACCTAACACACAGGCTGGTGCTGAGTAGCCGTGCAAACTGCTGGGTCTGAAAAACCAGCACTGCCCGCATTTACATTCACCTCAATGATTCATGAGACTGTGGGAATGTGAGGGGGGTCAAAAGTTTATGGGAAAATGGAACATACAGATCATGGGGATTTCCCACTCACTTTTTTTAAGGCCCCTCATATTCTAAATGCCTCATCGTATTGCTTTTTCAGTTTTATCAGAGCGACTGTGTAATATATGAAGTAGCAAGGCAACTACTGTTAAAATAGTTTCCACAGTATAAAAACAAACCAAAAAATCATATTACAAGGAACTACTTAATCAATGACAAGGGTCATAATATTTTTCTGATCATGAAACAAGAATTTTAACACCTCTCCTCCCAAAAAATGAAGTCTACTGTTTACAACTGTACTAAGTTTTTTTTACTCTAGGCTATAAGGTACAGGTAATAATATAAATGTGAATATAGTGTGTAAAAATAACTAAAATTTAACAACCAAAGGCAAAAGGTTATCTTTTAAAAACTATTAGTTCGTAGATGGATTATCCAAAATTAACGATTAATAATTGATGCATTCATTTAAAAAAGACTACCATGTATGACCGCATGAGATGGTGTCAGACAGGATTTGTGATCTCATGGAACGGACCTTACAGAAGCAGTGGGCAATAAAAGAGCAAACGGACACAATGATTCCAGCACGGTACAGTAGAATGAAGAGGAAGAAATACTAGTCAGAGTAGAGAGTCATGAAAAACTTTACTAAAGAGGTTGCCAAACAAAAAGAAAAAGAAAAGAAAACTCCTTCATGCAATGACTTAAGTAAAATAACATGGTTTCACCCAGAAAAAACAGAAACCAATGCTCATTACATAAATTGCAAGGAACAGGAAAACACAAATCTAAAACCAGAATGCATAATGATTGCATTGTGCATTATGTATAAAGTAGTACAAAGATACCAAGATATTCCTAAAGTAATAGCTTTCTGGAAGTGGGGTGCTGCTGTAACAAACATCCCCAAATGTGGAAATGGCTTTTTGAATTGGCCATGGGCAGAAGTTGGAAGAACTGTACGGTACATACGAAAAAGCTTAGGATGCTTTGAGAGACTATTAGTAGAAAAAAATGAATGCTAACATCTCTAACAGTTAAAGCTCAGGACTGAGGATCATGGAAGAGAAAACAAATATCATCCTAGAAAACACCCACATGGTCATGAACAGACTGTTGGTAGAAATACATACTTTGAAGGTGTGCCTGTAGAATCAGATGAAGGGTTTAAATAACACCTCCTAAATTCCATCTATATAGCCTACCAATAAACTTGAGAAGACTAAAGATTAGAATGTGATACTTCCCTTTACCCCTTCCCCCACCCCAAAACTGTTTTACAATTACACCTAAACTGTACTTGACATAGAAGGTCCTTCTTCAACAAATAACTATCAATGTTTTCTCAAATTTATCTAACTTACCGAATAAATACAATGGCTGTGAGCAGTTATTATAAATAGGAAAATAATCTTAAACCAATTAGGTTGCTTTTAGAGAGCATTTGGTCATCACATTTTATTCTATTTTTTATAAACTTTGTGTTGATTTTATGCCTAATAATATAGGAAAAGGGTAAAGTATAAGGTTTATGATCAAGTATGCAATCCTATATAAAATAAAATGTCAATATAATTAAAAATCAGAGAGCAAATGGAAAAATAGGAGGGCTGTTGGGGCTCATCTTTGTAAGTCCTTTATGAGCAATACTTGCAAAGATTTTACCCCCAAAGTGCTCACAATGTAGCAGAGACTCAGGCAGGAGAAAGGGCAAAAAGGACACAACAAGCCAGAATGCAAATTTACTTGAATACTTGTAGGAAAGTGTGTGTTCTAGAGAAGAGACGGAAGGGAGCTAGTTTTTATTCTGTAGGCAATGGGGAAATCAAGAAAGGCTTACGAGCAGAGATTCACCTGTTTCGAAAAGATACGTATGGTAGAAAAAAAGGGCTAGAACAGGAAAAATGAAAAGCTGAAAAGCATCCTAGAATTAGCTACCCAAGACAGAGGAGAGCTTGAACTATACAAATAAAAATGAAATATGGGAGATACAGAAAGCTCAGCACTTTCAAAACATGCTTCTCTCCCACCTCTGGCTTCTATAAAAGTAAGTGTTAGTGGGCAGGGTGGGCAGGCCAACGAGAAAGAAACACAGCACCCAAACGGAAATACCAGGGACATTTATTACAGTAGATGGACTTTCTGACATCTCAGATCTGAGCCAATTCTAGGAAAAAACTAAAGCAAAAGTCTTGTAATGCCAAAATTTCCCAACTAGGGAAGTCATCGGGCATAGGTGGGGTAGAACTGCTGCTATGGGTTTCTGAGATTACAATTCTTTATGGGAGTAGAAAGCCCCATCTTTCTCCCGCAGAGCAGCTGCCCAACTCCTAGCCATGACACCTCCAAGTATTAGGGCACATTCAAAAGCAGCAACAAATACTAACGATGCAGCATCCCAAAGAGCTGTGCTTGGTGGTAAAACTGGAAAAATTGCCACCAAGCAGAAAAGATCAAATCCTCAACCACATTTCATCTACCCTACACATGGGCATTCATTTGCTTGTGGAGTAAACAGGTTAGAGAGAAGGTTTAGGTGTAATTCTTTAAACAGTTTTTTGAGGGCAGAGGTTAAGGTGAATATCACATTCTAAGCTTTAATCCTGACTTCTTTCAATATACAAAAGAGGCTGAGTCTTGTTGAGTTTAGTAATGATAGGATATACTTATGGAATTTAGATGTTATTTAAACCTGGAAATGAAGTAAAACGAAGGAGAACAGCACTCAGAGAGCTCTGGAATGAAAGGATTTTTGAACAATTTGAAGACATTTTACTTCTTATAATCTAACCCTTCATGTCTTAGAAAATTACAACAAAATATTTTTAAAGGAGCCTTATGTACACCACAGTCTTAAAAAAGAACAAAACCAAAACAGTATGCGCCTAATACTTCTAGCTTTCGAAAGACGATAAGTGATGGCACCCGACGATGAAACACTGAAAGATGGTTTCCCCTGTGAGACATCATGGAGGGGCAGGGCAACTCTCACTATTAAAATGCATTCTTCCATTTAGGAAGGTTGATGGGTGTCAGGTCATTGAGTCAGTTTAGCCTCCTAGAGCCGCTAAAGTACAGCAAAACAAAGCACTGCCCAGTCCTGCCCCATCCTCACACCACCATGAAGCACTGCCCCGTCCTGCCCCATCCTCACACACCACCATGAAGCACTGCCCCGTCCTGCCCCATCCTCACAGTCACTATGTTTGAGACCATTTTTGCAGCCACTGTTATCACTTCATCTCATTTAAAGGTCTCCCTTTTTGTTGGTCCTTTACCTCACCAAGCACGATGTCCATCTTCAGGAACTGGTCCCATTTAGAATACTGAAAAGTTTAAGTCATTTATACCTAATTCAGTCATTTGACCTAATTTCTTTTAGCCAATGATCAGACTATGTTCTCCCTTCTCTAAGGGCTAATCACAGCTCCTGTTAAGAATAGTAAAATGTATCACTGACTAAATAAAGTAAAAGTTAGATACTTATTTTTACCATTTTCTTAAATAGTTAAGTCGTATACTTGAGTTTCTCAGCCCAGATGACAAAAATGGCCATACTCTCCTTAAGAGAAAAACAAAACATAATGAACGGTGTAATATGTTGATCTATATATGTGTATATTATATAATTTGATGAGATGCAAGACAATGAGGAAGCAGTATAGTAGTAAATGAAAGTGTTTACTGGCTAGGCAGGCTACCTAGAAACCATTTTACATTTCTAGTTCGTTCAGTTGCTATGCTGTACATGGAATAACTTCACTGAGCTCGCTGAACATATGATTTTAAATATCAAAAAAAAGAATCAAATGGTCACTTGTTACTGCTAAAATTCTGATTGGGAAAGAAAAGTTTTCAAACATTCCAAGAATTCAGATTTGTGAAACAAGTGAACCCACACTGTTCTGTGAGCGCTCTGGCAGGAGGCAGGAAGAGGGTGAGAGAGGAGGAAGAGCCCTGGGCTCGCGAGAGAAAGATGCAACAGGATCTCTGTGAAGTCAAGAGAAAGAAACAGACAAGAGCTAGCAAAGACATCGATAAAGGAATCAATTTACCTAAAGTATTTTTTTCAGTTTGAAACCTCTCTTAGTGTTACTGGTCTAGAAAAACGAAAACATTTCTATAATTTCCCCTGGCAAACATGGCTTTCCTACACAGGTCTCATGATTCGCACTACAGAATGCTTTAGCGATGAAACTCTTGATTCTACATCATACACCCAACTTTGTGTTAAACTAGACCAATGCTTCTCCAGCGGGGCTGATTTTGCCCCCAGGAAACTCGTGGCACTGTCTGGAGAGATCTGTAATTCTCCTAACTTGAAGGAGTCCGGGTGGCCCACAGGAAAGCAGTTAGCTGCTAACCAAATAGGTCAGTGGTCCAATCTGTTAGCTGCTCTGCAGCAGAAAGATGAGGCGGTCTACTTTGGTACCAAGATTAGAGCTGTGGGAAGTGCACCAGGCAATTCTTTGTTCATTAAGGGTCACTCTGAGCCAGAAGCGATGCCACAGCAATGGGTTGGGTTTGGGTGGGTCCACCTTGGCAAAGGAGACTAAACAAAAACTAACCCCATTACCATCGTCTGACTCATATCTAAGGGTTGACAGGCTTTGTACTCCAAGTTTGGGTGGTGTACTGGATTACGAGTTGGGCTAACGGCAAGATCATAAGCTTGAAGCCCTCAAAGGCTCGTGGGAAAAAGATGAGCCCTTCTGCTCCTGTAAAGAGTGTTCAACTTTGGAGACCCAAGGGGCTGCTCTGTTCTGTCCTTTGAGTCACTATGAGTCCGAATTGACTCCACAGCAGGGAATTTTATTTTGTTTTGTGGCTTTGTAAATCTTTAAGGGAGCAGACAGACTCATCCTTTTCCCACTGAGCATCTGGCAGGTTTGAACAGGTGACCTTGTAGTTAGCAGTCTGACACTTACCCAACATCGGTTCGTAGATACCAAAGATACTACTAAATAGGGTATACACTTGAGAACAGCCCCACCACACAGCTTTATCTGACCCAAAGCTTCAATAGCGCTAAGGCTGAGACACAATAATCTGTTCTGAATATAAGTAAAAAATAAACATGGACCTTAATCCATCCCTTCATAGATATATTTCATAAAGCATTACAGCATTTCCCTTCACCAGAGGAACCTTTTTGCAATGTCAGAAGCATGATGTCAGGCTCTCTCAAACTAAGTTACACTGAAATATATGAAAATAAAATGTAGCACATATGGGCTAAACTAGAGAAATGAACGTTTAAATTCTGTTTTATTTCTACTCTTAAGCACGTTCAATTATCTGTCTTTGCCAAGCTGTATCTTGTTGATGTTTAGTGCATTACAAATATACCAACCTGGTCAAAAATATAGTATTTCTTATTAATATGAAACCTTAGGTAAACACTATTACCTGAGGAAGTTTTATTGGGGGTGGGGGGCAGGGGCAGGGGCAGGGGAGAATAAAGGGGAAGTCAACCCAGGTCTTTAAAATGCAGTTATTTCACAGTTTACTTTCAGAATGACTCAGATCATTATTATTTTCAGCCACTCCAAGTTTGCTGCTTCTAAGCTTACTACTGAAGGGGGGAAGCCACCATTTTTCTCTGCAGTCATTAAACCAATGACACAGAAGCTTACTGAAAGCAGGTCTGTGGTCATATACAAAATCACAATGCATTCCTTGCACACACATTGGAAGCGGAAATGAAGATTCAACCCAAATAACTAAACAACGAGGGTGGTGGTGGTGGTAATGAAATAAAAGAAAACCCTGTCTCACGGGACGAAACACTTCACGCTGTGAATATTTTCTCAATACAGCCCCTAGTCAAAAAGCGGATTCATTCTATTTTCTCTCCCTGCCACAATGGAAAAAGACCTCCACGTAGCGTTTCCCGTGAGAACAAATAAAAGGCTGGTTGGTCCCTGGCAAGCCCTCATCCATCCGAGGGAATCCAGTGGTTGGCGTGAGCCCTCTGCACCTTTCACACGGCTTTTCACTACTGAGTTCTCAGTCTCCTCGTGGAGCGAATGTAACCCAACTTCGTGACTCCCATGCCTCCACGGTAATAAAGATCAATCACCGAGCTCAGCCGATTTCCTTGGGGAAGCTCAATACACTCAGTGGTCCCTTCACACTGAATCGCCATCTGAGGCTGACAGCATAGAGACATTTCACCCCACAGCGGCAGGTGCACAAAAGGTGCACGGATTTCAGGAGAACCACCACCCCGTGGATGAAAGGTGGGGGGTGGGGGCTTTATTTCCTTATGGTCTTAAGCAGGCTGAGCGAACTTCCAAGAAAAGGTTTCCGCGCGATCCGCTGCCTTAGAATCGCTGCTGGGTCCCGGGCAGGACCCGCAGGCAGATTTCCCTGCGCGGGGAGGCGAATCCCCACCCTCGGCCGTGGCGGGAGGCGGCCCCGGCGCGGGGGGCGTGCGGACCCGCCTGGGCGCTGCGCGGCTGCAGAGAAGGCAGGCTCTCCCTCCCACACCGTTCTCCTGCGACACCAGGGGACACGAGGACCCGCCGGGCACCGCACCGGACCTTCCTCTCCGACAAGGTCCTCCGGCGACACTGGGGGAGAGGAGGAGCCCGACGCCTGGGCTCTCTTGTGCAACCGTCTCCGGCGCGCCCCGACGCGCCCGGGCCGCCGGAGCAGGTCCCCCTGGGGTTCGAGGACGCCCAGGTCCCAGCCGCGGCCACTGGGGCGCCCCGCACCCCGCGGGCGGTCCCACCGCCCGGTGCCCAGCCCGGACCCCCTTACCCAGCAGCAGCAGCTTGACCTCGCGCGCCGCCTTCTCGCCGTCCTCGCGGAGGTTGCGGTCGATCATCTTACTCCTCTCCACCGCCGCCTTGTCCTCGGCGCTCAGCGTACAGCCCATGGTGCCAGGAGCGAGAGGTGGCCGCCGCTCCCTCGCGTCCGGGGCGCTGCCTCCCAGCCCAGGGAGACCGGTTCTTCGCGGAGGCGGCCGTTCCCAGGTCTCCCGACGTGGCCACACCACCCGCACCCGCTTCGTCCCCCGAGTCGACGGAAAAGGAGTGTGTGCCAAGGGGCCGGCTCTCCTTCAGGCCCGCCGCAGCTCCGGGCGCCCCTCCGCGCCCACGATCCCGGGTTGGGAGCCTCAGAAGCAGCCGCTGCACCCTCCCGCCGCCGGCCCCGCCGCAGCCACCCGAACGAAGCCCGGCAGAGCTCCGCGTCCGCGCGCCGCCGCCGCGGCCCCGCCCCTCCCGCCCCTCCCACCGGCCGGGACACGCCCCGGCGCGCTCCCGCGCACGTGCCCCGGACAGCGCCCCTCGGAGCGGCGCGCGCCCCGGGTCCGAGCGGCTCCCGGAAGCGCTCTCCGATGGTGGCAATGCCACTCCTGGGGGCTGGGGAGTGGGAGCCGCCGGGCTCCGCCGCCGGGCGGTAATTCCTTCCCGTCTACTCCCACGGAGGCATCTGCGCGGACCTGCCCCTCGGTGAGACGGTGGGAAAGATGCCAAAGTTGGAAACCAAAAAAAGAAAGCCAGCCCTGAGCCTTTGAGCATGCCCAGCTCAGACAGCCATGGAAGGGCTCTCAAAATGTGCAACCTCCATTGGGGGCGGCGTTCTGGGCTTGGGGAAACTGAGGGGGATGGGGAAGGGATAGAGGCCAGACAGAGGACCTGGAAAAGAAACCGGGGTCAATCACTTTCTTCTTTCCTTCAGTTTTCCTTCCTGATACCCTTGTCCTCTTCTTCCACCCATTCCCACTTGCCTTTTTCACCATCAGAAACCTGCTGAAGGTTTTTCCCACAGCCTGAGAGCACACAGGACAAAGAATCAAAGAGTATATAACACAGGGATAAGAACAATAAAACACCCACACAAACGTCTGCTCTACACCTTAAGGAACTGCTGGAGCAAGTATTAAGCGTCTATGTCAAACGCTGAGCTAATGTGTATGACCATGTCAATAGCTACTATACTATTGTCAGTTGCATTCCTTTTACTAGGTCTTATCTCCCTCACTCAAAATAAGACGGTGTTGATTTACTCCATGGCCCTATCTGCGGGTGATGTGGACAAAATGAACCCCTGGGAAGGACAGACATAACATCTCACACCTAATGGAAGAGCCTATGTTCATCATCTTGCCTCTCCCTGGCAACTTGGTCCCAACTGCCAAAGTTGCACACCATCTTTTTCTGACATACACCACAAGAAATACTGATGGAGCTGATAGTGAAAAAGAAAACGAAAGTATTGATGTTGAAAAAAATCAAAGTGATATCCATCTGAAGTCTTACTCACTGACAATGATTTGTAAAATTTAAGTGTACCGATTATTTACATTGAGCAGATGATACAGGCAAAATAGCTTTTGAATAGTACACTTAAGGGGCTACTAGAGTTTACCAGTTCCTGTCCATTTGATAAACTATTTCCTTTTCTCTTTTAAGATTCAGGCCCAATAAGGTCAAGAGATGTTTTCAGACCTCTTCAACTTTTCCTATAGCCTTTCCTTAAGAGAAGAGCAAGTTTTTAATCTTATTTAATCACCTCTCTCTTTGTTCACCACACTATCAGTTTGCCCTTCTGTGGTGACATCTCATGTTGGAAGACACTCAAAATAAAACTGAGGAAAAGCTACCTCCTCAGTCGAGTTTGCCTTGAGGTGGATGGAGTAAAGCATTCAAGGCCTTCATATGTTGGTGTGGAATACATCCAAAATGAGTAGAAACAGCTACAAACATCCATTGGGTGTATGAAAATAAAATGCACAAAGTATGAATTTAGGAAAATTGGAAATCTTAACAATGAAAAGCTTAAAGATTGATATCCTAGACTTGAGATGTTAACTACGTCCACCTGGAAGAAGTACACCAACATCCTTGACCCAAGGATTGTAGGTTATAGAATCCAAAACCGAAGGAGGGAATAGTATTAGAGCTTAAATTGTAAGATTCTGCTTTGGAGAAAGCAATGGATGACAGTGGAAACTCAACATACCTTTGCGAGATCTACACAGGTGATAAGCCTCCATCGATTTCCCTCTAACATAATTGAGGGAGGGGAATAAACTGGTTACCAAACAAAGAGTATTGGAGAGTTGACTGTAGCAGATTATAATGGTAAACCTGAAAAAGAGTTAACACCTTGTCACTTGATCTCCCCTCTGACACACGTTGTGCGTGATACAGTTTTCGATATTTCCTTTTTTATGTTGAGGTTTTCCTCATGTATTTGGTCATCGTGGGTAGCCTTCTTGAATCTTTGCTGTGTGCTTTTTCTGTTTTTTGGCACATGAAACCCAAGATTGATGGACCTATAGAAACAGTCCATTAGAACAAGGGGGCCTTGGGGATGTTGGGTGGGGGGTATGTAAAGGGGAGCTGATCTCAAGAAGGAAGAAAATGTTTTCAAATGAATTGTGGTAGCAATTGTACTATACTGCTTGATGTGATTGAACTATGGAATGGTATGATGGCTTGATTAGATCCTAATAAAATAGTTTGGAAAAAAATAATAAAATGCAATAAAAATTATCCACAAAAGAAACAGAGAAGGAAAGAAGAAAGAGAGAGAGAAAAGAAAGAACAAGTCTGGCACTCTGCTTCAAATAGGTCACAGTCAGAAAACTGAAGTCGTTCACTCTGTATACATGGATTCAAGATTCAGGGCCGACCAAACAACAACAAAGACAGCCCCTAGCAGCACATCTTTCTAGGTGTTTCTTGGCCATTGGAATATCCTCTTCAGTGAAATGTTTGTTCAAGTCCTTTGCCAATGTTTTGATTGTATATCTTTTCAATGTTAAATAGTGAAAGCATTATTTATTGAATATTGGACCCTTTGGAGTGTATGGTGCCCACGAACGTTCTCCCCGCCTGTAGGTGGCCATTTCATCCATCTGCTTAATTTTTATGAAGTCCCATTTCTCAAGTGTGTCCCTTGCTTGTGCTGTTGTTGTCCTATCTAAAATGTGGGAACTTTAGACATCATTGAGCAAAGCAGTAGAAAGTTTATTGGTTTTTATCAACTTTCTCTGCCAATGTAGTTGGAAACATAAAATTATACTTTGAAAAAAATCATTTCGCGTGAATGCCTTCTTTAATACTTTTGCCATCACTATTTATTATGTTTCTAATGATGGAATAGGTCATAAAATCTATGCTTCTTGATAGATGTAATACTATTAGGAAAAAATAAATATAAATTCAGAAAAAAATCCTAGGCTTTAGTGCACTGATATGGACTCATATATGCTGTTTGTAGGCAGGCAAATACATGGTCCGCATGGTCTGCTGTGTCAAGAATGATAAAGAGGAAGAGCATTACATTAATTGTCAAAAAGAACATTTCAGTATCTACTCTGTAGTACTATATAATCAACGACAGAATAATATCCATAAGCCTACAAGGAAGGCCATATAGCATAAATATATTATACCAACTTGCAGCCTTTGGCAATCACTGATTCCAAAGATGAAGAAATTGAAAATATTTACAACTTCTTCAGTCTGAAATGGATAAAATATGTTAATAACTAGGTTTATAACAATGATAATTACTGCTGATTGGAATATTTAAATACATAACAAAGTAAAATGATCAGCAGTTGGAAAATGTGGCCTTGATGATAGAAATGGTGCAAGAGAGCTCATGATAGAATTTTATAGGACCAATGACTACTCAACATAAAGGGCAATTATACATGTTGACCTTGATGAATAGAATACATAAGAATCAAATCAAATACATCCCTGCAAAGAGCTGATGGAAAGGCTAAAATACCAGGAGTAAGAACAAAATCAGAGACCAACTGGAACAGACTATCAATGACTAATATGCAAGTTCAAGTTGAAGTAAAAAAAAAATTAAAACAAGTCCAGGCAAGCCAAAGTACAACTTTGAGTATGTCTCATCTGAATTTAGAGGCCATTGAAAGAATAGATTGAATGGATTAAACACTAATGATCAGAGACTAAATTAGTTGTAGAGTGACATTAAGGAAAACTGCATTGAAGTGAAAGGACATGATATCATTCTTCTATGCACCATCTTTGTGACTCCCGCTGCACGTTCAGGTGTTGTTGTTGTTTCAGGTGTCATTGAGTCTGTGGTCACTTACAGAGACCCCGTGAACAACACAAGGAAACATCGCTTGGTCCCGCTCCAGCCTCATAACTGACCAATTTGAAGCTGTGGTTGGAGCTACTGTCCGTCCATCTCCTTAACGGTCTTCCTCTTCTTCACTGACCCTCTGCTTTACCAAGCATGATGTTTTCTCCAGGAAACATCACTTGGTCCTGCTCCAGCCTCATAACTGACCAATTTGAAGCTGTGGTTGGAGCCACTCCAGGACCTCACTTCTTCCAATAACACCCCCAAAGCACGTGAGACCAAGTCTTGCTATCCTTGCTCTCAAGGAACATTCTAGCTCTGTTTCTTTGAGGACAGATGTTTATTCTTCTGGCAGTTCATGGTCCTTTCAGTATTCTTCACCAACACCCCCATTCATTCTTCTGTGATTTTCCTTATTCATTATCCAATTTTCCATTCTTTTCCCATGAACTTTTGAAGCTCCTTCAGGATAGATGTTGAATTGTCCTTGACAATGAATAGGAATCTATTTTTCTTCAACTTGTCTCTCCTGGAATAGTAGATAATAACTTTGTCTTGTTCAAATGGGTTAATGCTAGTCAACTTCATTTACGTCATCCCTAAGTATCAATATTCAAGTATTTTGCTTCATTTTTTAAGAACTTTCAATCTTCCTAAATTAACATTTATACCTACCAGGTTCAGGTTACTAATGGATGCTACAGGTTTTTTTCTTTCCTTATTTTTAGTCATGTGATATTAGTAGAAGGTCCTGAAAGTTTTACTTCATGCATATGAGTAAGGTTGACTATTTTGAGAAGATAGCTGTCCCCCCAGTTGCATGTTGAGTACTTTCTAACCTGAAGACCTTGTCTTCCAACACTATATCAGACCATGCCCTGCTCTAGACATCAGGTTTTCACTGGACACACACACACACACACACACACACACACACACACACAATGAATGGCCAGATCCTTCTTCCTAGTCTATCTTTGTCTGTGCGTCACCCTGGTGGTATCTAAATACTGGTAGTGTGGCTACAGCATCAAATACTTCAGGTCACCACAGGCCTAAAAACTGACAGATCAATGATGAGAGTTGGGTAATAGGTGTTTGAAACAAAAATCTATTACCACTGTGCATATACAAACAGGTTACAAGCAAATAGATCATGTTAGTATTCCAGATATGAGGTAATGGGAATAACTAAAAAAAGAATTTACATAATTATGATGTAACAAAATACAATTGCACAATCTCATAAAGAAGGGAGAATGCATATGCATATTGTTAACGCATCTCTTTTATAGAGAGAGAAGTCGTAATACACAGTTTAAAGCCCTTTTAGTAATGATTTCTGTTATGAGCTTCACTTTTTAAAATAGCTTTATTGAGAAAAAAATCACAGATCATATATGTGGTAGTTACATTATTTCATATCAAATTGATAAACAAGTGTAGTTATATTATTTCATGTCAAATTGATAAATAAGTGTAGGAGTAGTGTCTTCTAGCCTGTCAATCAAGTCACTGCCTGATGATGCCTCCTTGTGGGTGAGGCCTTCTCATAAAGTTTCTGGGAGCTTGCTCTCTTTATCCCTGAGGTAGGCCACAATCTCTACTTCACCTTCCTGTTGACAAGCCATGTGGAGCCACACTGAGATCTGAGCAAGCCATGCAGCAGAAACCTGTGCCAGCCCAGTGATGCTTCCACTGCCACTGGAGCCTCAAGACTTTGTACCCACTGGCCTGTGATCTTCCTGCATTTTGCATCATTGCATGTGCTACATGAGTCTAAAGTAGGATTTATGGACTAGTATTGGCCTTATGGGCTAATAACAGACTTACAGACTTAATATGGACTGGGATGGGATGTTTCCTTGATATGAAATTCCTCTCTGATATAAAGATCTTTCTTATACATAAATGAGAAAGAAATAGACAACTTCAGAGACTTGTGATTCCCTTGACTAAGATGTACAAATCTAGAATGTACATAAGTTCATGTTAGGTAGCCTAGAGCTAATGACATCAATTTTAAGATTCTTTCTAACCTTGAGATTCCATACAATTCAAAATCAAATGGAAAGAGTGTCAGAACTGAGACCCTCTTTCCATGTGCATTCTAGCAGCTCACAACCTGAAGCCAAAGTGGGGTGAAAGTATTGATTTGAGATACATTGACTTGCTGTGTCAGAGAATCAATGTAAGGATATACTGGAAGCATACAAAATAGAGTTAGCACTATTTGGCATATATAAGTGTATAGACTTATGTAGCAGTCCATAGTCCACTAGTTGTATAGTGGTTAGCACAGTGAGCTATGATCAGCGAGGTCATCAGTTCAAAACCTCCAACAGTTACAGTCTCAGAAACTCACAAGGGAAGTTTTTCCCTGTCCCTAAGGGTCTCTAAGAATCTTCATTGACTGAATGGCAGTGTGTTTGTTTGTTGTTTGGTTTTGGTTATGGACACACACATACACACATATATAGATATGAGATAAGCAGCACTCTTCCTATGCTCCAGGGGCAGCATGAGAATCGATACACCTTGGAGGCCATTATCTGAGCATGGAGCATGCCACTATCCAGGCTCCTGAGCCCTGAGACTCTGAAGTCACTGTGGTGGTGTACACATCCTCCTGAGGACCATTACACTATTGACAATACTCAGCTCTCCACAAGTAGCTTCATTGATAGTTACAGAAAGTAAGATAAAGCAAGGAGGACATTAGACTGTGACCTCAGACAACAAGCTTGTTTTTATTCATGTGTGAACATGCCTCCTTTTTGTGGACTCAAACCACATCAAACTCACCATGGTCCTATACCAATGCTATAGGACAGAATAGACTTGTCCTCTTTTGGTTTTCCAAAACTACATCTTATTGGAAGTAGACAACTGCCTCAACTTTATCCTAAGTAGCTGCTGGTAGTTTTGAACCACTAACCTTGAGTATAGCAGCTCAGACTAATAGAAATACATGGAGAAAACTTTTATAAGACATTTTTATGTTTAACTTTTAATTTTCCTAAAGAAGATACTTTTTGAAATTATTGAATATAAATAAAAATGTAAGCAGAATACTTATACTGATGAAATCAAGGGGTATTGAGAATTACAAATACACAAATGAAGGAGGAAAAGATTGAAGGAAAAATGGATAATTAAAGACTTCTAATGCATCATCCAAAGATCAGCAGGGACAAGTGGAAAGAAGAACAGCACCAGCAATAGCCATAGAATGGAAGAAGCTCTAAGCAGGCAGCCATGAGAATTTAGAGCAAGTCTATGCTCTATCTTGATACCTATCTTTTAAGGTCCCTTAAATCTGTATAAACAACAATGCCACAGTCTATGAAAATGTCGACCTTGAATTAGATTACGTAAACGATCCTAACAATTCTAAATTCTGGGAGTCTGTAATGTCAACAGGGAGAGGGTGTTTGCAAATACACTAAAGCACATTGATAACTGTTGTGAAAGGAACTGTTAGTATGTAGAATCCAGGAAACACTGGGAATTCCAAAGCCGAATGAAGGGAATGAGCAGCTTTAATTGTGGCGAGTGAAAATTACGTAGGATGGTAGACAGAAAAGATTCTTTTGGGGTTAGCTGTAGTTATATTTTAACCCTGACTCTTGTCAAGTATTTTGCAAGGGAGTAAAGGAGAGCGTTAAGAAACAATTGGAAGAGTATGACTGCCCCACACATTGACCTCCACTCTTCCCATCTCACTTCCTCATCAACACCAATTCTTTAAGACTACAGAGACCCCTAGGCCCCTTGTACTTTTTAAGCTTGCCTCAGTAGAGTCCTGCTGTACTTGTCCTTTTGGGCTTGGTTTACTTCACTCAGCATAATTTCCTACAACTCTTCCCATGAGTGGGGTTGGAGTGGAGACCCAAAGCCCACTGTAGACAACTGGGACATCCCCTCACAGAAGGGTCACAAGGAAGTGACCAGTCAGCCAGAGTGCAGTATAGCACCAACAAAACACACAGCATTCCTCTAGTTCTTTAGTACTTCCCCTTCAGCCCCCCAACTATCATGATCCCAGTTCTACCTTATAAACCTGGATGGACTGGAGCACATACACTGGTACAGATAAGAGCTCTCAACCCAGGGAACCCAGGAGAGATAAGCCCGGGCCCCCCGCCCCAGGAATAGTAATAGGAGTAGTGATACCATGAAGGTAGGGGGAAATTGAGGGAGAAGGGGGAGAAAGGAGGAATGAATCACAAGGATCAATGGATAACAGCCCCCAGGGGTGCAAACAACAGAAACGGGTGAAGGGAGACAGCAGAGAGTATAAGATAGGAAAGCAATAATTTATAATTTATCAAGGGTTCACAAGGCTAGGGGGAAGGAAAAAAGAGCTAATACTAATGGTTCAAGGAGAAAATGTTTTGAAAATGATGATGCAACATATGTACAAATGTTCTTGATACAATTGATATATAGACTGTCATAAGAGTTTTAAGAGCCCCAAATTATATGATTTGTAAAAAAAAAGCAAGGCTAGAGACCATTATCCACTGACTACATTTGCATATCCTTCAACCACTATCATGAACTAATTTCTCTCCTTCCCCAGCTTAATTATCACTTTTCATCAAAATAGCTATTCTCTTCAAAACACCCCCAACATTGTATTCACCAGGAAAATTTTCTAATCGGGTTAAATCTAAATCTCTCCCTATCTGTACACACACCTCCATAGCGGAGCTGTACTGAAGGATATTGCAATATTTTGCAACTTCATCCATCCAGTTCCTCACACCAAAGGTGGAGGCATTCTTGTTACACCCCTTTCTTCTGGCCTTATGTCCGAATCTGCAGGAAATCCTGTTAACTCAGTCTTCACCATATCTAGAATTTGGCCAAATAGCACCAGCTCCACTGATATAACCTAGTTTGAGTTATCTGTGGTGTATTATCATAGCTTCCTATCCGGTTCCAAAGCTTCTACACGTTTCCTACAGTCTATTATCCATAGAGAAACCAGTGTCAATCTTTTTAGAACACAAATCGGCCATTGTCACTTTCCCTCTTACTTATAGAACAATCTTGTCTCAGAAGGACCTGCCTTGTTTAGCATCTCCACTTCCAACATTATTTCTACCTTTTCCCTTTTGCTCGCAAAGGTGCAGCCTCACTGACCTCCAGACTCTGACTTGAATTCTCCGCGTACAGGTTTCCATTGAAGGTGCCGCTTCCCTACCTGGAGCACTGTTCTCCCAGAGAGTTACTTGGCTCATGCCCTCCTGCACACAAATCTCCATTCACATGGTTCCTTATCAGAGAGATAGCCCCTAAGCACTCATTTGCCACTCTTTGTTCCTGATGATACAAAACAAACAGTTCCTTTCTAAATCTTCTGTTTTCCTTTTTCTTTTATAAAACCAGATTTATTGGCATATAGTTTACAATGAACAATTCCATAGTTCAATCATCACAAGAAACAATTTCAGAACATTATCTTTTCTCTTGAATTCATTTTGTTAATCCTAACATATAATGTATATTTTATGATTATTTGTTTATTGCCTATCTTCCTTCACTTGAGTATAAATTCAAAAGGGCAGAACTATTGATAGTCTCTCTCTCCCTCCCTCTTGCTATTTTATTTCCAATACCTAGAACAGCAAATACCTACAGAAAATAAAGATGTAGAACTGGATTTAAAGGGAAAAAATCTAATCTTCTAAACCATTAACTGATTCATCAACAATATTAATTAAAGACCTGTCTTGATCCTGGCCTGGGTCTTCGTCCTGGAAATAAGCTGGTGGATGACACTTAGGATGGTAGGTTGTGGACAGGGAGCAATAGTAGGAGAGAGATGTTAAATACATACGTAAGTGCATCGTTTCAAAGGCTAAATTAAAAATAGGGCCGATGAAGGTAATAAATAGAACGGTTTCCAAAGAGCATGTTTCAGTTCAGATCGTCCAGGAAACAGATGCCAAGATGGAATTAGACAAGCCAGAGATTTACTGAGAAAAATGCCCGTGGGGGTGGAGGGGAAAGGTACCAGAATTAGGTAGGAGGGGTTTCAGCACGGGATGGAGGTCTGGCACTAGGGAACGGGAAAAGCAGAGAAGAAGGAAAAGGGGGGATAAAAGCCTCAATGGATGGTGCAAAGAAAGCCATTGTTAACTAATGACAAGCCGTCCCTTGGCCAGGCATACCTGATGCCATTGTACGTCACTTTATTATAGGTCACCAGAAGCAAACTCCCTGCCCCAGAGTCAGTGCTGAATCAAAGTGAACCCTGGGGGTCTGAGACTGTAACTGTTGACGGGAGTAGAAACCGTGGAGCTGCTGCTGGTTTCCAACTGCATTCCACGGGGATCTTAGCCTAAGGGTAACCACTGCATCACCAGGGCTCCTTTGCATGTCACTTTAAAAGATAATGCTCTAAAATATATATATATATACACATAATATATATAAATTATATTTATATATATAGATTTAGGAGTTATGGTCCCCCTGCATCAAGTTTATACCTAGAGATTCCCAGAGGTGTGCCTATAGATTCCTATAGATTCCTATAGGATCTATACCTATAGATTTCCAGAGGTATTCCTCTGCTCTCAGTAAATATTGCTCTTTAGAAAATACCTTCGTTGTTCAGCAATGGCCTAGCTCATGCTAATTCATGGGTTGGGATAAGCCTGCAAAGCCAACCCCCAGGCATGAGGGTGAACCCAGAGGGGTGTGTAAAGTTGGGCCCCCTGGGGGTGATCAGGCAACTACACTCCTTTAAGGGACATCTGAGTGATAGTCCTATGTAGGCATGGTCAAAAGTAAGTACTTAGGGAAAAATCAGATACTGTCAACCAATGTTCAAGGGCAGTCACCCGGATGGGGCAACCATTTCATCTGAAAGCAGAATGATGGAGTCATATTTGGGGCAAGAGGATTCCTAGGAGAGAGAAATACAGTGCCAAGTTCCTAAGGTTTAACTAAATTTAAATCCAACCAAGGAACCTGTCATGGATTGAGTTATGTCCCCTCAAATTATGTACCCACTTGGCTGGGCCATGATTCCCAGTCATTTGACAGTTGTGCGATGATATAATTTGGCACTTCTATACCAATGTAACAATGTATGCAACCCCCACTCTCCCAGTGTTATTATCTGATCTAACCACTCAATTAGCTCTCAGGGAACTAGGGTGGGATGCTGCTGTTGGTAGGTACTGTCAGCTCAACCAATAGTGACCTTGTGCACAACAGAGTGAAACACTGCCCAGTCTTGTTGTTATGTTTGAGACCAGGGTGGCAGTCATTGAGATGAAATACCTTGTTCAGGTCACAGGCCTGATGGCATAAATGGGGAGTTTCCCTGGGGTATTACCTACCTCACCTTGTACCTTCCCGGGATAGCAGAGAAGGAAGGACCTGGATGGAAGAAGAGCTGGAAGCGGAGTGTGCCCTTGGGTTACAGGGTGCTGTACTGAGAACCTACTAGGCCCAGGGGAAGATTGATAGAGAAGGCTGGAGATCTCCAACGAACATCAGGCCCTCCAGTTTAGAAAGAGAATGAGAACTTTCCTAGAGAACGCCGTCCCCTAAAGCCAGCACTCTGAATTCAGACTTTGAGCCTCCTAAAGTGTTAGAGAAGAAACTTCTATTGTGAAAGCCCTCTGCTTGCAGCATTTCTGTTGTAGCAGCACTAGATAACTAAGACAGAACCCCAAAGAGGTGCCGAGGAGAAGGATACGATGAGATAAGCAACTTCGATGCATTGTAAGTAGGAATTGCTAAGCCCCAGTTCCTTCCGCAAAACGGAAGCCAGCAGTAGAGTAGTTGTCACGAGTGTGTACATCCCCGCCCCTGGCTCACCAGGCCTTCCTCATCATTGTGGTACTTTCTCCTGCTGCTGTGCCCGATCCAAGAGGGAGAGCCTTAGAAGAGAAAAGTGAGCTTGAGTTTGAGAGGACAATTGGAGCTTTCAAGGGCCCAAATGAGGAGTTTGCACACGATCCCAAAAGGAAGCAAATTATTTTATGCCCAGGTTCATGAAACAGTGTCTTGATGAACAACAAAAACATGTGCAGGGTATTCTTTAGAATTCCTATCATTCCTATCCTCGAATTTTTATGCTTTCAAGCATGAGTCTGAAAAGGAAGACACTTCTTAATTTTTCCAAATTGGTTTGATTTTCATCAGTGTTAAAAAAAAATGCTTCTGTATTAAAGAGTCAAGACAACGTTGGACAAACCTTTGATTTGAAACCTTGAGAGCCCGCTCCCGGGAGGGCCACCTGGCTTCATTCAAGTCTGTGTGTGCACTCACACCACGGCATTCAGGAATAGCTGTATCGACACCTCCCCTGTGTTGATGCTTCCTGCTGGCTCGGCTGGTTTCCTTTCACTGTAGCCCTCAGTCGGAGCTGTGAAGCTGACATGTGTGTCCCTTGTTCAGCCCAGCAGGAATGGCAGCAGACGGATGGAGAGTGGGCTGAAAGCAGGAGCCAGGCCAAAGGCACTCGCGGAAACAGAAAGGTTTTCTTTTTGGTCTTAATTGTCATTACTGATAATATTGTCTCCAATAAGGGTATTAATCAATTTAGCAAACCTTGGTTGAATATCAACAACTTATTAGGTCATCATTTTATGGATAAGAGGCAACGGGGGACACGATATTTTATTTTTAAAAACTATTAAGAAATGAGCTCATTGTAAGTGTTCTGGGTCACTGAATGGAGAGAAATAACAGATGAGAAGCGTTAAGTGATGAACCAATTTTTTCCTTATAACCAGCACGACAGAAGATAAAAAGAAGCATTCTTCAGGCAAATACGAAAGGTTGTAATGTGAGTCTCCTGTGGGAAAAAGTGACTGAGGTGAACTCTAGCTGCATGTGAAGAGAACCTTGATCACTGCTCCCTGTGCCTGGCTCATCACTGACACCCCCCCCCCTTCCCCGTGTGTGTCTAGCTCACTTTTAACCTACCCTCATATTCAGGAAATAATCAAGTTGGCCGGTGCCCTAGAACTTGGATGGGTTCCATTGCATTATCCTCTAAAAAGCAGACACCCAGATTCGATACTGTCCGTGTAGGCCCTGCTTCTCATCTACACGGACGGGCAGTCTCCCGCCAAGGGCCAATTAGAAGCACAGGTGTCTGGGGGGCAAAGGAGTTCAGGGCCATTGGCCTATACTCTCTTTCACAAGCAATCTGGGGTGTGTTGCCCCACACATCTGGATTTTGCACTTACTAGGAAACACTGCTCAACTCTCAAGCTTCAACCACACGTTCAAAAACATCCTTTTATTAAAGCTCCGCTTTGCTACCTGGAGCTATGTGTCTATGGAAAAGGGTGCTGTTTTGATTCACAAAGTGACATGGTCCCTTTCCTCAGAACTCCAAAATGAGATCATCTGTTTAAACTTATTCTCTAAGCAAGCATTGCTTAGACCTAGAGAGTAAACCTCAAAACATTGGTAAAGCCCTCCAGCAAATTTTAAAGCCGAGATGAGCGGTTGATATACACTAGACTGATGCTGACAATTGCTTTTGCAACAACAAAGTTGATTCTGAGAATAGAGCTCGAACTATCACAAAATAGAGCAAGGACATTGAGAGCGGTCAGGTTAACCCAGCCATCAACTCCACTTCCGTATGACTATCGAGATAGCTTTGTAATGTGAGGTCGATGACCAAAAGACATGTTGGACCATTCTGGATAATCCATTGAAAAGGAAAATGTAGCAGAAGATGTGTGTGACTGTCGTGTGGTTGGTATTAATTTGGATCCTCGTTCTGTGGTTCTGCATTTGCACACAGTAGAAATGTGATGTGGTTAGTCAGTGTAGTTGTTAGGGGCCATCAAGTCGGTTCCAACCCTTAGCTACCCTCTTGGTGACACATGGCGCATGACATGTGAAAATTCATCTTTCAGCAGTGTCTTTTAGTGTACTCACAAAGTTGTGCAAAGTCGCCACTATTTCCAGAAAACTATACGCCCAAAAGAATCCCTGCAAGCGTAGCAAACCCCAAACCCAAACCCACAAGTGTCAAGTCATGGGAACAGACTCCTCCAGAGGAGCAGTGGTGCTCTTGAACTGCCTGTGTTGTGGCTAACAGCCCCTTGCTCAACCCTCAGCACCACGGGGCCTTCTCACTCTGTCTCTCCCTGCCCCAGCCCCTGCCAACCATTTCATGGATTTACCTCATTTGAATATTTCATTTAAATGGAATCATAAAGCATGTGACACTTTATGACTTGCTTCTTTCCTTTGCAAGGGTGTGGGACTTTTTGGTGTGTATGTGTCAAGGGCCAGTTGGATATTTATAACATCATTCTCAAGCCATACTGGTCAAATATTTAATTAACTCACTCCTGTGTGATGGCTGGAACTGCTTCTCTTTGGTGAGACATGTGACATTAGCTGGTATTAATGATTTCGTGGGCCATACATGGCCTGCACATTGGACATTCTCCACTCCTGTTAGCACGCTTTAAGACCAATCTGTGTTGTAGCATGTATGAGTACTGTATTCCCCTTCATGACAACCAATTCCTTTTTGAATATTTTGTTTATCTTGGTATCAGTTAATGGGCATTTGTTTCTGTTTTTCTTGTTATTGCTGTTACTGTTCTTGTTTTACTTCATTGTCATTACAAATCATCCTGTTGTTCACACTCATGAACAGGATTTATGTGGACATAAATCCTCAGGAGTGGAATTGCCAGTCGTATTTCTTGTAGGTTTAGCTTACTGAAGGAACGCTTCCGAAGCTACTGCGTTCTTATACTCCCCCGAATGTATGGAGGTTTATATGCTTAGTTTTGAGTTCTTAACTATTTATTTCTGTTGCTGAGATCAGATTAGACTTTATGAATGCAATTTCCCAGGACGCAATTATTTTTTTTTCAAATCCTCGTAGTGAAAGAAACCATTGTAGTCTTCCACTACTGTTTGGTAGCTTTCCTTCTAGAATTTAAAGAAATTGTTGATTTAAATTGTTTTCAATCATTAGTAAAGGTGATCACCTAACATAGTGTTGGTCACATAGTAGAAGTTTTTGAATATTTTCTCAATGAGTGAATGAATAAAAGGTCATCATTAGTGATTTCATTAAAGATATGAATTTGAGGAATCTCTTCTTGATTTTTGACACTGAAATATGCTTTCCCTGTTGGGATATTTGAAGGAAATATAGTAAAATTGTGAAAAACCACAAGCCCCTGAGTGAGGAAATATATAGACGGCAATTCTGATGTGAGACTAATTTGCTGGAAAGCATTTGGTAAATGATTTAACCACCTATTCTTCAGTTTCCTCATCCATCAAACAGTAGTGCTATCTGCTTCAATTTCTTGACAAGCTGTTGGGCGGATCATGGGACATAAAACATTTATAACCCAGAGTCAGCTGCTGCCTCTGTGCCCTTGAGGCCCTGGGCATTACATTTTGCCTCCGGCTTCTGCTTTCACACACATTCCTCCTCTCCATGCGGATGCATCCAGAAGTACACACAGAATGCACACACTTAGACACTCTTGCTTCATTTACAAAATGTCCAAAGAAAAAACATATGACCCACACTACACAAAACTAGCCAAAAAAGCATATGTTCATTATTTCTCTTTTGAAAAAAATGCTGGAGAGGCTACTCTGTATCAAGGCTAGCTTTCCCTTCAGCTTTAATTTGCAGCATCTCTTAGGCTCCTGGTCTCCCAGAGTGTGCTCGCTAATCTTTTTCAGTCCAGTCCTCTAAGGAGCAAAGTCCAATGTTTTTCGTTTCTGAAGCACAGCTCCCTGAGTACCCCTTTGTTCTTCGGACTCAGGTGGCACCTATGCCCTTAAGATCTCACTTCTATTTCAAATGGCTTACCCCGCAACAAAAATAGTTTTCATCACTTGGAGAAATTCTTTTGCTGCCTGTTGAAATCACTGGTTTTTCATTTCACACACATGAAAAAATGTTCTAGAAAGCCAAATAAAGCACGGAGATCTGAAGAATGTTATGTTTTACTTCCTGCTTAGTTTGAGAAGGAGAAGAACACCCCCCTTCTTAATTTCATTGGGAATAGCAGTACTCTCTGACCAGCCAGTGTGTTTCCTTCTTTTCTTAATTTCTCTTCTGAACTGACAGAAGCAGGACTAGCCACCGAACCCAAATATGTGCAGAGTCCCTGGGAACACCACAACCAGACTCACTGCCACGGAGTCAGGCTGGCTCACAGTGACACCTGTGGGTTTCCACCACTGTCTGGGTACCGGAGTAGGAAGCCCAGTCTTTCTCCCGAGGTGCTACTGGCCATTGCTGTGGTTTCCATGCACAGCCCCTACACAACTGCACTCCAGCGTGGGATGCTTAGTTAGAAAGGAAAGAGACTCTTTCAGCGACTGAATCTGGAAAATGCCCCTGCATCTGAAGGCAGACGGGGTTTCATTTTAGGAGAACCAGAAGTAGTTGACCTTTTGAACAG
Source organism: Echinops telfairi (assembly GCF_000313985.2). Taxonomy (NCBI): domain Eukaryota; kingdom Metazoa; phylum Chordata; class Mammalia; order Afrosoricida; family Tenrecidae; genus Echinops; species Echinops telfairi. Next base: position 46,115,146 of record NW_022103920.1, on the reverse strand, counting down.
TTTATGATTTTAGATATCAGGGAATGGATTTAAATTCTTTCAACACCATTATCTCTTGGCCTCTTTTCTCCCACAAACTCGTTTTAGTTGATTTCTATGCTGGCAACCAAAATATTCCAAATATAAAACATGCTAATAAAGTGAAGACTTACTATGGTTATTCAAAATTGTTTTTAAGATTCTAAGAATGATACCATGTTTTGTTTTTAAATATTATTTCTATGTTTCACTTTATTGATTCCCGACATCCCCGTGAGTAAGCGACAAAGGATTTATTGTCTCTGTGTTATAAATGAGGAAATGGATGCTGGTATAACCAGTCACTGGCAGAGCCGGAACGTGGCCAGGGGTCTGGCTATGTCCTTGACAGACAGAGACGATGGAGAGAGCAAAGTCTCCTAACGAAACTTACAAATAATTGATAGGAAGAGTGTCTTCACCAAAAAGTCCGCTTCTCACCCTGTTAGACAAAGTCCAGTAGAATTCCATGGTTGCACAGAGGTGGGAGAACTCTAATTGATGAAACAGCAAATCAAAAAGGCTTCAGTGCACTGATATAACCATAAAAGTGACATGGCTTCGTTTACAGGATGTTATACCGAGTCCAAATTTTAGAATATGCATTTTCTATCAAGACTAAATATATTCATTTTATTTCCATAAAATACCATTCAACATCTCTTTTATGCCTGTATTTGTCTCAAAAGTAAACTAAAATATTTTTCTGTCTTGGAATCAAGTAGTAATCTGGGAGCATTGCATATAATTCATATAATTATAGTTCATATAATTCATACAATTATAAAATATTCAACCATATCGCTGCCACTGCTCACTGCCACTGCTGTCAAGACATTTATGACTCCTGGTTTACCCTGTAGGGCAGAGTAGAACTGCCCCTGTGGGCTTCTGGGATGGTAAATCTTTATGGAAGTAGAAAGCCTCATCTTTCTCTTACAGAGTGATTGCTGGTTTCAAACCGCTGACCTTGGTCTAAGCAGCCCAACTCATTACCCACTACATCACCAGAGCTGCTGATTAAAACTTGTGGTGCTCTCAAAAGACTTGGAAAATCAAAATAAATTTACCCAGTTTTCTAGCCCTAATGTAGAGTATGATGCATTCTCTGGAATCCACCTTGTTACATATTCTGACCACCTAGAATACATACGTCTTTCAGGATGGCTCTCAGAGGACCAAGGACCACATTTTCCACATCTCTTCACACACCCCTGGGACTTGGCTAAATGGTGGACATTGGTCTACAAATGACAAAAAGCTTCGCAGGGTCCTGGTCCAGAACAGTACTCGAGGAAACTTCTCAGACACTGGCAAAAAGGACAAAAATACTATGCAGTGACGCAGGGTAAAAAAGGCTAACAAGACTGAAGACATGGGGAGTTTTAGTGCATTTTGCTGAGTAAAAGCAGGCCACCTGACAAGACTGCACGCGGTTTGATTCCAACTACACGACACCCTGGAAAAGGCAGTAGACACAGTGACATGATTAGTGGTTGTCAGGAGGTTGAAGTGTGGGGACAGAGGGATGAATAAATAGAGCACAGATTTTTAGCAGTGAAATTATTCTGCATAATACTGTCCTGGAGGGTACAGCTTATACATGGTTTTGTCAAAAACCCTAAAACTCTACAACACTATGGGCTTTAGTTGACAAAAAATGCATCAATATTCATCCATCCATGCAGTGGCTGTGTGCTGGGTGCATGGTCAGCAGGTCAAAACCACCCGCTACTCTGCAGATGAAAAATGAGGGTTTCTGCTCCGGGAAAGAGTTACAGTCTTGGAAACCCATAAGGCAGTTCTACTGTATCCTCTGAGGTCTGGACTCATCAGCATGGACTTGATGGCAAGGTGTTTGTCTGTTTGTCTTTTAGTGCAAGGTTGGAGTAATAGGAGGAACAGTGAAGTGGAATGGAGTAGAATCGAGCTCTATGTATTTCTGCCCAAGTTTTCTGTAAACCTAAAATTCTTTGTTTTAAAAAACATATTAATTAAAATAAAAATGACAGCAATAGACTGGAATTGAAAGTCTCTTGTTGCATTAGTCTATTACATCTCTATATCGAGAATTACTAGCAATTATGTATTGTGGCTTTAACAAATTCTGTTTTTAAAAGATAGCAGCATTTCATTAATCTAACATGATGAACAACATTCTTAGAGAGGTGAAATTGTCATATAGTATATTTGTTTAGGAAACAGTAACTCATTTTTGGTACTTTAAAATTTTAATTGTCGCTGATAGAAATCTTTATAAACTACACTATATACTACTCCGTTTTAATAAACGGAGGGGCATTAAACATGATGATTGTACATATTAACCGTAGGAATGTCATTGTCTTACAATATCTCAATGAGTCTGGCGAGGTCATCTGTCCAGTTGAGAGGCGTGTCTTTCAAAGGCTCTGATGCTCCTGGTTCCAGCCCCTCTGGCTCCTGTTCGTCGTGCTCCCTATTGTCGCTGGAAGCTCTTTGGCACTCTTGACTTTCTGTTCCTCCTCAGTGAGTTTCTTCTGTTCTTCTTTCTTCTTTATAAAAAATCATCTGTTTTTTGGCAGTTCCTCAAAATGCTAAACATAATGTTTTGTGGGTAGGTGCCTTCTATTTTCATCTCATGATAACCTTATGTGACAGGGTGCAATTGTCCCATAGGCTCTAATTTTTCTTCTTCTTTATGTTTTTAAATCATTTCATTGGGGGCTCGTACAATTCTTATCACAATCCATCCATCCATCCATTGTGTCAGCACATTTGTACATTTGTTGCCTTCATCATTCTCAAAACATTTGCGTTCTACTTGAGCCCTTGGTTTTAGCTCCTCGTTTTTTCCTTCCCTCCCCATTTCCCCCTCCCTCATGAACCCTTGGTAATTTATAAATTATCATTATTTTGTCATGTCTTACACTGTCTGATGTATCCCTTCACCCATTTTTCTGTTATCATCCCCCAGGGAGGAGGTTATATGCAGATCCTTATAATTGGTTCCCCCTTTGCACCCCACCTTCCCTCCACCCTCTGGTATCGCCACTCTCACTACTGGTCCTGAAGGGGTCATCTGTCCTGGATTCCCTGTGTTTCCAGTTCCTATCTGTACCAGTGTACTTGCTCTGGTCTAGCTGGATTTGTAAGGTAGAATTGGGATCATAATAGTGGGGGGAAGCATTAAAGAACTAGAGGAAAGTTGGGTGTTTCATTATTGCTATACTGCACCCTGACTGGCTCTTCTCCTCCCTGGGACCCTTCTCTAGGGTGATATCCAGTTGCCTACAGATGGGCTTTGGGTCCCCACTCTGCAGTCCCCCTCATTCACAATGATATTATTTTTTGTTCTTTGATGCCTGAACCCTGATCCCTTCGACACCTCGTGATCACACAGGCTGTTATGCTTCTTCCATGTGGGCTTTGTTGCTTCTGAGCTAGATGGCCGCTTGTTTACCTTCCATAGGCTCTCCTTTTGATGGAAGCAGATCACTTAGTCTTTCTTGCCCAGAGGGGCTGAGTGGGTTCACACTACCAGGCTTTTGATGAACAGTCTTTGTGCTGTCAGCCATCCTAAGAACCACTGAGTTGCTATTGTGTTGTGTGACAGTAAACTGATTCTAACACCTAGCAACCCTCTAGGACAGTGTAAAGTGAAGCCTGGGCATTTCCTAGGTTGTAATCTCTCCAGGAGCAGATTGTCAGGGCTTTTCTCCCTCAGAGCTGTTAATGAGTCTGAAGTCCAGTCTTTTGTGTTAGCAGCCAAGCTCCTGACCACTGCACAACAGGGTTGTTCACAAGGACCATAAGCCGGCATTCAACCCACTGCCATCCGTCAATGCTGACTCATAGTAATCCTACAGGGACATAGTAGAAATGTTCCATTGGTCTTCAGAGCTATAAATCTTTACAGAAACATACTGTTGCATCTTTCTCCCACAGTGAAACTAGTAAGTCCAAATGTGTGACCTTTTGATTATTAGCTGCTCTTTAGCTACTGAGCCATCACGACCCAACAAGTCAACATTTGAAAGCAGCAATTCAGACAGATACACATATACCAGTAGTTATTACAGTAGTATTCACAATATCCAAAGTTAGAAACAACCTAAGTACCCACCAGTGGGTAAATATGCAACAAAATAAGATACAAATGCACAATGGTGTCCCACTCAACTATACAGAGAAATGCACAAACTGAAATATAGATAGGTTTTGGCAATCATATACTCAGTGAAATAGTTTGATCACTGAAAGAGAATTTATATGAGTAAGAATAAGCAAATGTATAGAGACCAGAAGATATTAGTGGCCACAAATGTACCAAAACAATATTATAATAAACAGATAGAAGATTGAAGCTATCCAGGATTTCATTTTAATTGAATCCACAATCAGTGCTCATGGAATCAGTTGTCAAGAAATCCAATTACTTATTGCATTGGGAAAATATGTTGGAAAAAAACAACCCTCTTTAAAGTGTTAAAGAGAAAAGATTTTAATTTGAGGACTAAGGTGCACCTGACCCAATCCGTGATATTTTCAATTACCTCATACATACAAAAGTTGGACAATGAAGAAGGAAGATTACAAAAATATATTTACCCTTGGGTTTTGGTGTTTATTAAATGGACGTCCCAAAGTATGAACACATCTCTCTTGGAAGGAGGATAGCTGGAGCGTTCCTTAGAAGCAAGGCTAGTGAAACTTGGTCTCACATTCTTGGGACATGTGGTCAGATGAAACCCATTTCTGGAGAAGGACATCTTTTAAGGTAAAGGAGGTCAGCAAAAAAAAAAAAAAAAGGAAGATCTTCAAAGAGATAAGTCGATACAGGGATCACAGCAATGAGGATGACGTGGGAGCAGGCAGGGTTCTGTAGTGTTGTGGGCTCACTATGGGCGAGAGTAGGCTCAATAGCACCTAACAGCAGCGTCATTATTGACAGGTACACAGAGTCCACGTTAATGGGTAAGGTTATTGCTATCACTCTGTTATATGCTTGGCCAATGTTGAAATGGCAAATGGTGTGTCATGTGTATTATTTATTCTCTTTGACTGTGTTACTTCATGGCTTCTTGGGATATTTATATTTTCCAAATTTTCAAGATATGTGAGGGAAATATATTATCTGGATTGGGATGTGATCCAATTTTATAATCCCTGACCATGTTTGCATACCAAATGTGCTTTAGAAACAATCTGTGTATTTATTCGTGCAGTTTTCCCCAACAATTTGAAGTGCTACTCAGGTCAGGCACCGCCCTTGGCCTTAGAAAATGCAGGCTGAATAAAAGAGTCAAATTTCTACTCCAGTGGCTTTTACCCCAGTAGACATTCAAGTGAATAGGTTACAAATGGGTATTTTAAACAGAAGCGGATGCTTTTAGTTTGTGATACATGATCAAACCAAATGAACTGGGTGGCAAGATAAACAATAGGCAGAGGCCATTTTGCATAGCATTGGTAGGGGGACTGATGGTTGAAAAGGAGACATTTGATCTGAAATATGAAGAATAGGAATGAGCTAACTGAAGGATGGATGAGATGAAGAACATTTGGGGATGAACATGGTGATAAAGGCTTGAATTGTGGAGGTACAGATAAGAGAGCAGGTAGCAAAAGCCTGGAGTCTAAGTATCGGATATTAAGAATGGTGTTTGCAGAGGTAAATAGAACCATGATTACGATAAGATGCAACAGGAAACAACTGACCCAAAGCGACCCATTGTTGTCTTGTTGACGCAGAGCAACCCTGGGGGCTAGAGCAGGACTTCCCCGGGGGTTTTCTAAGGCTGGAAATCCACACAGAAACCGACTTCTACTTCTTTTCTCTTGTCGAGAGGCTGGAGGTGGGGGGATGGGGATTATCCACTGCCATAAAATGGATTCCCACTCCTAGTGATCCTGTCCTGGGTCTCTGAGACTGTAACTCTGTGCACACAGACCTTCCAAGGAGGGGCCACTGGGTTTGAATTCCCAAGCCTGGGGTTCACAGTTCAATACTTGCAAACAGTGCAGTATCCCTCCCGGCCGTCAAGTCAATGCTGACTGACACACAGTGACCCTACAGAGCACAGTAAAACTGCCCTTGTGGGTTTGCAGGGCTGTCAGTCTTTATGGGAGCAAAAACCCTCATCTTTCTCCCCTAGAGCAGCCGATAGATTTGAACTGCCAAGCTTGCGATTAGCAGCCCAATGTGTAACTCATTAAGCCACCAGGGCTTCTGGACAGTGATGAGAGAGACATCTAGAACAGGCTGTGACAGAGAAATTAGAAGTAGATAAATTCAAAACATAAAGTCTCTGGAGGTGTAAAGAGTTAACATGCATAGCCACTAATTGAAAGGTAGAAGGTTCAAGTTCATTTGCGGGCACTTTGGGGGAAAAGTCTGGCTGCCTAGTTTGTTTGTTTTTTAAACAAAAACAAAAACCAATCACTGAAAAACATATGGAGCAGAGCTCTATTCTGATCAAATAGGCTTTTCTGGGCTTGGAATCAGCTTAATGGCAATTGGTTGGTTCAAATTCAAGACATAGTCAGGGTTAGACCCTATAGGATTGATGATCAAATCAATGTCAAAAGCTATGATATGGAACTGGGGTGAGAGCGTGGGAGCGGGGCAAATCCAGAATGACATTTTAAGATTTAGTTCTATTTTGTTTGTTTGTTTGTTTGTTTGGGTAGCTGTTAAGGCTCTGTTGTTAAGATGGGAATCCAGAGAGAGGGACAGATCTGTAGAAAGAATCACCATGTCCTTTTTGAATACTTGAAACTTGTTAGTGAGGATGTCATAAAGCCAACTGCATCCACGAAGCTAGAGTTCAGAGGATCCATCTGAACTAAAGAAATGAATTTGAGATGTGCCAGCATAAAATACTATCTAAAGTCATGTGAAAGAGATAACTAGAAGAAAAGGAAATCTTTGGTCAGAGGAAGCCGGAGAACCCATATTAGAGATTGAATTTGAGGAAGCAAAGAGGTACAAAGAAATGTCCAAAAATTAGTAGGTTAAGGAATTCGAAAGGAAAAGTTTCTAGTAGAACAGAATTGTCAGCCGGTTGAAGGATCTTGAAAGGCCAAGTAAGTTCAGCATATAGTAACTCCTATTAGAGTTGGCCCCTTTTGAGGTAATAGGTGACTTCGCAGAAACTAGTCAGTGGAAGTGGGAATAGAGTAGCTAATATGTTAAGACCAAAATCCTCACCACTGGGCCAATGGGTCACATCAGGATAAATGGATGAAAGTTGTCAAGGATTTTATCTCATTTGGATCTACAGTCAATGCCCATGGAAGCAATCAAGAGATCAAAAGGCTAGTTGCATTGGGTAAATCTGCTGAATAAGTCAGAGTATTGGAAAACAAATGCATCTGTGGTAGTCTGACTAGACTAGAGAAACAAAGTCATAGACACTCATATATTGATAAGAAGGGGTAATTGTATATTGAGAAAACATCCCAGCCCAGTCCAGATCAAGTCCTTAAGTCTAATATTAGCCCATATGTGGGATACCAGTCCAGAAATTCATCTTCAGACTCACGCAGCACATCAATAATGCCAAATGCAGGAAGATCACAGGCCAGTGGGTAGAAGCTCTTGTGGCTACAGCGGCAGTAGAAGTATCTCAGCGCTGGCACAGGTCTCCACATGTCTCCTCCAGCTCTCTGAGCGTCTCAACACCAGGAAAGGGGAGGCATAAAGAAGACTGGGTCTGCCCTCCAGTGAGCTATTTGTCTCCTTAGTGCCTCCAAATGAGGTCATCAAGCTGTGACTTGATTGACAGGTAGACTCCACCTAACCTGTTTAGGCTATATTCTTTTGATCTAATCTCAGGAGGGACTACTCCCTGGAGAATGCCATCTTTGGTAAAAGAGAGGGTCAGCAACAGAGAAGAAGAACCTCAATGAAATTGATCAACACAGCTACATTAACCATTGATTCATCCATAGCAATGATTATGATGACTAAGGACCAGGCCGTGTGTCCTTCTGCTGATATTAGGATAGCTAAGAGTTGGCACCCAACTTGAAGGCACCCAACAACAACTACACTGATACTCAATATCGAAATTCCTTTACTAAAGAATAATAGCTAAACAGAGCCTGCAAAGATGGCCTGGGGCCCACATCTGACCCCAGAGGAGAAGGAGAATCCAAATCCACCCCAGCGTAAAGCCTACGGCCACCAGGCAGAGGCAGGCATGTTCCACACTCGATCTCTATTTGCCTTCTTCTGACACCCATTGTCACTCCCACAGCGCTCTATCTATTCTGCTGCGTTCAATAATTCATTTCAACGGCCACCGAGAACTCACAGACAAACTCAACATTATGAAGTTTCTTAGGGAATGTTACTGGTAACCACAAGCCAGAGTCAGCAAATAGTAAGGATAGACTCAATGGTCCAAAGCAATACCTCTCTTCAGCCTGCAGCCAAGTCTCCCTCTCTGGTCTCCAGCCCTCCATCGTGTGGTCTGCCTCACGGCTTCAGATGTTTGGTGCTGCTTCTCTGCTCTGCCTCATGGTCTCCTTGGCTCGGCCTCTGGTCTCACAGTGGTACGGCCTACGCTACCTCTGCTACTTCTGGACAAGATTGCAAACGGTGCTCCACAGGTGCAATTCTTGATGGTCCAAGAATGCTCTTTTTTCCTGCTTCTGAGCCGGCTCTCTTATACAGAGCAATGGCAACCAAAACTGACCTCTCCTGTTTGTATGGTTTCACCAATCATTTGGTGGAGGTTATAGAGCCCTGGAGAGAAGAGCCATACTAAGAAGTTTCACTTCCCAACAGATCCCCTCAGATTTAATGAGGAATCTGAGAAACATCAAATTCTTGTCATAAATCCAGACTACTGGATTGTACCTCATATTTTTCATAAGGGTTTTCCAAAATTTATCCATGTACAAACTCATATTTTATTTTCAAAGTATTCAAATGAATGAGTGAGATCAATTAAACTATAAAATGTCAAGAGCTTAATTTAAAATGTATATGAATCTTAGTAATCACAGTATTTTACAATGAAGAGCCTAACTTACATTAACGCAATATCTAGTACATTACTGAAAGCATTAACCACACTATCATTGAGTCCCTCCCAACTCATAATGACATGTATAGTGTTTCTGAGACTGTAAATCTTTATTAAAAAGTTAACAGGATTAAAGCATTTAAAATAGTGGTTTGAAAGAAATAGTGTATTTTAAAAATCTTCATAATGCCAAATTTCCCCAACTCTTTATATTGTATCCACACATTTTCAACTGAGATATGTGTATGTTTTTAATATATGTTGGTATATTATATTTGTACATGATGAAACAGTATTTCTTTTCATGAGCAATAAAGCAAACCAATGTGTAATGCACATATATTAATTATTAATTTCTACAATGTGCTGGATATCAGTGGATTTATTTTTAGTTGAATTATTCATTATGTTTAATGGGTACATGGAATTATAAAATTAATGTTCTTAGTTTCTTTTTTGTCAAAAATATATAATGAAAGATTCTTTCTTGTTTATTAACTTATTATTATTAATCTATAATTTATACCAAAATAAATTTAGGAAATGTTACCTGCTTTCTGCTATTGTTTCCAAACACCTAAAATAACTAGACTTCCAAGGTTTCAAATGACCAGAACTCTGTGTATTTGGTAAGAGAAATTCCATTTATATCTTTCAGGCAAGAAAGTGTTCCTTTAATTTATATCAAGACTCTTCTCTGGGTTTCAGAGCATCAATGTCTTTTGCAAGTCCACTCTTTTAAACTGGTGTTTAACCAAATGCTACCTCTTTTTGCCTTTCTCTGTTTGAGTCCTGTGAAGATCAACACTTCTCTCACTAACCAAATAGTTCCACTAACAAATAGTAAAGCCTAGGGTTATCTACTTCACCACCTATTGATTATACTTCACAAATATAAGTAAACTCGGTCTACATTTCTCTCTGACAGTTACTATCTACTTAGTGTAGGCTATTATCATGTCCTTTCCAGACGACTACAATATAGTCATTCATATTAACCTCAATTTGAGATAATTTTGAGAATTCAAGAGGATACAAAAAATAAATTGTGTTTTTAATATATTTCTACCTACTAAAATTATTTAGAATCCTAAAATTATTTAGAATTTGAAATATAAAACATTAACTTAAGTTTATCAAAAATGTTTATACTCAATATACTCTGCATGTACATAAAGCTTTGCAAATGTTGATAATTATCTAAAGATAATTATAGAGCCTTGAATATGCTATCATAATTATTCATTATGTGTACATCAGAACCGATTCCAAACACCCTTATACCTTAGTTGTCTAACTCAACTCGTTCCAAATTCATGTTCAAACACTGAAAAATTCAAGAACTGAACAGATTTTTTCCCATAAAAAATAATGGAAAACAAAGTAATTCTGAAGTCCCAAAATTGTACTTGTAAGTTCATTTTCTCAGGATTTTATCACAAAGTTAACAACTGTAGATTGTGGAAATACTCCTTAAAACATCTAAATACAATAAATACAGTATATTAAATATGAAAACATAATACATTAAATAAAATGACTTATTTTTCATTGTTTACACAATAAATGAAGGACTTAAATAGCAAAACAAACTATAGTAAATGAAATGAAGTTACTTTTCATCATGTTTTGCTGTTTAAAAACCTCTGGATGTTTGGAAGGCTATCCTAGCACTGGTTTCACTTGGAAATCCCCACTGGCATTCCCACACAATCGGCCTGTGGCCGCCATTGCTTTTCGCTCTTTAGTAATGGAGGTCCTACTGGCCATTTCCCCAACAAAGTCTTGACAGGGAACGAAGCCTCAGCCATTCAGCCAAGAATTCCTCAGCTTCCTCTGTATTTGCACTGGCCAGCCCCCACCCCCATCTCTGCACTGCTCATGCTTGCTTGCTTTTTGAAACGTTCAAACCAGTCATGGCTGGCTTTGATCAGCACTTGTAACTGATCAGCACTCACTCCCACATTTCTTTTAAATCATTTTATTGGGGGCTAGTACAGCTTTTCTCACAATCCATCCATACATCCATTGTGTCAAGCACATTTGTACGTTTGCTGTCTTCATTCTCAAGACATTTTCTTTCTACTTGAGTCCTTGATATCAGCTCCTCATTTTTCCTCAGCATTTTTCGTTAAATCACTGTGGAGGCTTTTCGCCTTCTCATATCTCACCGGCTCCAATATGCTCTCACCATTAGTTGCTTCTGATTTATCCAAATTAACACTCACTTTCCAACCCCTTCGATGGTCTGGGTTCTTTGTTTTTTGGTTAATGGTTTCACACCTTTCATTACATTAGCAGCTTTAATCACATTTTTTCCCCTTCAAAAACGTTGATAATGTTGATTTAGCCATGTTGTATTCAGCCACCAAATCAGACAAGCGTCGGTCTGATTCCAATTTCACAATATTTCTTTCTTTAACTCTATCATGGCTCTCAGTTTAGCTTTACTTCTGGTACCACTAACTTTCTTTGGAGCCATGGTTATGATATTTTATGCATAAAAGCATCAAAATGCACGTTGATAAATGTTTTCATTCACTATCACAAGCACTAAATTGCTGTCTGAGTCAGAATGACTTGGGGGCGCTTAGACTGAAGTGTATCCCCCTTTGTGCCCACGGTTAGGCAGGACAAGGGACTCATTCTCAGCCTGTACAGGTGTTTGCAGGTTGTATTTTTGGTTGATTATCAAGCAAAGTTGTGAGCACCGAGCAGATATTTTTCAAACTTTGCTGTTTGAGTAGTGGAAAGTCGAGCTTGGTATCACTGTAGCCCTGTTTCTGAGCTCATTGTTGCCCAAACTGTTTGTAGATTAAACAGCTGGTCTAAATCTCTGCATCTTTCATTCACCTTCTCATCCTGGCTGAATGTATTTTCCAACACAAGGTTTTGGCCAGCGGTATGTGAATTGATTGGACAGTGTTCTCGCTCTCCACCTGGACCTCAAGACCCTCTTCCATCGAGGCTGTTTGGACTCACAGTGACCCTGCACTGGGTTTCGGAGGCTAAATCTTTGCGAGTGCAGTAGCCTTGTCTTCCTCCCAGAGAACTGTTGATGGGTTTGAATCACTGGTCTTATGGTGAGTAGGCCACTGTCTAACTGAGTTAGTTGATTGTGCCAGCCTGGCCGATAATCACATGTGGTGCTGGTTGAAAGGCGGAGGGATAAATGAGTGGTGAATCCTCACCTTTCTAGTTCTCGGGTCTCTTGTTTTGTGATGGTTGCACCAGGTGCAGCTGCCTTAGCAGTTCCCTGCTTCAGCTTGCAAGATTGACTTCCTACAAGACATCCCCAAGGAGAAGCTACATGGACCTATCCTGATGCAGCCCTGGGTGCTGGAGCAGCTGTGTGGAGACCCCTGCTAGTGCTGAGATGCTTTTTCGTTCACTGACTCAGCTTTCCTCCTGCCTCTGTTTTGTGAGGTGGAGGACTTTGTGGACTTGTTGGGTTAATGGGTTAATGTTGGACTTGTGAGCTTGGGCAGCATTGGGTTGGGATGTTTTCGTGATGCACCTTTTCTTTACATAAAACTCTCTTATACATGAGTCGCTGTGGATTTGTTTCTCCAAAGTACCTAGACTAATACACTAACCCAGGCTGCCATGAGACCTGAAGAAACCTTCAATATATTTGCTTGCCTTAAAAAGCCTTTGCCACTGCAATGAGAACATTGTCCGAGGCTAGGTGAGGTCTGATGCCAGCGACGAGAGGCACATGAAACTCTGCTTATTGAACAAAGTCTGGTCGATTGACCTTCCATTACCCCTGTCACTTCCCATTATCACCCTACTCCTCCGCTTCAAGCTACCGCCTCCCAACCCTCTTGATTATTGCATTCTTATCTAAGGTGGCCTTCCTGCTTCTAGCTCACCACATATCCATGAGAACAAACAATAATTGTTTTAAATCTCTGAATTTTGGTTAGTATATGGTACAGTATTTCTGTGTCCGTAGTCAATGGACGACTCGTTCCAGCCTCATGCATATCAGAGTAAACATATGCTTTTCAAGGGCTGTCTGTTGTTTGTTTGTTTTTAGGAAATCTATAGGCTTCTCTTTCAAAGAGCCTCTGGGTTGACTTGAACTTCCAACCATTTGGCTGGCAATCATAAACTGTTTGCATGAACCAGGTGTTCCAATGAATGCATTGCTGCTCTACCAAATTTTTATTCAGATTATCATTTGTGTTAATATTATAAAACTCAATGCTTGTATCTTAAGTGGTGAACTTTGTGACTGGACTTAGAACATTCCAAATTGTGTCAGAGGTTTCACCTTCTCTGAGATTTTGACTTCTAGTCCATGAATTTTATGGAAAAAATTGGACCATTATTAGTTATAACTTACACAATTTCTACCAAAACGTGTGGATGCATGTAAAAATTGCTCTTTTAAGTTTCTCTATTCATTCATTTCCAGGAAAACTTGGAATTGAAAAATAAACTTAAGCATCATAATTTTTAGAAAGTTATAGCACAGCTGAGTGTATTAAGTTGCTGTGTTTGAAACATTATTAAAATAGTTATTAATTTTTTAAGTAGATGCTGGTGTTTAGTCAGAGCTTTGTGATTTGTGGATTTCTGCTGGCCATTAATTTTATTATGCCCTTGATTGTGGATGATAAAACAATAAATGTGTGCAACTTCATATAAGTTATGAACTTGTTTGACATTTTCACTTTTCTTTAAGCATGGCTTTTAGTTTTTGAGATTGCTGTTGACAAAATGAATTTATTATAAAATAGTGAAAAGTTTTACCAAATCACAACTATCTGGATAAGTAGTTAGAGATGTAGCACACACATCAAATGGTAAAACTGCTATAAGAAGAGATTTTAGATTAGTCTCTACATTTTCTGCTTATCTAACTCTTTTTTCCCACTGACCTGCTGACCATTATCTGGCAGCTACGTGCTTCTGCCAGCCTGTGACATGCTCCATAGCACGGCTGGCTGGCTTATGAAATGTCTTAAAGGGGCTAATGCTCAAGAGCTCCTTCATTATCGGAAAAGGCAGTTAACTGTCTCTGGCCTCTTGAGTCACAGTGAGCATATATTTTTGACTGGGAACTATTATTTACAGGGAAGCTGGAAAAAGCTGTGATTTTTTGGAGGTTATTTTTGAGATGTTGTTTTGAGACCACAACAAAATTCATTCATACCAAGGGTAGATCTAATAGATTCTGTGCTGATTATTTTCATTCAAATATTAATATTAACATGTTGGTTTATGTAAAATCCTAGTGTTGCACATGTGAAACTAGACGAGACACAGGGGCAGTGAGTAGAAACAAGGCTGGTTCTGCCAGGCGGGAGCTGGAGGGCACATGAGAGCCACACGCTCTGAGCGGACAGGCTCCTTGGTGGAAGGCTCCCGCCAGTGGCCTTCCTCCATTTCAACCTCTTATCCATTTTGCGGCCCCAATGATCTTTCCACAGTGGAAATCTGATAACATCGCCTCCTGCATCTCTGAAATAGATTCTCATTGCTGTTGGGACACTGTTTAACATGACCTATGATGACCTGTGCTGAATCCAAAAACAAGCATTCTCTGTACCCAAACACGTGCCTTGAGGGGGCTTTTTTTTTCACTTTACATTTGTTTACTTATTTTTCCTGCAGAAACTGGATAGTATGGAGATCACTTTGAAAAGGATTTATTACTAAATCTGCCACTTATTAGCTGTGTAAACTTGGGGTGTTTATGCAACTTTGTGTATCAATTTGTTCACCTACCAAATTTGGGATAATAATAATTTCACTCTTCTTAGTTAATGATTTAATAGATGCATAAATATATGTGCATATGTAGATAGATAAATGGTATATTTAACATATACCTTATAAAACATTTCATATAATATACATATTAATGTAAAGTCATTATAACAGGAACTGCCAAAAAGAATGCACACACACAAACGTACAGTGACAAAAGCAGGAAAACGGAAGAATAAAGGAAGATTCAGAAGGGCAAAATGTCTCTTGACTTTACCTAAAGCCACAAATCAAGTATCTATTCTATGGTTCCAATATATTCTTGTGGTCAAAGCTCTGCTTCAGTTTTTGACTTGGTGGCTCCAGCCATTATAATCCTTCACCCAGTGTCTTTGGCTCCTAGTAAACATCTTATTATAATATTGCTTCCCACACCTACTTATGCCAGAGAAAGCATTGCCTTCTTGATACTGTCATTCTTATTTTAAAGCAATAAATCATGTTTCTAGTTTTATAAACCATGAATGAGAGAACAAAAGAAAAAAAAACACATCTGTGAATTGATCTTCCTTTTAGTTATTGCCCAAATAACGAAATCTCTGATAGTTTCAAATCCACTCAATAGACTGGGGAGCAGGAGAGGCGGGGAACATGCAGCAAATACATTTAGTAAACCTTCCATTGCGTGCACTTAGTGATCCTATTACCTTGGGATGTTCTATGAAGAGAATCTGATAAGCAAAATGACAGCGATGTGGTGCACAGTCTTGCTGTATACGAGGAGGATATGGATGCGACTCAGGTGCAAAGCAGCAGGCCCACAATGCCCAGGGCTATAGAACCATAGCAATGAACTTTCCGTCTTAAAATTGTGTACTCCATTTATGACAAGCGAGGAAGTTAATCCTTCAGTGCATTATCAGGTATTTAGAAATGTGCAATTCTGTTATTCAGTATAAGTGGTAAATTTATGCCATGAAGCAAGGTCTGTAATCACTCATCTTAACAGCAAGTATAAAACTTAGCGTGCATGCTAGGTTTTTGGACATTTTTTAAAGGCTGAAAAACAGTAAAAAAATTATGAACAATAGCAATATTAATATCTTGATGTGTATGCGCTCTCATTCGCTTACAAATGACTCAGCACATTGTTAATACTTGTGATTTTCCTTATGGCCTAACATTATGTAAAGGAAAATCTAAGCTTTTGGGAACATAAATGTTTAAAAATATATATTTAATGCAATCCATCTTTTTTTAAAAAAAGAATGCTGCTGCTGTAAAGAGTGAGTGTAGGGTATGAAAATCTAAAAATGTTATATTTTGTTATCCTTTAATTATATATTATATGAAGTATAAGGAGCCTTGGTGGTATTGTGGGTTACACATTGAGCTGCCTATCCTATGGTTAGCAGTTCAAATGCATCAGATACCCTGAGGAAGAAAGATGAGGCTTTGTGCTACCATAAAGATTTTCAGTCTCAGAAACACAAAGGGCAGTACTACTCTGCCCTATATAGTCACTCTGAGTCAAAAGTGACTTGGGAACCATGTGTTTAATGCATACTGTAGTGCCCTGACTTTGCCCTCCTATATTAAGAAATTGTAGTGTTGAAGAATAATATTGACAGTGCCATGGACTGCTAAAAGGACAAGCCCATCTATCTTGGATGAAATACTTCGAGAGTGTTCCTTAGAGCCATGGGTAGCAAGACTTTGTCTTACATACTTTGGGCATGTTTTGGGGAGACAGTCCCTAGAAAAGGACAGCATGTTTGGTAAATGTGCTAGTCTGGGTTGACTACAGAAACAAAGTCAGAGACACTCATATGTGTATATGACAGAGCTTTATATAAAGAGTAATTGTATATTAAGAACACATCGCATCCCAGTCCAGACCAAGCCCATAAGCCCACTAGCCCATATGTCTGATACCAGCCTATAAGTTCCTCTTCAGACTCATGCAATACATGCAATGATGCTGAATGCAGGAAAATCACAGGCCAGTGGGTGGAAAGTCTTGTGGATCCAGTGGTGGTAGAAACATCTCAGTGCTGGTGTGGGTCCCCATGTGGCTCCTCCAGCTCCAGGGCTCTGGCTTCATCAGCATAGCTCCATGTGGTTTGTCAACAGGAAGATGAAGCAGAGTGTGTGTGTTCCACCTCCAGGGAGGAAGACAGGAGTTCCCAGAATACTCAGGAGAGGGCCATGACCACACAGAGGTCTCATTGGCTATGACCTGATTGACAGACTAGACTCCACCCCTTCCCTCAAGTTGACAGGAGATTATGTAACTGCCCCAGTAAAGTAGAGGGTTTGGTAAAATAGAGGGAGGCCCTCAACGAGATGGATTGACACTGTGGCTGCATCAATGGGCTCAGGAACAGTTGAGTGGACGGCACAGGGCTGTGCAGTGCTGCGTTCTGCTGAGCAGAGGGTCAATATGGGTAGAATCAACTAGGTGGCACCTAAAAAACATAGTAACAAAGAGGGCATTTAACAATTCAGTTCCTCTATTTCTACCCCTTAATTTATTTCTGATTTTTTAGTTAAAGCAGTCTCATTTACATGAATACAATAAACGCATTTAAGTGTAGTTGGGATCATTTCCATAATTGTATATTTTCAATCTTTCTTTAGCAATTATCAACTTGACATTTTGGCATAATTTGCTAAACTAAAATTCATTCAGAAATGAAATCTTTGTGGGAAAAGGTAGAAGCCTGATTTCGTGAAGCTTTGCTCTTTCAGCATTAGCCTAAAGGGCAGGCAGCAATGCATCGCCAAGTGGTTCAGCAATTCATTCATTCCTGGAAACAGACACAGGGGTGTGGATCATAGGACACTGCCTGCCTTCACTTGGAAGTGGAACCAGCTGCAAGTCTCTATAGGCCTGAGCCGAATACAAAATGTACACCCACGCAGCTGTGACTACTACTCTGTCTAGAAGACTCTTACATAATAATACAAATCAAGAGGCAAATTATAGATGTTAGCAGTTACACAAAAAATACCTTCAATTCTTCCCTGAATTTGTATGTTTCAAAAATATCTCTATACAATGTTGTTGTTGTTGTTGTTGTCAAGCAAGAGTTCTATTCGGCGTGACTGGCATTCTAGCAAACATTGGTGCCATGTTTAATTTTGAATATGTTCCTTTAATTGAGGGGATTGAATAAATCATATGCTTCGCTGGGGAAAGTACTTTCTTTTTTTAAGTAAGCAGTTTAGCATAAAATAATTGAGGATGTCACTTACCTGTATTTTTACTGACTGAAATTTTTGTCAGGAACACTCAGCCATCTGCAGGAGCTACAAACGTACTTAGTTCACCATTTCCCCCTGAAATCAGACTGCGTGACCAATAAAGTCAAACGCAATTTCCATGCAGTTTTCTCTTACATCCTGAAGAGCACCGGCACTTAGGCAAATAATAAAATAACAGAGCTTCATATAGCCACATCCTCAATGAAAGTCCTTTAGAGGAAGTTCTTTTCTCTCTTCTTTCTTTAATCGAAACAGGATACTTAGAACCTTCAGAGATAACACTGAAACCTACCAGTCTCTTCCCATCTAAAACCACAGTCTGTACTTGTCATTTATTGTTTTCTAAATGAGCTGGAAATAGAAGATTGATGGGCTTTGTGAAATCCTTAATTTCTGTTAATGGTCTACTAAGAAGCCATGTGCTTAGGGCTCCTGATGTTACTCAGGTTTCCCTCTCCGTGTGGTTTTATTAAAGAGAAATTTTAGAAGACTTGTTTATCTAGTCTGCTTATTCCTATTTATTTTGACTTTGAGATAGAAACAAAACCAAAAAAATATTAGCTTAATAAATTTTGTTTCTTCTTATAAACAACCTCTGTGGATGATTGTTTTCTAATTCCCCAGAAAGTCACGAATTCTTAATTTCTTGTCCATCCTTAATTAATTTCCCATGGACAAAGTTACGTCACATCAGTTCCTTTTATCTTTCTAGTCTCAGGGCTGTACTTGTATTCTAAGCTAATGTGAATATTTGTGCTCGGGTTATTCATGCCCCCTCTTGTTAAAACCCCCCCCCAAATATATATATATATTTTTTTTGGGGGGGGGGTTTGCTTAATATATATATGTGTGTATATATGTATATATTAAGCAATTATGTTCCCCATCCCGGCAATCTATTACGTCTTTCTTTACCTCCATCTCCTGTTTTGTTCAACCCCTTCAGCTGTGCAGACGCTTTGTTTCAGACTCTTCCCTTCTAAATAGAAATGTTCCTCGTCTCCTTTGTTCTGAAAATAATGTACTGCCCCTTTCTGTAGTTCCTTGCAGAGCCAGTCTCCCTCAAAGGGGAGAGCACTCCTTACTGTGCATTTCCTCATGTGTGGTCCATCAATGGCGGACTCTTCTTTGGCCTCCACTCACAGCATGCCTCAACACACCAAAGACACGCCAAGCCGCTCCCTCCATGAACAACCATCTCCAGAGAGTGCGGCGTTGGCCCTCTGGCATTTGAGTCAAGCTGATGTGCCCCTTCTTTGTTTAATTCTTTGTGATCCTGGATTGTCTTTTTGGTTTTGTACATTTTCTTCTCTTTCACTGTCTAGTTTGAAAGATTTAAGTAAGCTTTTGTGTGGAGCTGAACAAGTGCTCAAGTGTCAAGTAAAAATAAATGTCAATCTGATTTTTTTAAATCACTTTATTAGGGGCTCATACAACTCTTATCACATTCCATACATACATCAATAGTGTAAAGAGCATTTGTACATTCATTGCCCTCATCATTCTCAAAACATTTCCTCTCCACTTAAGCCCCCGGCATTAGGTCCTCATTTTTCCCCTCCTTCCCCCGCTCCCCGCTCCCTCATGAGCCCTTGATAATTTATAAATGGTTATTTTGTCATATCTTGCCCTGTCTGACGTCTCCCTTCACCCACTTTCCTGTTGTCTGTCCCCCAGGGAAGAGGTCACATATACTTCCTTGTAATCGGATCCCTCTTTCCAACCCACTCTCCCTCTACCCTCCCAGTATCGCCACTCACTCCACTGGTCCTGAAGGGATCATCCGCCCTGGATTCCTTGTATTTCCAGTTCTTATCTGTACCAGTGTACATCCTCTGGTCTAGCCAAAGTTTCAAGGTAGAATTCGTGTCATGATAGTGGGAGCGGGGAGGAAACATTTAGGAACTAGAGGAAAGTTGTACTTTCCATCGTTGCTACATTTCACCCTGACTGGCTCGTCTCCTCCCTGAGACCCCTCTGCAAGGGGATCTCCAGTGGCCTACTAATGGGCTTTGGGTATCCACTCTGCACTCCCCCCATCATTCACTATAGTAAAATTTTTTGTTCTGATGATGCCTTATACCTGATCCCTTCGACACCTCGTGATTACATAGGCTGGTGTGCTTCTCCCATGTGGGCTTTGTTGCTTCTGAGCTTGATGGCTGTTTGATTACCTTCAAGCCTTTAAGACCCCAGATGCTATATTTTTTGATAGCCAGGCACCATCAGCTTTCTTCACCACATTTGCTTATGCACCCATTTGTCTCCAGTGATCTGTTCAACACCTCATGATCACACAGGCTGATATGTTGTTCCATGTGGGCTTTGTTGCTTCTGAGCTAGATGGCTGCTTGTTTACCTTCAAGATTTTAAGACCCCAGACGCTATATCTTTTGATAGCCAGGCACCATCAGCTTTCTTCACCACATTTGCTTATTCACTCACTTTGTCTTCAGCGGTTGTGTCAGGAAGGTGAGCATCATAGATTGCCAATTTAATAGAAGAAAGTATTCTTGCATTGAGGGAGTACTTGAGTGGAGGCCCAATGTCCTATAGAGAAAGAGACATCAAACTATTCAAACCCTTATATTATATATGAAAATCAGTCATTATTTATATTTCCAAATATTTAAATCTATACAATAATAATTTTACTTTTATTTGGCTGCACAGAAAGAAATATTTAGTTCTACCCACTTGTCATTGGGTGAAAAATATTGTTAATGCTGCTTGAACTGACTTGACCAGGAGAAACCACTGAGCAGAGAGAGGCACTTTCTTCTTCCAAAATGGTATGATTATATGAAAGGTGCTAATCAGAGACAACTTTTTAAAAGGCAAGTTAATCTTTCTCTTTCTGCTCAATTCCATGCTTATCTTACTGAAGAAGAGAATGCCATAAGTGAACGTTTAAGAACATGAAAAAGGGAGAGAGAATTTCTATTATAAAAAAAAAGCATAGCTTATCATTTATTTTATTTTCTCCCTTTCAAACCTCATTCAATCAAAAGTGATGAATAAAAACAAATGCAGAAGACAGAAATATATACAAAGCATTTACCCATTGCAAATAGAGACAATACAAAAAACATTAGCAAAGACCTTAATAATCTCAAATACATTTAACAAGAACATAAACTATGAAAAATGAAATCAAAATCAAAGAACAAACTTATATCACAAATAGCACTACAAAAGGATTAAGTGGCCTCGATGGAGCAGTGGTTAATCACTTGGCTCCTGAAAGAAGGATCAGTGGTTCGAACTCACCAGAAGCTCCTTAGAGGAAAAGACCAGGCAAGCTGCTCTTGTTAAAAATTACAGTGTGGAAAATCCTACCGATCAGATCTTTTCTTTGACCTAGAGTTGCGATGAGTCAAAAACCAACTTTTTTAGCAAAGAGCAACAACAACATACAAATATTGAGCATCAAGCTACAAAATAAAAAGAATTAAAGGTTATACATACAAAAGAGAAAGCTAGTGGATAAATTCATGATATTTGACATCTATTACAATACAAAAAGAGCATATAAAAGATGTGAAACAATTTTTTTTCAGCATTGAAGTGCACAGGACTCCAAATTGAACATATTATTCATCATGAGTAGCCCAATGTAAAAAAAGAAGACAGTCCAAAACTCCATGAAATATGAAATTTCAAAATAACAAGTATAAATGATCAAGATTAAAACTAATCAGGAAAATAGCAAAGTTCACCTACAAGGAGGCAATTGGCTAATATTAGCCTTCTTGAAGGCCAGAGTGACTAAGAGACCAGGGCAATACTTTTCAAAATTCTTAGTGAAAAGGATATTTGACTAACCATTTTATACTTAACTAAGCGATCAATCAGGAACAAGAGAACTTAAGGCATTTTTAGAAATTAAAGAACTCACAAATACATTTACCTTCCAATCATTAACTCATGGGAATCTACTGAGGATAAGCTTAATAAAAGTAGGGAATAGATTTTAAGAGAGACAGTTGTACAGTGAACCCTGGTTTATCGCAGTTAATCGGTTCTAGACCCTACCATGATAAATGAAATTCCGCGAAGTAGGATTCCTTATTTGTAAATCAAATATTTTCATAGTTAGAACATAGAGGACATGAAAAAACACCCTTTAGTCACCATTACACTCGTATTACCCAATTTATTAAACGAAAAAGGGAAAATACAGTAAAACATTTTGGACGTTACAATGATCATTTATTATTTATTATATTATTTATGGCATCAAGCGTGTACAGTATGAGCCAATCAGTGGCAGTAATGACAGAGCATGCGCTGTTACGCAAAAACCGGGATAGAGTGAAGCCGCGGAAGTCGAAGCGCGAAGTGGCGAGGGTTCACTGTACTAATCAATACAGAGTGGATCAAACCTAAAAGAACAGCAGAAGAATTTTCCAGGGTCACAATAAAGGGAAACGGTTGTACAGCTGGCCTGGAGATCAACCAGTAAACTCTGGGTCAGGAGTATGGAGAGCTTCACCCAAGAGTTCTGGGAGTGGGTGCTAGAATGAAATTTGTGCGTGTATTCACAAGGGCATGGCAGCAATTTTGGAAATAATTAACACATGATACATACAAAAGTAGCCAAAAGGAAAACCTAAGGGCGACCAGAGGCATGACTGTGGATTATGGAAAGTGTTTTTGCCCACCTTGGAGTGGGAGTGGGGGGGCAGTGACAGGCCATTCCTCCACACACTGACTGTTCGGCTGGTCTGATGAGGCAAAGTTCACATGTCTCCTGATGTAGAGATTGTGCATATGGTACAGATTCGACAAGGGCACAGGTCCTACCTCCAGCAGAGCAAGGGCTGGGTGAGTGAGGTTAGGAGCTGTGCATTCTTCTGATCTCCAGGAGGTTATGAACAATAAGAGGAGGGTCACACCTTTCTATGATGTGGACATTTGTGCTGCTATGCCAATGTCCAAATGGAATGCTACTTGCAAAATTTCAAGATGACCATGCTGTATCAGACCAGCCGATAATTCATCAATTTGGTCCATATCCTCTCTTGCCCTTTTTATTCTGCTTCTTTTCTTATTCATTGTTCAGTCCACTTCTCTATTCTATGCTCTGAAACTCATGGTTCCAGGTAGTGCTTAGGTTTACTAACTAACATTTTCTGCTTTATAGATTTTTATAATATTGAAGTCAGAGTTTTACTCAGGTGTTGTGCAGTCAGCCCGATGTCCACAGTCTATTTCTTCTTACTATTTTAAAGCACTCTAATGCAGATCATTGTATATAGATAGTGCTAAGGATCTACTGCTACTACAATAGATGCATTACTTTTGAAACATGCAAAAGACTAGTTTGGAACAGATGGAGAATAAAGAGATTCATATTTGGAAGTAATAAAATTTGTCCTTTTTGTTTCTATAAAAGAAGAAAGTAATGTAAGTTAATTTATTATCATTTAGCATTGAGTATATGAATATTCTTCAAACCTATTACCTAATAATGTTTCAACCGGAACACAAGAAAATGTATTCATATTTTGAACTTTCTTGCATACTTCTCATAAAAAGAAAGATTGTGGCATTATCTATTTTTTATTATTTGGACAATGTATGATGTGGACAAGTTTAGTTTTTTTAAAAAGTAAACAGAACATTACTATGTGTAAAAATCAATAGTAATAATTGAATATAAGTTTTCTTCAGTGATTTTAAAGTGGTTTGGTGATGTGCTAGGTTACATATTGGGCTGCCAACCACCTGGTCAGCTGTTCAAATCCACTAGCCGATCTGAAGGAACAAGATGAGGCTTTCTGTTCCCATAAAAATTTACAGCCTCATATGCTAACAGGGACAATTGTAGTATGCTCTACAGGTTCAGTATCAGTCAGAGTCAACCAAGGGCTCGAGTGAAAAGAAAAAGTCTTGAAAATGATGATGGCAACGTATGTACAAATGTATAGTCCAGCAGCAAACTGCAATCCATGAGTTATGGTTTTGTAAGATTGAATTATTAAATGATTACGCTTTGTTTTCATTGATCATAGGGGTTGGTGATAGGGCTCTTGTAACATTGCTTACAAGGCAAGATCCTTGCCTATGGTATCCATGCCAGGGAAACATTGAGATCGTCAATATATGGTGTTTCAGAGTCCTCTTTCATTGGATGCCCACTAAGCCAGGGGTCCCACCCAATGTCCACTGCCTCCCATATCCACAATCTTGGGATGGTCCCATTTGCTTCTTCTCTCATAGGAGAATTTCAGTCCTAAGTCCAAAGACTACAAGTAGTTGTGAGGTAAGGCCCAGTTCATCCAATTAGCCTTCCACATTGAGCTCATCTACTGTGTCCCTTAGGGAATTCCATGTTCCCTGTGCACCCAGTGTTTAAGGTCATCATAGTGCTTAGTCTGTGGGTAGGGTAGAAACTTATTCAAAAGTGTCTAACTAGGAACATAGAACTGTGTTTATTCTGCCTTTATGTTCTCTACAATTACTGTTTAGTATCCTTTCCAGATGTGAGGTTGTTCCTCCCCCACTTGCCCACAATATCCACCAAGAGACACACAAGTACCTCCTCTGAAATGTTCCCCATCTCTGAACTTAACCTGATTTTCCAGTAAGGTTCTCCCATTCCTGTGGAATGCTTGTTGATTGGTTGCAGCCTTGTCTCAATGTGTTATAGCATCGAGTGGATGGTCTTCTCCCCCGTCCCCCTGCTTGAAGGCGTGTGACCTGAGCTGAAGTGTGGTTTTTCTTTTTCAGGTGGTTCTTATGAAGGGCATTCAAGAGCGTGATGTATGGTTCATGACTGTAGGCAGACGTTCTACCCCTTTGGGAATTGGCCTCTAAGATTTGTTTAAATGTTTATCCTTACAATACTGGACTTAAACAATATTTGTCCTTTTGAGATTGACTAACCTCGCTCAGAATAATGGTCCTTCCAGGTCATGTGGTTTTTCATGCTTTTATCAATATTTTTAAAGGATGCATAGTATTACATCATGTGTGCATACCCTGGTTTCTTTATCCCTTCTTCCACTGTTGGGCATTTGGGCTGCTTCCAATTTCTTGCTATTGTGCATTGTGTTGCAATATACATAAGCAAGCATACACCCACTCATATTGTGCCTCTTATTTCTTTGGGGTATTGCCTAATAGTGCTATAGCTGGATCATATGGGATTTCAAATCCCAGTTACTTTAAGTATCACCAAATCATTTTCCATAGTGGTTGCATGTACTTATAAGTTCACCAATAATTCACAATACTAAGAAATTGGCAGCAGTCCTAAAACATATAGGAAGGAGCTAGCATGTGCAATGTAGATGTAGATAAATATTAAACTCCATTGCACTACTAACATTTTTATATTTTAAGAGATATTTTATACTCACTACTAAAATTTTTAGATTTTTATGAGATTATATTAAAAGTAATTAATTTCCTTATGTAATTTAAACTCAAAGCACTCTTGCATTAGTTTGCATTCATTAGGTGGGGAAAGAGCCTGAGACATCGAGATATTAAAATGTTATTGGAGAGTGAAATCCTGGGGCACCAAGACTGAGAGAAAAGGTAAATGACGCCACAAGGGTTGGAAAGGAAATGCAGAGTGATATGTTTCCATATTGGCCAGGACTACGTAACGAGCTCTGAGGAGACGTGCATAGAATAATTAAACCGTTTTCTTGAAGGAAGAATAGTAAGCACAGTTGTTTGTTATATTCCTTGATCTCCTGGCAATAATAGATCAAAGATTGCCTCATGAGAAACTATCACCTAGCAGTTTCCTGTTTTGTCAGTTTTCCCAATGGCAGCCTTTGGGAAAGTTAAGGTCTACATTTTCCTTTGGTGGCTGTAGTGAGGCCAGCAAGCCAGGCTGAAAGTTATGTAAGGTCATATCTTTGAGACTTCTGAAATGTGTTATATATGCTTCCATAAAATTTCTACACAGGATTTGATAGTTAATGTCTCCTAAACACCATCAGAGTTTATATTTCCTTTCACCCAAAACTACAATGTATGCGTTAGTGTTTTAGAGTAATTTTAGGTAACTCTTTTAATTAGAAGAAGAAAAAATAGTCTTATAGGATATTGTCTCTTAGTTATCATTTTAAAAATAAAGACAAACTTAGTATGAACCTTAAAATGGTAAAGGAGTCTAAAAATATGCAGGCATTTTAAATCATCAGCTCATCATTTTTAAATACTTTTAAATCAAAGCTTCTGAAGCATAATTCTAAATAACCTCTCAAATTAGAAACTGCCTGAAACTATATTTTATTCTAATTATTTATTTTAGTCAGATATTTTGAATGTTTAGGGGTAAACAGAATCAAACAATTGTCTTATATTATGATTCAGCATAGACATAATGGCAATGAGTTTTGTTGGGGTTTTAGGTCTACTTTCCCAAGGATGATGTCCGTTTGCAGAGACTGATCTCTCCTGATAACATGTCAAAAGTGCCTGAGTCTACGTCTTGCCATCCTTGCTTGTAAGAAGCACTCTGGTTATACTTCTTCCTAGACAGATTTGTTTGCTCTTTGACAGTCCCTGGTATTTTCAATATTCTGACTAGCACTATATCTCAAATGCAGTCATTATTCTTTGATCTTCTTTATTAAATTCCAACTTTAACATACATAAGATGTGACTGAAAATCCCAAGGTACACCTTAGTCCTCAAAGTAACATCCTTGCTTTTCAACACTTTAAAGAGGTCATGTGCAGCAGATGGACCCAATGGAATGTGTAATTTCACCTCTTGACTGCCACTTCCATGAGAACTGATTTTTGGTCCAGGCAAGATGAAAAGCTTGAGAATTGCTATCTTATTTCCACTTTTATTGATGTTACCTATTGGTTCAGCTGTGAGAATTTTTCTTTCCTTTGCATTAATTTGTAATCCATATTGAAAGGTGAAATCCTTGATCTTCATCAGCAACTGCTTCAATTTCTCCTCACTTTCAGCAAGCAAGGTTGTATCATCTGCATATAGCCTACAATTCTGAGGCCACATTTTACTTCATATAATTCAGCTTCTCTGATGATTTGTCAGCATACAGAATGAGAGTATGTAACCTTAAAGTACATATTTCCTGATTTCAAACCATAGAGTAATCCCTTGTTGTGTTCACATAACTGCCTCTTGAATCCATGTATTGGTTCCATATTGGCATAATTAAGTGTTCTGGAATTCCCATTATTCTTGAAGATATGCATAGACTATTATGGTCCACACAATTTAATGCCTTTGCATAGTCATTAAAATGCTTGTAAATATTGTCCTGGTATTTTCTGCTTTGAGCCAAGATCCATCTGACATCAACAAGGATAGTGTTTTCTTCACATCCACTTTTCAGTCTATTCTGCATTTCTGGAAAATTCCTATCCATATACAGCTACAACCACTCTTGGTGGATCTGCAGCAATAGTTTACTTGCATGTAATATAAATGAATTGTTCTATAATTGGCACATTCTGTTGGGCTACCTTTCCTTGGGATGGGTACAAATATGAACTTATTCTAGTCAGTTGAACTGGTATTTGGCTTCCAAATATCTTAGAATAGAAGAATGAGTACTTACAGTACTTCAAGAGCTTTTTGAAACATTTCAACTGGTATTCTATCATTTCCTGGAGCTTTGTTATTAGCTAATTTCTTTAGTGCAGCTTGACTTCTTCCTTCAGTACCATTGGTTGTTGATCATATGATTAATGATTGATTGGCCAATCTTGATTGACTTAAAGTTGATGCGTTCATGTTGATAGAGTCACTCTGTGTATTATTTCCATCTTCTTTTAATGCTTCCTGCATTATTCAATATTTTTCTCATAGAATTTTCAATATTTTAACTTGAGGCTTCAATTTTTCTTTTATTTTTACAATTATGTTTTTTCATTAAAAAAATCATTTTATTGGTGGCTCTTACAGCTGTTATAACTATCCATACATCAATTGCATCAAGCATATTTGTACAAATGTTGCCATCATTATTTTCTAGACATTTACTTTCTATTATGCCCTTAGTATCAGCTGCACTTTTTTCCCTCCATCCAACCCTTCCTTGTGATTCCTTATAATAAATTATAAATTATTATTATTTTCATATCTAGTATTTCTTTAATTTCACATACTGCGCATGTTTGGTTTTTTTAAATGGTTTTCCAACTCTAGGACTTCGCACAATTCATCATAATATTTTAATTTTTATAAAGTGCAAAATAAAATCCAAAAGCAGCTGCAAGCTTTCCACACTGTCCTTCATTCAATAATACCAAACAGACACACAAATACATATGAGGGGTACCCTGCAAAAACTGGATTTTTTTTCAAAACTATGTATCTATAGTTTTTTACAAGACAACCTTATCACCTTCAAAGTACCCTCCATTACATTTAATACATATGTCAAATCTGCAATTTCACACTTGGAAACATTTTTCAAACTCATTTGTTTATATGGCTAACAGCATCTCCATCTTTTTTCTTCACCTTTTCTGTCATCAAATCACTGTCCTTTCATGTCCTTCTTCATTCTCAGAAACAAAAAGAAGTTGCCCGGAGTGAGGTCAGGGGAGTAAGGTGGGGGTAAGAGAAGCATGCTGCTTTCTTTGCCAAGCACTGGTGCACTTAGATGGCTACATAAGCAGGTGTGTTGTTGTGGCAGCAAAACCTCTCCCTTGTATGCCACAAAACAGGCCTTTTTTGTAACACTTTTCAATTAAGTTATGCAATCTTTTCAGAAACTCTAAATAGAAAGCTTGATTAACAGTCTGATCTGGTAAAATGAATTGCGAATGCACTAGGAGTTGACATTTTCACCCGGTCAGGAAGTTGATGGATGTCCAGAATGAAGTTTGTCATCAGTCAGCATTTCACCATTTTTGAAATGAGAAAAACACTCATACACTTGAATTTTTCCCATAGCACTGTCCTTGTCAGCTGTGTTCAACATCATAACAGTTTATGTGGCATTTTTCCTAAGCAGGAAACAAAATTTCACAACTGCATACTATTCCTTAAATTGGCCAAGACAAGACCAGAAGATTTGAGCGAAACTGATTTTATTAGTACATTCACTATGACCAGAGAGAAGCTTCCCAGTCAATGCTATTAGGTGCACTAACTCAGAGCAAGTTGCTCTATGCTCACCTGGTGGGAAGGTGGGGGTGCGTACTATGAAAGCTCTACCCAGTAGACCTTTTTATCCAGTTTGTGTGGGGTACCACCTTGTATGAGGATCAGAACATTTGTTCATGTACTTTGGAATATTTAGTTTCAAGTATATATGTTTTCTACATTAAAATGTTATAACCCTAAGTAAATCTCTACATCTTTAACAAAATTTTGGCCAGCTTATGGCACATTTGGTGTCAGAACAAGTGAATTCTAAGATGTATCACATTCAGTGATCACTTCTTCTGGGTTTGGGCTCCTTGTACTCACCAGGCCATTTGGGCCCCATGTCCATGGATCTCTCAGGGCTGGGCAAGTTTTCTTGAGGGAACCTTAGAAGTTCCCATAGAGAAGGTATTCCCCAAGTCTAAAGACAGTAGCTCCCAATCTGAGATAGTATGATACCCAAAAATAAGGACTTTCTATTTTAAAATGCTGACACATTTGCTTCAAAAGGCTCTGAGGTTTCTCATTTGTGATCAAATAACTAAAAAAGCAGAAGGGATTACAAAGTTTCTGATAAGTAAAAGTAATAAAACATCTCGTATAGAATTTGAAAATCTTCAACACAAAAGAAACAAACTGAATAGGACACCAGAGACTTTTGGAGCCATAAATTAAACCCACTAAGATAGTGTTAGAGAGCATCAAGATTTATTGAGGAGTCTATACACATGTAGGCTCAACATGACCCTAAGGGTTCCAATGTACAGGAAGATAAACCAGTACTTTATAAGATAAAGCCTCACAGTTTAATGCAGATGCCCGCTGCCTGCCCCTGCCAAAAACTAGATCTGTGGCTCCTCTGTAGCGTGGTACAGTCCAACAGTTTGCCAGCCAGCCTAGACCAGTGTTGCGACCCTGCTGCCAGCCTGCCCCAAGCCAGTCTTGTGGACTACCTACAGTTACCAGCCTCAATCCACTCTCTGAGGTCCCCTGCTGCCGTCAACCACTGCACCACTGCAGCACTTTGCCTCCACAGTAGCCGAACCCATGACTACAGTAAGCCACAAGCAGTCTCCTAAGTCACTTTTTACAGTCTCACAGAGAGCGAGCTCAGGGCACCTCTGTATCCTGGGAATATGGTGCCGAGTTCTTTGTAAAGAACTCTCAGGCAACAAACTTCCTCAACTCTCTTAACAAGAAAAACAAAATTCAATGATGGAGGAAGTCCTGACCAAATAAAGAAATCTCAGAATGCTGCTTGGAGTAATAGAGGATATGAGGGAAGCAACCCAGAATAAGGACATAATGATAGAGGAGATGAAGTCCACACACCAAGGGAAATAAAAGAATTAAGGGATGAGGTAACATAAACATAAAACAAGATAACAACCTCACCAAAAGATGGAGAATCATACCAGAAATCTCAAGGACAACCAGACAAATTTCCACAAATGGGAAAGTCAGTCAACAAGAAAATCAAAGAGGTGGAAGATAACCAGAGAACAATGATAGATGCTATGAATAGGAACAACATTTGAATAATTGGCATACCAGAATAAGACACAATGAAGATGATAGCTAACGTAGCAAGGGGATTCCTGGAACAAAAGTTTATGAATGAGAATTAGGCATTTATACAGTAAGCAGAGAGGACACCAGTTAGATTAACCCCCAGGAAGAATTCACCAAGGCACATAATCATTAAATTATCCATATTTGAGGAAAAAGAAAATTATAAGAGCAGCAGGAGAAAAAAATGGCAGTCACATACAATGGTACTCAGGTAAGAATATGTTCAATCTCTCAACAGATACAATTAGGAGGAGAGAGTGGAGTAACATCTTCTGAAACTTCAAAGAAAACAATTTCAATCCAGGAAAACTCTACCCTACTAAACTAATAGATGGTGAGGTTAGAGTCTTCAGGCACCAGGAAAAACTCATAAGACACCCAACCCTGAAAAAAAAAGGTTCACTCACTGTGGATAGAAGACCAATGTCCACAAAACATAAGCAGGAGACCACCATAGAGCGCAACTCCACCCAGAACTCAATGAGCCAAAAGCAACTAACAAGATAACATTGTCAAAGAGGAAAAAGAAGGCAAGAATGAAGCTCCCCTCATATACACAGTACACTATGATGAAGGGTGATAGGAAAATGCTCAGCACAGAAGGTATGAGATGGCAGTGATGAATCCACAGATGGTGGTAAGAACTCTGAATATCAACGACCTGAATTTTCCCATTAAAAGACATAGGTTAGCAGACTGACTCAAGAAATGTAATTCATCAATCTGTTGCCTACAAGAGACAAATCTTAACTTCACAGACAAAAATAGACTATGAATAAAAGAGAAGTAGAATATATACCAAGCAAATGGCAACCTAAAAAAAGCAGTGGCTTCAATCCTAATCTCTGACAAAATTCACATTTGTAGGGCTCTATATCCAAATACAAATAGATTTGCATTATTTTCAAGTGCACACGGCTCATTTTCAAAAACAGGGCACATGCTTGGACACAAGTCGCACCTCAGTAAATTCAAACATCTAAGTGTCAATCAGAAATCCCTCTCAGATTGCCATGCCACAAAACTGGAGATCAACAAAAGGACAATCAATAAAACAAGGGCAAACATTGGAGGATGAATTACAATCTACTGCAAAATTAATGGGTACTGGCCCCGATTAGAGAGGAAGTTAGGAAGTTTCTAGAAACAACGAGAATGAGAATATGATGTACCCAAGCCCATGGTATACAGTAAAAGCAGTTATCAGAGGAAGCCGAATAGCTATTACTGCACATATGGAAAAGAAAGAGAGATTTATGATTCACATACTATCACAAAACCTCTGATCACTAGAACAGAGTCAGCAGAACAATCCCTCCAATAGCAAAAGAAAATAAATAATAAAAATCAGGGCAGAGTTAAACAACTGGGAACAATGCTAAATATGAAAGCAGCAAACAGCTGGTTCTTTGAAAGTATCAACAGAAGTGACAGACTACTGGAAAATCTAACCAAGGAAAGGAAGCACCAAACATCAATAACCAGAATGAGGGAAGGAACAGGCAAAATCACAACAGACCCCAACAAGATTAAAAGATTAAGAACTATGAAGGTCTGTAGTCTAACGAATTCAACAATGTGGGAGACATGGACAAATGCTTGGATCAAGAATCCCTCCCTGGATTACCCCAGATAAAGGTCAACAACCTCAACAGACCAATAGCAAAAGAAGAAATAGATATGGTTACCAAGAAACTAACAACAAAAAATGCTGCTGGGCCAGATGGCTTCACAAGAGAATTTTACCAAGCATTCAGGGAAGAGCTGAGACTGATCCTCCACAAATTATCACTGAGCATAGAAAAAGAGGACAAACTCCCAAACTCATTCTATGAAGCTAGTATAACATTGATTCCTAAACCAGGCAAGGATCTTACATGATAGAGAATTACAAAATGATATCTCCAATGAACATAGATGCAAAATCCTTAACCAAATATTGGCCAATAGAATACTAAACTATATAAAACATATCATCCATTATGACCAAGTGGGATTCATTCCAGGGATGCATGGATGGTTCAACATCTAAAGGCCATCAACATTTTTCATCATATTGATAAGAAAATGGATAAGAATTGCATGATAAAATCAATAGACCCAGAAAAACCATTAGACAGCATCCAACACCCATTCCTAATTAGGACACTCAAGAAGATAGGAATGGAAGGAAAATTCCTCAAGAGCATAGAAGATATTCATGAAAAGCCACCACCCAACATTATAGTCAGTGGAGAAAAGATGAAAATAAACCCACTGGAAAAGGAGCCAGACAAGGATGCAAGAGAAGCAACAAGCCAATGTGGAAGAAGCGTGCCAGTAAGTATGATCATGAGGTGTCGACGGGATCAGGTAACAGACATCAGAAGACTCCAATCAAATAATCACATTGTTGAGAATGAGGGAGATCAGAGTGGAGACCCCAAACCTATCTGAAGACAATTGGACATCCTGTTACAGAAGGATCACAAGGAAGGGACAAGTCAGCCGTGGTGCAGTATAGAACCAACGAAACACACAATATTCCTCTGGTTCCTTGAGGCATCGTCACCCCCAAGATCATGACCCCAGCACTGCTTTACAAATCCAGCTAGACCGGATTATGTATACCTGTACAGACAAGAGCTCTCAACACATGGAAACCAAGAGAAATAAATCCCTCAGGAACAGAAATGGGAGTAGCAATACCCAAGAGAGTAGGGGGAAGGCGGGGGAAGAATGAGGAGAAGTGGGGGAGCCAATCACAATGATTGACGTATTACCCCCACCCCTCAAGTAGAAAAACAACAGAAACATGGATGAAGGGAGACAGTCGTGAAAATAATAATCATTTATAATTTCTCAAGGGTCACAAGGGTGGGAGGGTGGGAGGAAGAGGGAAAAAAGAGGAGTTAATACCAAGGGCTCAAACATCATTTTAGAAAATGATGGCAGCATATATACAAATGTGCTTGATACAATTGATGTTGCTATTGGAGCTATAGGAGCTCCCAATAAAATGATTAAACACACATACACACACACAGTGTCAGTCAACATCTGTGAAAGCATTTGATTGGTTGACATTTGCAAAATGCGTTTCCTAGTAAAGCTTATTGGTCTGATTTTAGCTATAAGGTTATCTTTGAAAACGAGCTGATCACCCCACAGTTAGGTGCTTCCTGGAATGAACACACACATAAAAGATCATTATTGCAATGTTGACTTAGTAAGCAAACGTTCTGAGGACTGCCAAGCAGAAGTACCCTCTTAGAAATAACCAAGCAGACAAATGGGCCTGAGCCTACCTTTCTGTGAGAAACCTCAGTCAAGCCAAGCACCTTAGTTTTAAAATCTAAAAGTGTCCCTTGTCAAATTTCTCCCATAATTATACCTTTTAGGACAAGAAAGAATGTTTTCTGAAAGTTGTGGACTTCAAAAGGCAGAAATAGTTCATGTTATGTATTAGCACCTTGTAATGTTACTGTTTAAATTTTGTAATTCAAATGTTTTAAATGTGACAATAGATTTTAGATGATTGATGTGAGTAATTTTAAATGATGTGTTTGATATTTTAAGTGTGCTATTTATTCTTCACAATTCACTGCTTTGTATGGGTGGTTATTTGTACAATTCTTTCACATCAAATAGAAGAACAGAGGCCTTTGTGTTCAAGAAGCTATTTGGAAGCCTGATCTAAAGATACAAAATTGCTCTAGGAAAACAGTAAGGGAAAACAGTTTGTATTGTTCTTCCTATGAGAGCACAAAAGGCAATCAACCAAGTGAAGTAGAATATGGTAATTATGGAGAATACTGATGGTACCCTTAAGAAGATTAAGCCACAGAATATAAATGCTTTTCTGAGGATGAATTCTCTGAAAAATCTATTAAGCGGAGAGGGGAGCAAATTTCTGCCTCCAATACTGCACAATCCATTTGTGTACTCTACCAAATCATCCTTCTTGATTTAGTTCATAGAATTGGAAGGCACAAGTGATTACTGGAGAGAAAACAAATAGATTTGACAAAAAAGAGGGAAAAATAAAGAAAAACAAAAATAGCAAAAATGAAGTTCATAGAGGTGTTATTTGAGGAAAAGTTCTGACATGCCAAGATTTGAAGCAGTTGGAACATATGCGTTCAATTTAATATACTGGGCAACATCCAACAAGTTGAAGATGAGTTAAAGGCATAGAAAATAAATATCCTTGCTGTTAATTCTCTTATAGTTATCATTTACTGTGAACCCACATGAAGCCTGGATGGATATTATTCATGTTTCCATAAATTCTTCTCAACTGCTTCTTAGTCATTGACAGTTAAATTCATAAAGCAGATATTCAGTGTTATATTTTAAAGGAAATCAAGAGAAACAAAGCAAAAATCATCATTCTAGATTAGTAATTATGATGGCTAACACTGAGCTGCTGACTAACTGGGTGGAGGTTCACGCACACCTCGAAATGTCTTGGGAGAAAGACCTAGAGATCTACTTCTGAAAGGTCAGTTGGTGGAAAGCCTATGAAATGCATGTCTACGCTGACACACGGGGTTGTTAGGAGTAAGAAGCAACTCCATGGGAACCGGTTTCTTTTATTTGACCTCACAAAAAAAGCAATGTTCCTGATTCCCCATAGGGCAGTACAAACTATGCTCTTAAATGTAACCAGATTTACTGACAGTTCAGGGATAGTATATCACGTGGACAAGATAGCTTCCTGCAGTAAGTGACCCGAGTTAGTCTTAGAGCCCCTGGGGTAATACCTGCGAAGGGTGTCTGCCTATTCCCGAAGACTTCCCTGATAAGCTTCCACCAAAGTCACTCTGAAGACATGTGTACCTTACAATTTAGGCCCAACTGACTTTTGGAGCAAAAATGTTCTGAACAAAGTGCAATGTCAGCGGAAGTGACTGAGGGTAACTGGATCGTTTTTCTTCCAGGAAGTTTTCTTTTGCCCTTAGGAAAGATCAAGACCCACACAACAACTTCACTGCATGTCCCAAATCCTGGTTATGCAAATCTTAATAACACCATTTTTAGGACAAGGTCTACTTACTCAGGTTAACCACACTCCAAATCAACTCCAATTTATTGTCAAGGGACTACAGGCAAATTCTTAAGTATCTTGCTCTAGCCATGAATCTGGATGAAGCTAGCGAGCCCTGGTATAGTTATCAGTAAAGAGACTTGATTATTTTGGAGGAACCATATGGCAGAAAACGCCTCGGATATAATGATAGATCTGAGAGTGATCCCACTGAAGTTAGCAGAAAACTTCACAAAGGGAAAGGATGTCGATACATGCTCAACCTTTCTTGGTAGTCGGCAAAAGGCTCGTCAGAGAGGCATTTTAAAATGGCCTTATGGAAACAAATCTTTTCACTTTCACATAAATCTCAGACCCCATATCTGATATCATTACTAAAAATTTCAGACTAATTTTCAGGTCATTTTTAATGGACATACCACATTCTGCAGGTGATAATATATTAGTTCTAGGTGAATGAGTTTAAAAATATGTTGACAAGATTTCTTTATGCTTTAAATATGGTATTTTCCTTCCTCATTTCAGCTTCCTTTGGAATCTGTCCTCAAAATGTTTAGGATTAAAAAGTAAATAATGAATGAATGCAGATAACTAGAATCATGGAAAATAATGAAATCCATATTTATTTTTAAAATACAGAATGGTTTTTTGAGAGGTAATGAAATGATGGAGAGGATTGACATTTTTTTCTCTTTCTCCAGCTGGTTCCCCACAGCTTTGGAACCACACAATTTAGGTAGTTGAGAATTTATAAATATTTTTAATTTTCGTATTTTAGAATCAGTACGGGCCCTTGAAGAGCTGTATGCCTCTGGCTGGTAAAGGCATAAAACTTTGACTAAGGAGGATATTTTGAAGCTCTGTTGAAATTGGTTGGTATATGCTTTTCATGTGGAAAAGCAACACAAGTGTCAACATGAGGGTGCTTCAAAAAGGTCCTGGAAAAATGGAATTAAAAATAATAGAAGTTTTCCATGTGTTTTTTGAAGCCGCCTTATACTTTTGTCCATAGACAGCGATAGACCCTTACTAGTGTAATAGTAAGACTGATGTGGCGTGGCAGCTGATCTCCGCTAACTTCACAAAGACGAAGGAAAATCAAACTGGACATCGGCATCACCGAGGCAGATTTCTATGAGGCTGAGGTCAGGCATGCCCCACCCTCCAACCTTCTTTACCAATTCCGACACCAATTTCCCCTCCCACAGCACTTTCTAGTTTGCAGCTGGGTTCTATAATTCTTTGTGGTGGCACACAGAACTCTTAGACAATACTCATGATTATGGAGTTATTAAGGACATTAACAGGTTACAAATGCACAAGATATAATTATTCGGACAGGACAACCCCTTCTCAGCAGTACCTGCCAGCAGATCCCTTCATGATCTTTGATCTCTCAGCCACGTTGTCCTGCTCATGAAATCAATGTCACAAAGCTCTTTTAGGGCTTCCAATAAATTATTAAAGGGCACACCACTCCACCATAAGCCTCATATAAAAGGCACTCAGCTCTATCTCTATAAACAGCAAACCTAGCTTGCCTAATTAAGTGTTTGGGGGCACCCCACTCTTGCCTGAAGGCACTCAGCTTGCTAGGAGGCTTGGGAAATCCACATCTCTGCCTCCTGCCTTAGTTTTTGTTTCTGTTGTTGCCACTCTGCTGTCAAAGCTGTCTTCTGAAGGAGGTTCACTACACAGGAATCTTAGGGTCCAAAGGGTGCGTTCTGCACCTGGCTCTTCTCGCTTATTGACATTGAACTGTCTTCCCCCCTCCACCCCACCCCAGCTTCCTGTTTTGTGAAATATCTCCTTTAATACCAAGTAGAATGGCAATCATAATTCATCTTGTTAACAATCACTCATAATGGAATCCTATTAGTGTCTTCCTCTACCTTCTCTTACTCAGGCCCATCAAACAAAGGTCATTTGGTGGAGTTACTGAAACTATGACCTAAAGAGCCATGTTAAATAATGTACTACACAACAGCTAGTGTTTACATTTTAGGAGGTGAATAAAAATTTGTGCTTCAATGGAAAATTACACAGTATCTAGACCATACAGGATAACATTGGGGTTATCTATTTCAGATTATATGGGTGCTATTTTATAACTGTACATTTTAGATAAAAAGACAAAATGATTTCTATCTATAGAGGGGCAAATTCTTTCCCATTTGTGTAGATTTTATAATGTTTCTATTAGTTGGAATTGACTCAATGGCAGTGGTTTTAATAAAATTTGAATTATTGACTTAAAGCATTGTGATATTTAGGTTAATTGTACCAACTAGACTTCCATAGGAACATGTCAACAGAGTTTAATCAGGTCACAGCTTGTTTGGAGGGCGAATGAGATAAATATGTTCTAAGGCCAGCCTCCTTCTCTCTTTCTCCCTGGTGATAGGACCAGTGTGCTTCTGCTTGAGCCTCAACTCCTTTGCCTCAACTGTGTGCTGCACTACCTGTGGGTTGAGCCAACCCCTGGTTCTTGTCACATTTTCATGCATCACTAGAGCTTGAGGCTCCATAGGGGCCTGCTTCACTATGCTCTAGCACTACTGACTCTTGTGGCCCCACCCTGCAATCTGCTTCCTGCAGGCTGACTCTGTCCTGCCTCAGGGCAGATGCTGCTGTCTGCCTTCTTGACTCTGGACAAGCTGCCTACGTGAGCTGAAGGACTTTCAGTATATTAACTGACCCACTAAAATGAGTTGAACTGAGTTCTCTGTAATGCTGTGTGGACTAATCACCTGTTATATTCCTTGTCGCCATATAAATATAAAACAAATACAAATATAAATATACAATCATAAGTTTTCCAGTTTGGTTTATCTAGAGAACACTGCCTAACACAATTGATCACTTGGTACCAGGAGTAGTTCTAGAGAAACAAGATCATAAATATGTTTCCTGAATTAGTTCTCCAGCCTGATTAGGCCTGACAGTACTGAGAATGTTGGCTCTACCCCTAAAAGCATGGATAAATCTGCCACTACTATTAGAGAGGTTGGTGTTAATCCATGATACAAAGTGAAAAAGTTAATATCCACAATATCATCACCAATGGTTACAGTACTGGTGAAAGGAGAGGCTATGGGTTATTGTGTATTTGATATTTTCCAGCAGTTTTGTTGGGATGAGAAATACAGGGAAGCTGGTTGGCTGGTCCTCCTTATAACAGAAAATGTGATCAAGGAAAGGGATGATCTCAAAACCTCAGAAGCATGTCTCAAGTGTGAAATAAAAGACCTAAAATCTTCTGCATGTGCTACAAAGGCGAACCTTCTCTCCTCTAGTAGTAGAGCAGATATTGCCAAAAACCGAATCCAGAGTCACATCATAGGAGTAGCTGAATTACAGCATCAGCTGAATTGTCGGTCTAGAACAGTGTCTGATAATAGTTAGGGCATTCATTGGAAAGAACCATGACCCTGAAACATGGGATGGGAACATATGGGCAGATGATTCAAAGGAGGAAGAGGATATTGAACCACTAATGTCTACTGAGCCACCAGTTCATAGCTCCACCCCTCCCACCTGAGGGGATTCATGTACTATCAGTAAAACAACTGACACTTGAGCAGATTAACCACACTCTGCGTGCTGAAATGCCATGTGTGGCTGAATCTGGAGCAGTGCCTGGAGGAGATGCCTTAAAATATATTTTTGAGAGCCCCCCAGGAACTACCCCTCCCCCATTACTTCCTTTAGACCCATAACCAGAATTAAGTCTCAGAAAGTTCCTATCGGTGAGGTTCAGATGACTCAGGAAAACGTACACTGTATTCATAAACACCTGCTTGAGTTTTCTGATACACACAAACAGAAGCCTGGGGAATATGCATGGGAATGAATACTATGGGTGCAAGGAATGTAAGATTAGACCAGTCTGCGTTTCTTGATATGGGGCCTCTAAACGCAGATTCTTCTTTCAATGTCTCAGCAAGAGAGGTTAAGAGAGGATCTACTAGTTTATTTGGTTGGCTTACTGAATCATGGGCTGCCAGATGGCCTAGGTTAGACCAATTTGATGTACCTAACCTACCTTAGTACACTGTAGAAGAAGGTATCCAAAAGCTTGGGGAAATTGAATGTCAGAATAATTTTATAGACCCGCAAAAGGAGTGCACTGGGGATATACCTTTCACCCAAACTATAAGGAGCAAGTTTGTAAAGGGAGCCACAGCATCTCTGAAGACTCCTGATTGCTATTTATGTGCACCGGGATTAACAGTAGGGACTGCCCTAACTTAACCAAAACATGTGCCTACAGTGGGGCTGATTGGGCCCCATGGTGGTAGGGGGCAGGTATCAGCACTGAATCAGCAGAGGGGTGGGCATGGTTATTGTAATATTGGCCAACAAGGTTTCTGTAGTAATCAAAGTAACCTCTCTCCTATGGACTTACAGCATTGGCTACTTAGCCATGCGTCCCTAGGAGTAAAATGCATGGGAAACCAACTAAATGTTTACATGATTTATACAAGCAGAAGAATGCTAGATCAGGTGAACAGAAGTTTATTTCAAATCACCAGAATAGAGAGTTATGACCCCTCAATCAATTCCCAGACCTGAGCCAGTTTATAGACCCACAAACCCTTGAATGAGGGGACAGCCAGATCCTTTGAAGAAGGACCCTGCTACATCACCAAAGGTTTATACTGTTAGTCTTTCTTCTGGTCTTTCCCAAAGGGACCTGCGGCCTTTCACCAGTGATTGTTCATTGGGGGAAAGGGAATAATCTAACTTTTTGGTCTTGAGTTCATTGGGGAAATAAATTAAAATGGATGGGTAGGAGGATATCAAGAAGCTAAAAATACACTGCTATGGAATCAACCCCAACTAATATTGACCCTATGTAGTTTCCAAGCCCCTAAGTTCTTCAAGGGAGCAGACAACTTCATCTTTTTCCTCTGCAATAGTTGGTGTGTTTGACTCATTAAAATTGTGATCGGCAGCTCAATGTATCACTGGCGCTACTTGAGTAGGAGGATGGGGATCCTTAAAAGGGATCGTCTCCTACTTATTTTAGTAATATCCGTTCCACAGTCATTGTTGTCAAGTCTACCCTTGTTCATGGTGACCGCACGGGGTACGGGATAAAACCAAGCTCCTCAGGCCCATCTGCACTGCAGTTTTATGGAGGGGGATCCCAGGCTTTCCTTGCATGGCTGTGCTGGTGAATTTGAACCAGCTTCCTTTCAGTTAGGAGTGACGTGCATTGTTTATGCTGTCCAGAGACCTAGTGACATTGACTTTTGAAAATCTGTGTTATCCTTGCAGCCCCCTTCTGTAAACCTGTACTTCAAACCCATTCATTTACATTCTAAAAGAATATCCTAACGAACACTCTTAACTTCTTTCTACATAAAAAAAAATCCACGGAAAACAAAGAAAAACTGTAATGTTGATTTTGACAGCAAATGCCTAAAATTCTAACCCCTTTCATTAAAAATAATTAGAATATTTTTTATTTAAAAGAAAAGTATG
This sequence comes from Echinops telfairi, assembly GCF_000313985.2. Taxonomy (NCBI): domain Eukaryota; kingdom Metazoa; phylum Chordata; class Mammalia; order Afrosoricida; family Tenrecidae; genus Echinops; species Echinops telfairi. The sequence goes on along the minus strand of NW_022103920.1, from coordinate 46,073,932 downwards.
TTTTATACTTTAAACATTTAGAGATAGCATATGTGTGTTTGTGCCCACGTATATAGAGAGAGCAGGGAGACTAAATTTCAAAAGCCATGTTTAATATCTACAATGTCTTTTTAAACACTTTTAGGATGGATTAAAAATATCTTACAAATGTAATGATGCAAAATAAAAAATAAATTAATCATGGCTACGTCAGGGAGGATAATTTTGTAGTACATGTTGATGCGGAAATAAATCAGAAATTTGTTTACCCATGTACCTTGGGAAATATACGCAGATGGACCAAGACTTGTAAATGTTTCTAGAAATTGCATACTTTTAGCATGCTGTATCAGTGAAGACATTTAGGGGCTTGGACTGAAAGAGGAAATGTTGACTATACTCTTTACCGAGATGAATCACGACAAGCCCCAGGCTCTTCCTTCTTCTAAGGAAGGTCAGCATGACTCAGAGCTAGAGGGCCTTATGTTATACAATTTTTTTTAGCAACGCATTTCCAGATTCAGCCTCTCCAAACAGAAGAGGTCTTGAGTATTCACTTACCTAATGAGAGTTTTCCAAACCAATAGACGCTTGTAGTGATTCTAATATGCTTGGCTTACTCCTTCCTGGAATTCAAGTTAAGGTCAGCTAGTCATGTGATTCTTTCCTGTGTCTATCAGAATTCGTAGGAAAGTGCATATGGTTCTTATTTAGCCTTATTTTAGGGCAAAAATGATCTGAAGCCTTTGTCAGGACTTTAAAGCTATGCATCCAGCAAGTAAAGTCAGGATATGATGGAGAATTTGCGTGAGTAGGGAACAGGGGTAGGGAGGACTGGGGTCAGGGGCAGAAAAAGCAGGGGATTCAACAGGATATTGTTTATTTCATGTCTTGCGATGAGCTGGGTACTATACATAAACACGCACATGTATATTTGTACACACACATATATAATGTTTCTTTAAAAACCCAAATTTTTTGAAGAAATTTTCTCCACATTCCTTATTCTGTATACCTAAATAGTGGTTTGAGTGCCTTAAAAAAAAAAAAGAAAGGAGGTGGAGGAAAATTGAAATGGACTTGGAGTCTTTAGTGACAAACAAGTTCTTCTCAGAAAATAATTCAATTGTTTCAAAGTGAGGGCAAATTTATATAGTATTAAAAGACAAGGACTGTCCATAAATCCGATATTCATAACCAGGGACAGCCAGTATTGTTTGATTTTGAATGAAGGAAGTAATGTTTTCTTTTTTGTTACTTCAGATTTGGGGGAATCTACTATTTCAATGAGACTAGAAAATGATGATAAATAAGATAGTACTTTACTAAATAAATAATGAGAAGAGAGTACAAAATTCATATTTTGTCGTGTACAATAAATGGAGAATTAGGAGAAATGGACATTTAATATGTTAAATTGATATGAAAAACAAACATGAAAAACTGAAGTTCAATATTTATATAGCATTTGATATATATTACAGTTATATGTAGGAATTTTTCATATATTGACTCATTAAATTCTCATAATAATAATGATGATTATATTTGTGATTCATAATTATAGTTAACAGATAAACTTACAAGGAGCTCAGGTGAAGGTGGTATGTTGATCAGTTTGATTTCAGACAAATTATGTTATTCAACAAATTGATGCAATCCTGGAAGTACTCACTTGTCTGTGCCAAGATATTTGGAAGACAGCTACTGGGCCCATGACTGGAAGAGATCCAGATCTGTGCCCATTCCAGAGAAAGGTGATAGAACAGAATTTAGAAGTTATCAAACAGGATCATTAAAATCATGCACACAATGTTTTGCTTTCTTTAGATTCTGTAGATCTTGGACTCTCCAGTCCCTGATGATCCTTTATTCTACAGATAGCCGTGAATTTTTTATTTCCATCACATGTTTCCTCTTTGACTGCCAGATTCTACCACTAAGATATTTCATAGGCAAATAAATATATAAAATTTAAATGTTGGTAGCAGTATGGCATCCACAAAGCATTACAAGAAATTCAAACTTCATTCAGAAGAGGACATGGGATGAAAAATATCATTGCTGATGTCAGAAGGATCTTGGCTGAAAGTAGACAATACTAGAAAGATGGTTTCCTGTGTTTTGTTGAATATGCGAAGGCATTCAACTCTGTGAATCATCACAAATTATTGATAACATGACAAAAATGAGCATTCCTGAACACTTTATTGTTCTCATGAGAAACCTATGCAGAAATTTAAAAAACATTTTTTTTGTTTCCAAATAGAATGAAGGGGTTATATGTGGTGTAAAATCAGAAAAGATGGGCATCAAAGTTGTATCCTTTAACCATATTTACTTAATCTGCATGCTGAGCAAATAGCCTGAGAAAAACTGGAGTCAAGATTGGGGAGGACTCATGAGCAACGTTCAATATGTAGACGATGACCCAACTTGCTTGCTAAAAGTAATGATGGTATGAAGGACTTAATGATGACGGTCGAAGATTACAATCTGGTATGGCTTTTCCCTCAACATAAGAAATGACAACTCTTCACAACTGGATCAATAAGCAACAAATTGAGAAAAGACTGTAGTGGTTGTTTGGATTCCAATCAACAGTCATGCATAGCAATCAAGGAAGCAAACGATGTATAGTCTTCGAGTATATCTGCTGCAAAAGTCTTTTTCAAGATGTTAAAAAGAAAATATATCACTTTTTTTTAGGTTTTAACAATTTTAGTGACATCTAATTCACATACCATATAATTCAATGGTTTAAATATATTAAAAAGAGCTGAAACATTATCACCACAATTTTCAAAGATGTCACTTTAAAGACTTGAGGCTTTTAATCACCTCACATCATGTAAGGCCTGGGCAATGAATAAGGAAGACCAACGAAAAATGGATGCATTTAAATGATGGTATTGAAAAACGTTGTCTAGACCATGGACTGCCAGAGACACAAACAAATCTCTCTTGGAAGAATGACAGTTAGAATGCTCTTTCGAAGTGAGGACCGTGAGACTTTATCACATGTATCCCGATCATCTGTTATCAGGAGGAACCAATCTTTGGAGAGGAACATCATTACTGATAAAGTAAAGGGTGAGCAAAGAGGAAGCCCACCAGTGAGATGGGTTGATACAGTGGTCAGAGCAGAAAGAAACATAGTGGTGACTGTGAGGCTAGTGCAGAAGCGAGCGGTATTTCATCCCATTGTATGTGAGGCTTGTTATGAGTCAGCCTCAACGACAGGACAGCCAACAATAACAACATGTTCTTTCCACTTCATTCTGCAGCCTCGTTGTAGCTACGGTCTATCTTCCCGTCTACTCCTTTCCCTTACTATGAATATCAAATATGGATATCAAGTAAAAAAGAGGAATATTTTAATGTATTTACCATCATTTCTATGCTTTATAATCATTCAAACTATTCTTTAATGTGAAGCATTTAACATATCAATGCATATTTCCATTATAATATATATCCGTATACACAAAGATATACACATGTATCATTATATATACACGTATATATAATTTTGGTTAACTAATGTTTGTTATAAATATGTGAGAACCTGGCCATCCCTGGATCAACTGTCAAGATGAAGATTCTTGGCTCTCCAAGATGAGAAGCAGAACTTGTCTCCATGGGGACTCCACGAATGTGCCGACGCCGACACCCGGCAGAGCCACGCGGAACCGTCTTGCCGGCCTCTCTCAGATCTGTGCCAGGAAAGAAAGAGAAGCAGAATAATGAGAAACCCCTTGGGAAGAAAGTCAGGAGAATTAGAAAAACATTTAAAATGCAACTAACCACATGTTTATTTCCCACATATAAATTACTGCGGAAGTTAATATGAACAAAACATGGTACTTGTCAACAAAGAACTGATGCTCTTGTAGGAAGAGGCAGGTCTACATAACGTAATCATAATACACGTGAAAAGAAATAGGTGCTGTGAATCAAAATACAAAGTGAAAGGTGCATGGAGATGGAGAACTTGGGCTGTGCTTGAAGGAAGGCTGATCCTCTGAGGCGGCTCCGTGTGACGGGAGTACAGATGCCACAGGCGTGGGTTGACTGCCACCTCAGGACTCTGGAGTAAGACATTTTACAAGCACTGATGACCGATTTATCATTCATTCTAAGGTGGATATTATTATTTTATCTGACTTCTCAAAAGAAACTGAGTACCATAGAAGGCTTGGGTTTTTGTTGTTTTTTTTAAATCATTTTTTTAGGGGCTCATACAATTCTTAATCACAATCCACACATACATCAATTGTGTAAAGCACATTTGTACATTCATTGCCCTCATCATTCTCAAAACATTTCCTCTCCACTTAAGCCCCCGGCATTAGGTCCTCATTTTCCCCCTCCCTCCCAGCTCCCCACTCCCTCATGAGCCCTTGATAATTTATAAATTGTTATTTTGTCATATCTTGCCCTGTCTGACGCCTCCCTTCACCCACTTTTCTGTTGTCCACCCCCCAGGGAGGAGGTCATATATAGTTCCTTGTAATCAGTTCCCCCTTTCCAACCCACTCTCCCTCTACCCTCCCTGTATCGCCACTCACACCACTGGTCCTGTAGGGATCATCCGCCCTGGATTCCCTGGATTTCCAGTTCTTATCTGTACCAGCGTACACTCTCTGGTCTAGCCAGACTTGCAAGGTAGAATTCAGATCATGATAGTGGGGGCAGGGAAGTAGTATTTAGGAACTAGAGGAAAGTTGTATTTTTCATCGTTGTTACATCGCACCCTGACTGGCTCATCTCCTCCCCGAGACCCCTCTGCAAGGGGATCTCCAGTGGCCTACTAATAGGCTTTGGGTCTCCACTCCGCACTCCCCCCATCATTCACTATGGTAAGACTTTTGTTCTGATGATGCCTTATACCTGATCCCTTCGACACCTCGTGGTTGCATAGGCTGGGGTGCTTCTTCCATGTGGGCTTTGTTGCTTCTGAGCTAGATGGCCGCTTGATTACCTTCAATGAAGGCTTGGGTTTTTAAATATCCCTCGAGTCTCCAGTCCCTGAAGACTCTTCATTCTATGAATGGCCATTTTTTTAGGTCCTTCACATGCTTCCTTTTTGACTGCCAGATGCCACCACTAAGATATTCCATAGGCAAATAAAAATATTTAAACCTGAAACTGAATTTAGGTCCTTTCCAATCCTCTCCTGTTAGCCTGAGATAATTTTGGTCATGTTTATTTCCTTCAAAACAGGTAGCACAATTACCTAACTAGTTGCTAAAATCAGAAATCCAGGAATCATTTTTGATATTCTTCTAACAACTCTAGAGCCATTATTCAACCTCCTGCTAACCAGATGAGAAAAAAGCAACAGATAGGTACAGAAAAAGTTAATGTTGTTTATGATAGAATTATGTTAATATATCAGAGCTAATATCTATTTCAAAATGAGGCTGATAGGAAGATACTTTTCAAGAGAGGAAAATACTAAATAAAATACCAATTAAATACTAAATAAAATTTTATTGATAATAAAATGATAAAGGACATGAAAAAGCAAAACAGCCTGTGTGTGTGTTTGTGTGTGTGTGCATGTAAATGTAGTGGAGACTATTTAAAATATATTGAATAGCAAAGACATAGCTAGCATGGATGAGAAATGTGCATTGAGTTCAATGGTAAAGACGTGAAAATAATAGAAGAGATGCTATGATACAGATCCAGCAGGTGAGTTGTGCATGTAACAGGCACTGCATACATAAATAGATATGACTGTGTTCCACCCAAGGTGAAAAGTGGGCCATAGCCCATATTTAACTCCTAGTGCTGTGGTCCACCAACTTCTGTTATCCATCCTTGCTTATTTCGGCTTTCTTGGTCTGTTGTTTTCAAGTTCTTGTATTTAAGTGCTCTGTGGTGTGTGTGTGTGTGTGTGTGTGTGTGTGTGTGTGTGTGAAAATATTGCTATGAGGCAATCAGTTCACATGTTTATGGGCTTATTTATCACAAAACCTATTTTCACCTATACTCTACCATCAGTAGATGACTGTAGACAACTGCTCTCAGTAATAGACACACTTAATTTCATTTGAGTGCCTTAAAAAAAAAGCCCCAATCAGTATGGTGGCTTAAGAAAGGATCTTCTGGCATAGTTAAACTCAAGGCAGTGAGGGCATTTCAGGATTATGGTGACTGTTTTTCAGGTTCCAAATAACTTTGGAACAAAGTTCCAAAGGACAATCACAGGGGCTTATGAAGAAAACCTAAGAAAATTGAAAATTGTGTTGGTAAGAAAAATGGCAGGAAAGCTGCACCAAGGAGTTTTTTTCATCGTGAAAATTGAGAAGGCTTCAAACCTTCATAGGAGTATGACATTTTTTAAAAGTGGAATTTTCCCATAAAATTTTTCACCCCCTTCATGTGTGTTCTTTATAAGGACTCCAGTGGCACTGTTAGGTAAGCACTGAACTACTAACTGCAAGGTTGGCAGTTAAAAACCATGAGTTACTCTGCAGACAATAGATGAGGCCATCTGATTTCATGAAGATTTACCATCTCAGAAATTCTATAAAGGATACAGAAGCAACACTCTGGTAGTGTGTGTAGGTTTCTGGATTGGATAGACATGTGGCTGAAAGCAAAGTATACCAGAAAGATATTTCCTTATCCTTTAATGACCACACAAAGACATTCAATTGTGTGGATCATAATAATCTATAGATCACTTTGAGCAGAATGGAAATTGTAGAGCTGCTTCTGGGAAACCTTAAGAGACAGTCACTTGAACAGAACAAGGGGCTACTTCATGGTTTAAAGTTAGAAATTGTGTCCACCAGTGTTGTATCTGTTTACCATACTTATTCCATGTATGTGCTGAGCGACTAGTCCATGAAGATGAACTATGAAGAAGACTGAAATTAGGACAAAAGAAAGGCTTATTAACAGCCTGTAATATTCAGATGACACCACCTTACTCACTGAAAGTGAGGAAGACTTGAAACAATTATTTGAAGATGAAACACTAGAGCCTTCAGTATGGACTGCATCTCAGCACCAAGAAAACAAAAATCTTCACAATTGGACAAATAAACAATATTATGGTACATGAAGAAAGTATTGAAGTTGTCAAGGATTTTTATTTTACCTGCATCCATTATCAAAGCTTCTAGAGGCAGCAAACAAACAAGTCAAATGAGGCGTTACATAGTAGGAATATGCTGAACAAATGTAAAAGGGTAAATTGTAACTGTGAGGTCTAAGGTACACCTGACTCAAGCCATGATATGTTAAATCACTCATATGCATGTCAAAGCTGGACAATGTATAAGGAGATGAGAGAGAAAATTGACACATTTGAATTATAGTGTTAGGGAAGAATATTGAAAAAACCGTAAACTACCAAAAGAAACAACACACTTGTCTTGGAAGAAATCCAGTAGGAATACTCCTTAGAAGCAAGGGTAGTAAGACTTTGTCTTGCGTACTTGGGACATGATATCAAGAAGACAAGTCCTTGGAGAAGGACATCATGTTTCATAAAGCAGACGTTCAACATAAAAGGGAAAGACCCGGGTGTTAGGTTGAATTCTCTAGAGAAGTCAAACCAATCATCGATTTCCTTAAAAATGCTTCCTACTAAGCCCCTATGGTTGTCATGTGACCTTCAAAAAAGATGACCCCTTTGGGATTCCCAAAGCCAGTTGTCATCTCTTCTGAGGCTTGAATTTCACTGGCAGATACACTCAGAAGCTTCTGTTTTGATTGGGTATTTTCATTTTTCTTTGGAAGACATTTAAATGAGCACATGTCTATAGTGATCCACTGCTTGCAGAGATAGATTTAAATATGTTTTGTTTGCAATAAATTTGGGCATCTATGAACTAGAATCCTACTAGCAACACACACAAAATTACTCCCATTTTATTTCCAGTATTAAGCATATACATTATCATTTGGTATAATTTTCTTAGCATAATACTTATTATCTTGAGATAAAGCTTATAGAGAATAAAATTCATGGTATATTTTGTTGACATTCTGAGAGTGAATACCACCTGTAATCACCAGCAAAATAAAACGGTAGGATATTGTCATCACCTCAGTTGTCCTCTCTTTCTGGGATTCCAATTGCATGTAGGTTGGATGGCTTGGCATTGCCCCCAAACATTTTGTTACTCCATTTTCTTTTCATTGAAAGAAGTAGATCGCTTAAAAGTTGGCTGGCAATTATGAAAAAAAATCTTAATATGTAAATTTAGGTTAGTTATATTTTTCTCTATTATATTTATAAAACTTCTCTATTTAAAAAAACAGTAAATAGAAGAGCATTGGTAGTTTGCCTTGTGTGACAGAGCTTTTCCTTTCAGTTAAAGTGTTTAATATGAGCTTAAGTAACAGTCATCTATATATATATTTTTTAATACTTATGAGGGGCTCTTACATCTCTTATCACAATCCATACATTCCTCCAATGTGTCAAGCACATTTGCACACATGCCGCCATTATCGTTTTCAAAGCCTTCTCTTCCCCGTTCTCTTCCCTCTCGAGCCCTTGATATCAGCTCCCCATTTCTTCCCAGTCCCTCCCCCGCCCACCCTCCCTCACGAACCCTTGATAAATTATAGATTATTTTTTCCATTTCTTACATCGTCCTCCATCGCCCCTCGCCCACTTTTCTGTTATTCGTCCCCCTGGGAGGGGGTTCTAGATTGATCCTTGTGATCCATTTCTCCTTTCTCCCCCACCCTCCCCTAATCCTCCAGGTATCTCTATTCTCCTTGTTGGCCCTGAGGGGTTTATCTATTCTGGATTCCCTGTGTTTTGGGATCTTATCTGTAGCAGTGTGCATGCTCTGGTCTAATCCAATTTGTGAGGTAGAATTGAGCTCATGATAGTGGGGTGAGGAAGCACCAAAGAGCTAGAGGAAAGTTTTGTGTTTCATGGGTGCTATACTGCACCCTAACTGGCCCATCTCTTCCCTGTGACCCCTCTGTGAGGGGATGTCCACTTGTCTACAGATGGGCATTGGGTCTCTACTCTATGCCCCCCACCATTCACCTTGGGTATGGTTTTATTCTGGGTCTTAGATGCCTGATACCTGATCCCATTGACACCTCCTGGTCACACAGGCTGGTGTGCTTCTTCCATGTGGGCATCAATATTTTAAAATCAGTTTCTGTATAAAAGAGACACTTAGCCAAATGATATCTGAAGTCCCTTTCATATTGAGGACTGTATTGCATCAGGTATAAAATGTCATGTTAAAATCCAAACTAATTGGATTAATAATATGTGTTTTACTGAGACAATAAGAAATAGATGATGTCTGACTACCACACCAACTCCTCTGAAAAGTGTCATATTAGAAAGTCCTGGTTAGAGTGGGAGATAATGTGGAACAAAACTCAAAATCATAAAAGAGATCAGGCTGGTTAGTGACAAAACTCAAAATCATGGCCCTTAGTTACTCTTCAGGTCTGGAACTGAATCCATGCCCCTGTTAGAATAAGCAACTATTTAAGGCCAAAGGGCAGCATTTACCCAAACATACAGTTCAGAGGTTTAGGAAGGAGAGAGGATTGGAAACAGTAAATACAGAATAGATGTACATGGTGGGGTATTGAGGGAATTACAAAGCATGAGTTGAAACAATATGTGTATGAATTGTTGAATATAAAACTAATTGCTCTGTAAACCTTCATTTAATTGACAATAAAACATTTTAAATAAACTGAAGGAATAAAATTCATGTAGCAATGAAAAAATAGATGCTTTAATCTAATATTTCTAACTTTTGGTACTGTTTTTAAATAGTTTATCATGAAGACTGGTTTAGTTGAGAATAATTACAGATCACTCCTTGGAAGAAAAATAGATTTAGAAACTATTTTTGAATTAGAATCCAATGAACCTAATATCTTTATTTCAATTAGAATTACTCATTGAATTAGAGATTTTAGTTATTTTTTTAAAAAATTTGTTATTGCAGATGCTAGCTTGCCACCTAGTGGTGCATCTAATATTTTATTTAGGAAAAAAGTAAAAGGTCTATTTTAGTTCTGGTAAATATTACATAAAACATACACTATTGATACCATACTATATTTACTAAATTAATATTTAAGATAAAATATGATCCTGGGAACCATTTGATTTCTTATTTTATGTTCTATCTGGATAACCACACAATTTGTAAAATAGTTTTATTAAAACATTAGTTAACTATTAGATTCTTCAGAGCCCTTGTGGTGCTTGGCATTCACTGTCATAGAGTCAATTCTAACTCTTAGAAACCCTAGAATTGCCCCTGTAGGTTCCAGCGATTGTAAATCTTCATGGCAGTGGTAAGTCTCATATTTCTCCCATGGAGCTGCTGCTGATTTTGAACTGTTAACCTTACGGTTAGCAGCCCAATGAGTAACCCACTATGTCAACAGCTAATTGACATGTTGACAAGTGACCCCATTAACCAACCATTCGATGGGAGAAATATATGGCAGTCTGCGTCAGAAAGATTTACTGCCCCTTCGGGTGCAGGTCTACTATGTCCTATAGGGTCATTATGAGGGAGAGCTGACTGCATTGCAATGGGTTGTTTTTCATTTTAGTTAAACTCTTAGTTCAAACGATCCTTTGCAAAAGTCCTCTAGCAAACTAATAATTAATTTTAGGATTACAATTCTTGGTACTTTAATAACACTTAAGAAATCATTTTTAGCAAAGGATAATATTGTCTTTCTCTAATGGATATACAATTTCCCATGTATTAAGTGTATTCCATGTATTAAATTCATTTTTTCTATTAATGAGGAACTAGGGAGGTAGTACAACTAGTTTTAAAAAGAAGTAAAAATATGACACAATTGATAAGTAAGAAATATTGAAATAAATGTGCAAATGAAAGCAAGATCCGCTTCTTTTGCAGTCCGGGGGAAAAATCAATAGAAACTTCTCCAGTCAGATGGAATTTGCATGTCTACAGACAAAATTATTTTCATTGGTATCAGTCATCTACAATTTACCTAGTTATAAAGAGCTTCCATAATATCAGATCAGATAATGTTCAAAAGGCTAGCTGTAAACATGCCTAATTTTATAGAACATATTTTTTCAGCAAATATTTGTCAACTTTACTTAATTACTCACATATTAGATGGTACTTGATTGTATTGTTTTATAATAGGCCTTTAAAGTAATGAAGTTTCTATTTCTATTGCCTGGTAGGCATAGGATTTATATAGCCTTAAGATTTTTGTAACACAATGCCTACAAGACAGACATTGTATGTGTCCCCTGGAACATTTTCTTTCATGAGCTTATTAGAGTCACTACATCATGACGTGTTAGTTGTATAGGGAATATATAGATTTACACACACACTCAGGTTTTGTGTGGATATCACACTTCAATATAAGAATAAGGATTCGATCATCATCATCATCCCTGACAGATTCATAAAAATTCATTTCTCGAGATAGGTACACATAACCCAAAGGCTAATTTATTAATCTAATTTATTAATCTTAAATGGTACCTTTCGTAAAGAGGACCTGATTTTTGTTAGACAGTATGACAACAGTATTTTTTTAGCCGCAAGCAAATCAGAATAAGATGTTTCCTTTAGGAGTATGGAAGTCTTATGGATTGAATATTTAATAGATCAAGTCATATCTCAAACTTATAATATTTTTGCTTAAGGTATTGAACTATTTATATCTCTTGTTCATAACTTTCTATTTCACTCTCTCCTTGGGCACACAAGAAATTAAATCTTAAAAGCCCATAGCTAATTACCTGATGGATACTTGAGTGATGATTCTTAACCCTGGTTCACATTTCAACCACTGGGAGTGTGTTTTCGAAGCAGCCACACCCAGTTTCCATCTCTAGAGGTTCTGGGGTGTGGTCTTCACGTGTCTGTGTGTGTTACAATTTCTGAAAGTGATTCTAATGTGTAACTCCGGTTGCAAACTTTTCTATGTTGGAAAGAACACATTTTATTTCTTCTTTATTGTTTGGTATTTCTTTTTTTCATTATCATTCATTATTGTGGATAGAGCTGCTGTGAACCTATTTATAGAACACCTTTTCTAGAGGTGATAGTCCTCAACTCTATGTGTATATTCAAATCACTTTTGATAGTTTTAAAAATACTTTTTAAGTCCCACCCTAAAATATAAAATTCTGATTTAAGCTTCTTCCCTGCCATCAAGTCAATGCCAACACATAGTGACCCTATAGCACAGGGTAGAACTGGCTGTTTCTGAGATTAACTGTTTACCGGACTAGATAGTCCAAACGGCTGGTGGTTTTGAATGGCTGACTGGATCCTTTAAGCTTCCTGGGTGTTTTAAAATAAATCACCGCCCAATAGCAGTGATTCTCATATATTGAAACAGAAAAGTAAGAGAAACTCATTAAAATATAAACTATGAAGTTTACCACAAGAGTTTCTTATTCATTTTGTCAGAGGTGAAGGCTATGAATTTGCATACCTAACAGGTTCATAGTCCTGGTGATAGGTTGGGCCCTAACCAAGAGGTCAACAGTTCAAAACTACCAGTTGCTTCAAAAAGGCTTACTACTCCCATAAATATTTAGTCTTGGAAACCCACATGGGCAGTTCCACTCTATCCCACAGGGTGGCTGTGACTCAACGTTGACGCAGTGGCAGTGAATGTTTTAATGAGTTCTTACAAACAAGTTCTTAGGTGGTAGAGATGCTGATCTAGTCCAAGAACCACGAGCATTCTGAAAGGAAGTTAAAAAGAAAGAAAACCCCCAAATGTCATTTACAATAACCATTCAAGTGATAAAATATTTAGGAATTCATGTAACAAGAGAAACAAAGACTTCTATAAAGAAAACGATAAGAAACCAAAAGACACTGACATAAAAGGAAACATGTTTCATACTCAAGCATAGGAGGACAATATAGTAAAAATGTTATTGTTATCCTAAATAATCCATAAATAGAGTGCAATTCTGATCCAAATCCTGGAAGTATTCTTCAAGGAAATGGGAAAAAATGATCAACTTTTTGTGGAAATAAAAGAAACCAATCATAGGCTAAACACTGCTGAAGTAGGAGGTACCTTCCTCTCTGATTTCAAACCGTATTGCACAGCCACAGTAACCAAGCCAGTTTGAAATGGCACAATGCTATGTACGTAGACCAATGGATCAGAAAAGAGAACTGAGAAATATAACCACACACTTAACGTGTTTTGATACAGGACTAAAGCACAGTAAAGGGGGAAGGATACTGTTCTCAACAAAGGGTGCTAGAAAAAGTGGATCTCCATTTGCAAAAGAATGAAATAAGACCAATATTTACATTATGTACAAAAATAAACTCAGGTTGCATTAATGACTTAGATATGCCTTATAAATATAAACATAACCAATGAAGTAATAGGAACAAATTTAAGGGCTCTAATACAAGACACAAAAATTAGCAAACATAATGAAAAACACCTACACTATCGAAGACAAAATAGAGGGCTAAGACCTCCTGAAACTACATTTATGTACATCAAAAGACCCCCTAAAAGGAGAAGAAAGAGAACCCAGAGAGGGGGACACATTTTTTAACAATCATATCTCAGATAAAGGGCTAATCTCAAAAATCTATAGAAACTTCAATACCTCAATAAGAAAAACAAGTATCCTAATTAAAAAATGGGCAGAAGATATGAAGAGACAAATCCTCAAAGATGTCCTAGCTGTGAAGAAATTCTCTTGATCATTAGCTATAAAATAAATGCAAATTGAAATAGTGATGAGATAATACCTCACACTGGCACTGATAGCAAAATTAAGAAAAAAACAAAAACAAACAGAAACCAAATGCCCGAGAGGATATGGAGAGAATGGAGCCACCATGCACTGCTGGTGAGAAAACAGTGCGATACTTCCTTAAACAAATGGAAACAGAAATACCATATGACCCAATCATCTCTCTATGTGGTATATACTCCAAAGAAATAAAGAACAAAACACGAACAGATGTGTGCACATCCATGTTTATAACAGCATTATAGCAAATAAATGGAAACAACTAAAATGCCCATCTGTGAAGAAACAGATCAATATACTCTGCTACATACATACAATGGGATATTTTGCATTCTCAAAAAGCAATGATGAAACTGTCACATGACATAAACCGATTTGGAAGCCATTGTGCATAACAATGTTAATCAATCTGAAAGAAAATTACTGTATGAGACCATTATAAAATTTAAAAGTAGAGAAACCTGGTTTCCGCACCACAGGAGGCTGACTTTGAAGGTGGCAAGAAGCTCAGGGATGGGATAGAGGAGGAGAGGACCAGGATAGGAAGGCAAGAAAAAAGGAGACTCACAAGGATCACATACATGTGGGGCCCCAGGGGCCCTGGGGGAACACTTTCAGGAACATTTCTTGACCCGGGTGGTGGTGGCCTGAGTGTTTACTTTCTAAAGATAAATTCAACTATACCACTGTGTTTTATATACTTTTCCCTATGTATGTCATATTCCACAATAAAAAAATGCATGTTCACAATGTTATATAATCATAATCAATATCTACTTCTAGCATTGTTTCATCACTCCCGATAGAAACCCTGGACCATGACGGAATCATTCCGTTCCCTCCTCTGCCCCAGTCAGATTGCGCAAGCACAAATCTGCCTTCTCTCACTGTTAATTTGCATATGCTGGATGTTAGCTATGTATGGAATCATACAACAGGTAGCTTTCTGGGATGGGCTTGCTTTACTTTTGTACTGTTTTAATGCTGCATAGATCACGGGTTCATTCTTTTCTAGAGCCCTGGAGGCATAGTGGCTACAAGCTGGATTGCTAGTTATAGTCACCCGTTCCAAACGAGGCGCTCTACTCCCATAGATTTACTGTCCTGGAGACTCACGGGGGCAGGTCAACCGTGTCCTACACGGTCACTATCATTTGGCATCCATTAGGTTCGTGAGTTTTGAGATAGCCGTATAGTAAGTACGACACCACTGTATGCAAATAGCATGTTTTCTTCATTAGTTGAGGCATAATTCTTTTTCTATTCATTATTGGGGGTAGAGATGTTATGAACAATTTTGCTTCAACAGCTGTTTTCAATTGGGAGGCCGTATACCTAAGAGTGGAAATCCCAACCTAGTTTTCCACTGTGGCTGCGCTATTTTACACCGCTCCTCTCCCCCTTAGCATTGCACCAAGGTTTCAGCTTCTCCACGTTTTCACTAACTCTTATTACCACCCCCAGCCCCCATTAAAAATCATTGCTATCCTAGTAGGTGGGGAAAGAGCCCTGGGGATGCGCTTCTGTCGACCTGGACTAACAGCAAGCTCTCGAGAACTGTGTTCACTTTGGGTGACCCTGCTGGTCTTTGAAATATCAATGGCATAGCCTTCTACATTGTAGCAGAAAGGAAGCCACCACAGTAGGACAGACCCACAGACCAGTGGAGTGCAAGACAATAAAGCATTGCATTAAAGTGTGTGTGTGTGTGTGTGTGTGTGTGTGTGTGTGTGTGTGTGTCTAGGAAATGGAAGGGGACTGTATGGGATTTCTTTTGTGGATAATGATTGCACCGCAAAGTGTAGTGGTGACTGCACAACTCGGAGTACACTAAAAATTACTTAGTAGTAATTAAAGACAAGCAAACACATGAAATCTCGAATATACTAAAGGCGTCAAAAAGTTTGTGGAAACATTCCATGATCATTTTCGTTTCCTTTCCTGTAAAATCATTGAAGCCCCTCATATTTAGCAAACACTTTCCTATGTACAAATTACCGGTGGGTTGGAATTTGTATCTTTTAAGTTCTATTCAATTATCGTGAAAACACTAGCAGATCAATTTTTTTAACACACACAAAAAGGGAAGATGTATTCAAATATTTACTTTCTACTCATTTGCTCACTTATTTTTCTTCTTAAGCCTTGTTTTTAAATAGTATGACAAAATATCAAGCCCAGGTAGGTGTTTTTCCACCCAAGCAAGCACTCTCTAAAAGTTTTTCTTGCAATTTGAGTCTGCCAGTCAGCTTCTGTCACTGTCTTCTTTTACTGAGAACACTGAGGTTCCTTTGGTTGAAATGTGAAGCAGCAGTGAAGCAGAGAAAGAAAGCGAACGTAATGGTGGGTTAAGTGTTCATTTCTACTGACTTGGACACAGCGTTAGTGTAAGTGTCCTAATTCTATCAGGTTCCTATTAATCCAATACGGAGCCCTGCTAGCATCCTGGTTACATGTTTGGCTGTGATCCTCAAGGTCAGGAGTTCGAAACCACCAGCTGCTCTGTTGGAGAAAGCATAGACTTTCAACTCCCCTGAAGAGTTACAGTCTCAGAAACCCACAAGAACAGCTCTGCCATGTCCTACATGAACTCTGAGTTGTCATTGACCCGACACCAGTGAGTTTGCTTTGGTTTGGTTCGGTCACCCCAATGTACCGAGTACTGCTTTGAAGAACCTTGTACTCTGAGTAGAACAGCATGCAAGATGAGATAAAACCAGAAAGGTGGTATCCAATCAGAGAAAGCACTAGGAATTATAGATTTTTCTGAATTCAAGAATTACTTACTAGGTCAGCACCAGCCACTCCACATGAGAAAGAAGGGGCCTTCTCCTCCCATAGAGTTATAGTCACAGAAACTCACAGGAGCAGTTTCACTCTATCCTATAGGGTCGCTAGAATCCAGCTATAATAGGGTTGCTATCAGTCAGCATTGACTCCATGACAGTGAGGTTTTTATGCAAAGTTTTGCATTATATAAAGTTCAGAACAGGATTTCAGTGAAACATTCTATTCATTTGTGAAATATATGTAATACAAGTCTAGTGCTTACCTTATGTTTTAATATTTGTTGAAATTTGTTTGATATTTATATTAAGTATAAATATATTTATTATTTTTTCAACTATATTTCAATTAATTCTAATAAATAAACGTTACATTTATTAGTTATTGAAATTTGCATAAACAGGTCATCATTTTATTATATAAAATCTTCATCTTTGAATATAGATTATTGACATATTAATGACAGTAATTTTAGGATTTATTTGTAATTTTCAGTAGTGAGGGAAAAATATACAGAAACCCAAAGAATATTAACAATAATTGTGACATTATTGATATATTTAGATAAAAATAATAATGGATAAAATAGAATGGCATATGACAGAAAAACAAATTTACCATATTTGTTGTACCATATGCTCACTATAAATCTTAATACTTGCAACTTAACGTCGTCCTCAACATTGTCAAGTACCATTTGTAAATAAAAAGTAAAATTAGCAAGGGACTATCTACCTATTCCATATACTGTTCTTTTCCCTTGAAAAATTCTGATTATATACTACAACCTTATTATGAGTTTTATATTATTTATAATAATAATCAGATGACAACAAACATTCTTATAATGTGCAAATTAGGTGACGAGATTGAGTCTAAGTTAAAAAAAATGAAAGTGTACAAATTAGACCCTAAACATTTAAAATGTAAAAGTACATGTACTTTTCAAATGCAAATGTAGAAGTACACTGGTGAATGTTTTGTTCAAACATCTGATCAGAGACCTCCATAAGTCACCGCTCCCTTTTTCACAGGAGCAGTTAGAATTTATTCTCCTCATCTGCCTTCAAAACCCAGTTTCTTATTCCCAAATCGTTAAGATCGGAAAATATGGGCAATATTCATATAATTCATTAATGCATGGGGGCGGGGGGAGTAGAAGCTGACATAGGAGATAACAATGGAAATGAATTTTACCCCTAAATATGATTTTATGTAAATTAACACTTTAGTTTTTATTAGAAGATCTCTGGATGGCATTTTATCATTGTAACGCAATCAAGCTAAGGTAATGGTGATTATTTTATTAAATAATCCATTTAATTGTTCTTTGGATTATGATTCAAATTTCTTCCCATTTCTTTTCCTTGTTTTGTCACTTAAACCTATTTGAAATGAAAGATCATGAAAATGGGCAAATGAAAAACAAAACAAAACCAAAAAATGGGCAAATGATGGCATTAATCCTAAACTTATTCACATAATTTGGAAATTTCTATATAAAGAACATAACAGGATGATTAGTCGGGTGGCACTTATTGTTTAAAATATTTATTTTTCAGTTTTCCTTTAGTGGCTGTCATTCGATGCCATTGAGTCAGTTCGGACGCATAGTGACCTTATGTGAGACAGAACTAACTATTACCAGGCCTTGCTCCATCCTTGCCATCGTGGCTGGGGTTGAGTTTCCTGCAGCCTGGGGGTGGCTCCTTGGGGTTTTCCCTCTGCTCCACTGGCATGCTGCGAAGCATGGTGCTCTTCCCTAGGAATTGGTTCCAATTCATAACACAGCCAAAGTAAGTGAGACAAATTCTCCTCATCCTCCCTTCTACCGACATTTCTAATTGTACTGCTTCCAAGACCAATTTGCTTATTCTTCTTTAGTCCATGATACATTCAATATTTATGTACATTCAATATTGTCCAGTAGTATTAATGTATGTGATAGTGAGCATTCGAAGCATGTAACAAACCTCATTTCAAACCTGTCTCAGAACTCATTTCGTGCACGGCTGTTCATGACAACTCTCCATAGATGCATGATGCTCCCCAGGAGCGTGGCGGAGTCAGTGGCTCTTTAGCTGAAGCAAACCGAGGCTGGCATGTTAGGTGAGAATACAGTCTGTCAAAATGTGTACCTAGTGATCCAGCAAATATTTTCCATAGATTTTGACTGAACAATTTCCGTTAGTTATTTACTCCAGTTGGGTGTGTCTTGGAATCTATTCCAAGATCTTTAAAGCAATTCAATTATGCATGGCATCATGAAGTTCTTTGATAGACAGGCCTACATTCTATATTAATGAAAATTAGAAGAGAATCCTTTAGAGTAATGTGCATTCGACTTATTATTAAAGAATGAAGAGTGGTGTCTTAATGATTTGCAAACAGAAGTGCAGCTTCCAGATTATACATTCATGAGGCATCCAAAATAATAACTAAAAGTATGACAACTTTGGGTATAATGTTATGAATGAAACATTCTCTCACACTGAATCTCTAATGTATAATTCATATAAGTACGTAAATGATATATAATTTTAAAAGTTTAAAGACATCTTAGAAAATGACAATTTCTGGAGATTCATTTATCAGCAGCATGATCAAGGTTAAATAGTCTATAAGGAAAATTGTTTACTCTGTTGTCCCGGCAACGATCTGACTTTTATGCGTTGAATGCCTGTCTGTCTGTCTGTCTGTATGAGAGGTAGAGAGATCAATATTTGCCTGTGACTAGAGAAGATAGTTGGGTGAAAGGCGTCAGGATTCAAATAAGAGAACCAGTCTTCTGTCCATTATCAACAGAACGTGAACATTTGCCTCCATTTCTCATTGTGAATATAATGTTGTCATATCTCTAGATTTGGGAACTACATGATGTTCCTTACCAATCATTCTTGAGAGTAGTTTTCCCCAACAATATTGATATAATACAACTACTGAGATGCTAACAGTTTTCCTTACTTTTGTTTTTTGTCCTAAGTTCTGTTGCCAAATGAAAACAAAGGCAACTTTTCTTTTTGTTCTATGAATAATTTAGATTTTAGGAATCTCAATTGTCTCTATAAGTTAAAAGTTCAATATATCATTAAATAACTTAAAATTTAACCTTAGAATTTATTCCACCTTTCATGTCCTGTGCATAGCATGACATAAAACATGGAGTTCAATGTGTATGGCATGTTATAAAATCTCTGAGAATCCATGGCAATAGGGTCTGTCATGGACTGAATTGTACCTGCCGACCCCAATATCTGTTATCTTGACGAGACCATGATTCTCAGCTTTGAGTTAGCTAAGGATGGAATGTGGCAGTGATGTAATGATGAATCACCCTCCGTGTTACAATCTGATGTGATCAGCCGTGGTCTAAGAGAGTTGGGGTGGGCAGCAACACCCTTAGTCACAGCCTGCTCTGATATAAGCAGAGTTGTCCTGTGGCGTGGCCTAGATTTCCTTCTGCCGTTCAAGAGGCAGAAGGAGAAATAAGCATCAGGGGCAATACGGGCCTTCTTACCACCAAGCAAGAAGAACCAAGAGCAGAGCATGCCTTTTGGGTCCACGGTCCCTGTATGGAGAATTCCCAGCCCCAGGAAAAGCCACAGGACAATGTTCCCCCTCGGCCAACAGAGAGTGGAAGCCTGCTTCTAGAACTGACCTGCTGAATTTAGTGTCCTAAACTGTGAGAGAATAAATCTATATTTTTGTCAAACCTGTCCACCTGTGGCATTTCTGTTATAGCAGTAATAGATATAACTATTTGCAATTGCCTCACATGCATGTGAAATTTGTACACTGAACAAGGAAAACTGAAGAAGAGCTGATGTGTTTGAATGATGGTGCTAACAAAGAATATTGAATGCATAACAGCTACGTAAAAAACAAACAAATCTGTCTTGGAAGAAGTACAGTTAGAGTGTTCCATAAAGACAAGGATGACAAGACTTCATCTCATATACTTTGGACATGCTGTCAGGAGAGACCAGTCCCGGGAGAGGTACATCATTCTTGGTAAAATGGAGGGGTAATGAAAAAGAGAGAAGCTGCAACAATGGGTTCAAACATAAGAGCAATTCTGAGGATGGCACAGATCAAGGCAGTATTTCATTTTGCTGTAGAGGGCCACTATGAGCCGCTTAACAATAACAACAGATCATTAAGGCAGTCCTTGAAATATTATTAAATCAAGAAGACTCAATTCTGTTTAGAAGAAGTTATCTTTTTGTTATTTTAGTCAATTCACCATTATTGAGTCTATTCTGACTCACAGTGTCTCTATACGATGGGGTTTCTGCAGACAGTATTATCTTACTACCATGGAGTGACTGGTGAATTTGAACTGCTGATCTTGTAGTTAGCAACCCAACACATAACACGAGGCTGCCAGGGCACATTTATTTTAGTATTATGTCTGGTAAAACATCATTTGAATAGTGTTCTAGTATTTATCAGAAAACTTTTATTCAGTGTGCCCATTCTTAAATATTAGCATTTATTTGAATTTTAATGAATCGTTTTATTGGGGGCTCTTACTGCTCTTATAACAATCCATACCTCAATTGTATCAAGCACATTTGTACATATGTTGCCATCAACACTTCCAAAAAATTGTCTTTCTACTTGAGCTCTTGGTATCAGCTCCTCTTTCCCCCATCCCTCTTTGCCCCCCTACCCTCATGAACCCTTGATAATTTATAAGTTATTTTTATTTTCATATTTTTCACTGTCTGCTGTCTCCCTTCACCCACGTTACTGTTGTTTGTCCCCCTAGGGGTGGGGGTGTGTGTCAATCATTGCATTGGTTCCCAATTTCTCCCCACACCTTCCCCCTACCCTCATGGTATCACTACTCTCATTATTGGTCCTGAGGGTTTTATCTATCCTGTACTCTGTTGTTGAGAACTTTTATCTGTACCGGTGTGCATGCTCTGGTCTAGCTGGATTTGTAAGGTAGAACTGGGGTCATGATAAGTGGGGGGTGGGCGGACACTAAGGAACTAGAGGAATGTTGTGTGTTTTGTCTGTGCTATACAGCAACCTTCCTGGCTTGTACTTTCCTTGTGACCCTTCTGTGAGGGGATGTCTAATTGTCTAAAGATGGGCTTTGGTCTCCATTCTGACCCTTCTTGTTCACACCAAAATGGTTGTTTGTTTGGGTCTTCTGATGCTGATACCTGATCCCATCAATACCTTGTGATCACATGGGTTGATGGGCTTCTTCCATGTCAACTTTGCTGCTTTCCTGCTAGATGGCTGCTTGTACAACTTCAAGACCCCAGACACTATATCTTGTAATAGCCGAGCACCATCAGCTTTTTCTTCACTACATTTGCTTATGCACCCATTTTGTCTTCAGCGATCATGTTGGAAATGTATCATAGAATGCCAGGTTATTAGAACAAAGTGTTCTTGCATTGAGGGAGGACTTGAGTATAGGCCCAATGTCCCAAATGTCCATCTGCTATCTTAATACTTAACCTTTAAATGCATGCACATAGACCTACATCACTATCATTATATATTAATATATTTACATATGTACGTGTCTATGTTTATACCTCTATAAATGTCTTTTGCCTCCTAGTTCTTTCCTCTATTTCTTTTTACTTTGCCCCTGTGCCACTATCATGTCTGACCTTCATTCAACTCTGCGTACTTCCTCTTGGCTACATTGCACTTGGTCTCCCCCCACCCACCCACCCCAGGCATTTATGCCCTCCTTGCCTTTGGTTTTAGATCTCTTGTTGCTTCCTTGTCCCTGGGTTTGCTGCCCAACCCCTCCTTTTCTCCCACCTCCTCCTGTCCCCTGCTGTCTCCCGGGAACCATCAGTCCCATTGTTTTCTCCTCAGGATTGTTATCCTACCTATCTTATATAGATAGACATGAAAAAGAAAAGAAAAAAAAAGCTCTGCCCCCTGAGTCTGAGGTCTATTTTCGGAATTCCTTAGGGACTTTGTTGCTTTGCTGCCCTTGCTGCTCTGTTGTGCTCCCTTCGTGTTATACGTGTGTGTGTGTGTGTGTGTGTGTGTGTGTGTGTGTGTGTGTGATCAGTCCCCATTTCCTGCACTGTATCTCTGGTGCTGCCCCCACCCCCTCTAGTGCTGCGGGTCAGGAAGGGGACTTTCTGTCTTGTGGTGGGGCCAACCCTATGGTCCTCTCTGTGCATTGGCTGCTCTGAATGGGAAATTATCATTTATTACCAAAGCAATCCATGCTAATGAATACAGCATACTGCATTCCAAGTGAAGGAGCTCTGTAAATAAGCAGAATCTAGATTTTAAATTGATATTCCTAGAGGATTATAAATAAGCCAACTCTAGAGATTTTCAAAAATATGGCAATGCTGTGATATTTGAGCAGATTATATAGCTAGTAATGTTAAACTACTCAATATGACCACTAGAGAGCAGTATAAGACTTTAAACTCTAAATTTGAACTATCACCTACATAATTATAAAATTACATTTGACAAAAGTCTTCATAAAATTTCACCAAAAGTTGAAATCTGAGGGACAGTGTTAATGTTATAGTTCAAAGCTTTTCTGAGTTCCACTTTGGTTTGTTATTATCCTGTTTGAAATGAAAAAAGAAATAATCTAAGCAAATTTTAGCTGTATAATAATGCCATTCAATCAACCTTATTTATTCATTAACTAAAAAACCAACAGGTTGTAATTATTGCTTAATATGCTACTCAACAAAGATGTCAAAAATCTGAGGAGGTGTTGCTTAAATAGTATACACTAGTGTCTCAGTCCTGTCACTGTAGTAAGTCAATGAAAATATGTTGCTTGTCTTAAAAATGTGTGAGGATGCTTGTTGCCAGGAAAATGTTAGCTATGCCTATATGGAAATAATTATAGAGGCTATGATTTTTAAAATTTCATTGCAGACTCACTCCAAATTCCATAAACATGTCAAAGGAAATGAAGATGAGAAGCAGGAAGAGCATAAAAAGACACCAGTAGAATGACAGGAGCAGTGATCAGTTCTTGAAAGTTATCAATTAGCTGGAAGTCAGATGGAGGAAAAGAAGCACGGATCTGTGCACAGAGAAGACTGCAATGTAGGTTAGCGAATGAGCAGGTCAATTAGCAGCCGGAATAAATGGTTTTCCCTAAGAACCCAACAGAAAACTGGGTTGGGCAGTAGAAATGAGAAGTGGGGGGACTGGTTGGATTAGGAGCCATGGGACTGTGTTGGTTGGTCCCCAGCCCTGCGCTCAGAACAACCAGCTGCGTGTTGACTTACAGAGGGAAGCTGGCAAGAACTTCTGTTGAAGCATCTTGAAGAGCGTGCCTCGGTCACTGAGCGAGAGAGAGACTGGCTGTATTCCAAGCATTTGGAAGCTACTGCACGTGTTTATGAAGTGAAATGATTCAAACATCCAGCGTTCAACATGGAAACTTTATGTTTTAGCTGCAAGACGGTGTCTGGGCCGAGGCATGTTATGGTGTTTGCTTGCGTGAGTGACAGTGCCAAAAGGACTGGCGTTTCTCTGAATGGACAGTATCAGCAAAGAACGTTGTTTGTAACACATTCTTCATTAGCCCGGCTGTGTCTCAAAATAGCTTCATTTCCTGAGTTACATGACAGAATTATTTCCTTTTCAAAATTTTTAAGATCTAGAATTAATGGCTTTAATGGTTCATCATTATCATATTTCACATCAGAAAGAACTTCTCACGTTGTCAAATTTGTAATTACTGTCAGAAGATTACCAAATCATCATATTTGCTACCACGTTAAAAGCTTCGTATATACCAGCAACTGTCCTAGAAAGTTTTTTAGATCCACTTAAAAAAATGAAGAATTCTTAGATCATTAAACAATTCAGGCATTGCTATCCTGTTGAAGGTAAACAGAAGACCTGGTGGAGTAGTGATGAAGCACTTGGCCACTAACTGAAAGGTTGGTGGTTCAAACCCACCAGCTACTCCATGAAAGAAGGACGTGGCACTCGACTCCCTTAAGTATTACAGCCTGAATCCCTTCTCGGGCTGTGATCCTCTGCCCGATAGGGTTACTATCGGTCAGAATCAACTTAATGGCAATTCTTTTATTTTCATTTTTTGTCTTATTAAGGTCAAAAGCTAGTGAATTATTACGGAGTTGTAATGCAAGCATGGAAAGTTCTCAGTCCATATTCTTGCCCTGTGTGGCAGGGAGAAAATGACCGCCCTGGAGTGTTTCCCCCTGGAGCCTGTGGAGGTGTGAGGTTCCGCGTGTTGCTGTTGTCCTGTGCAGATTGTTTCACTAGAGGGTAATGTACACCTGCTCACAGCGGTGCCGAAGCTTTGCTCTCTGCAGACACACACTGGCACCTCCTTCTCTCGGGGAGCAGCTGGCAAACTAAAACTGCTGACCTTTGGGTTAGCAGCCTAGTGCTGATCCATTAGGCCACCGTGACAAAGACAAATTAAGGCTGTAGATAGAATTAGGGGTGCTGATTAGCTGTGCTTGCAATGAGGTTATCCAGGTGAGCCCAATGTAATCAAAGAGGTCCCTAAAAGGGAAACAGTGAAGCTTGGGAGAAAGAGAGTGACGGAACACAAGAAGGATTTGGCTCACCATTGATGGCAATGGAGACAGAGGAAGGAAGCACAAGCCATGACATATGGTGACATACGCTGACAGTCTAAAACCAAACTCTCCTCTAGAGCCTTCAGAAGGAAGGTTGTCTTGTCAATACATTGATTTTAGTCCATGAGCTCCATCCTAGAATTCTTTTTCTTTTTCCCTTTGCTGTTATTTTATTTATTAATCATTTTATTGGGGACTCTTGCAGCTCTTATAACATTTCATACATCAATTGTATCAAGCATATTTGCATGGCTGCTGTTATTATAAAGCGGTATCATAAACATGATATAACATCCATCAAATCTATTTCTTCTTTTTAAAAAAATCATTTTATTGGGGGCTCATACAACTCTTATCACAATCCATACGTACATTAATTGCGTCAAGCACATTTGTACATTTGTTGCCCTCATCATTCTCAAAACATTTACTCTCCACTTAAGCCCTTGGCGTCAGCTCCTCATTTTTCCCTCCTCCCTCCCTGCTCCCCACTCCCTCATGAGCCTTTGATAGTTTATAAATTGTTATTTTGTCATATCTTACATTGTCCGATGTCTCCCTCCACCCACTTTTCTATTGTCTGTCCCCCAGGGAGCAGGTTATATGTAGATCCTTGTCACCGGTTCCCTTTTCACTCCCCCCCCCTCCCCCTCCCAGTATTGGCACTCTCACCACTGGTCCTGAGGGGATCATCTGTTCTGGATTCCCTGTGTTTCCAGTTCCTATCTGTACCAGTGTACATCCTGTGGTCTACCCAGGTTTGTAAGGTAGAATTGGGATCATGGTAGTGAGGTTGGGGAGAAACATTTAGGAACTAGAGGAAAGTTGTATGTTTCATTGTTGCTACACTGCACTCTGACTGGCTCATCTCCTCCCCGTGACCCTTCAGTAAGGGGATGTCCAGTTGGGTTCCAAATCTGCACTCCCTCTCATTCACAGTGATATGATTTTTTTGTTCTTTGATGCCTGATATCTGATCCCTTTGACACCTTGTGATCACACAGGCTGGTGTGTGTGGCCTTTGTTGCTTCTGAGCTAAATGGCTACTTGTTTACCTTCAGGCCTTTAAGACCACAGATGCTATATCTTTTGATAGCCAGGCACCATCAGCTTTCTTCACCACATTTGCTTATGCACCCATTTGTCTGCAGTGATTGTATTGGGAAGGTGAGCATACAATAATATGATTTTTTTGTTCTTTGATGCCTGATAACTGATTCCTTGGCACCTTGTGATCTCACAGGCTAGTGTGCTTCTTCCATGTGGGCTTTGTTGCTTCTTAGCTAGATGGCTACCTGTTTACTTTCATCCTAGATTTCTTAACTACAATCCTGTAAAACAATGAATTTCTCTTGTTTTAAGTCATTAAGTCTGTCACTATTCTCTGAAACTGCCGTAGAAACCCAATGCATTATTATACCACCTTTTCTACCTTTCTCCCAGATGAGTCAAGTACCATATGGTTCTACTTACACACATCAGAGGTGGTTCCACCCTGTACATGAAGTCTTAGAGTGTTTCCTGACAAGTCTTGACCTTCATAAAGACCCGAGTCCTCCTGAGGGCTTTGGTTTGAGTCACTCTTTCCTAAAGTGGTTCCATAAATAGCAAAAGTCATATTAGGATCCATCATGCCAAGACGTATCGTCATCCAGTATGATCACAAGTGTATGAAACAGAGCAACTACTCGGCTCCTATCAGAAGCACAATTGTGTTTACTCAAATCATTAAACCATTGTCTATTTTTTTCTGAGGACTAAATTTGGTTACATAGTGTATTCTTCCTTAGAAAATGAAGTATACAGTAAAGGGCACTCTGGAAGAAATTAGGTAGGCACTCGGAAATATGAATCCCGGTGCTGATTTAGACATAGGCAAATGTGTCACTTTGGGAAGTTGTTTCATCTCCCTAAGCTTAAATGTCTCATGTTTTCAGTACACCCTTACATGTTATCAGGAAGGGACAGACGCTGGACAATAAATCCATGCCAGGTGAAGCACAGGCTCACTGGAAATGAGGAAGATCCTCTACACGATGGGTGGACACAGTGGCTGCAACAATGAGCTCAAGCATAGCAATGATGAAAGGAGATGGGGGCAGCCCAGGACCAGACTGCCTTCTGTTCTGCTGCACGTAGCAGTTCTAGCGGTCATGACGCGCTCAATGGCCTCTAGCA
This sequence comes from Echinops telfairi, assembly GCF_000313985.2. NCBI lineage: Eukaryota > Metazoa > Chordata > Mammalia > Afrosoricida > Tenrecidae > Echinops > Echinops telfairi. Next base: position 46,046,632 of record NW_022103920.1, on the reverse strand, counting down.
GCAACAACAAAGTTCCGTGTTTCTCCGGCATAAGATAATATAATAGAAGAGGAATGGGTGTTTAAATTTTTCTTTTAACAAGGCCCGTTCTTTAGCAATCACAGCAGATGAAACAGATAAATGTTGGCCTTCTCTGACTCATATAAGAAGATATTGGCCTGCCATGGGGTCCCATCTAAGTCAGCCTTTCTTCAACTTCTTTTCTGGAGCCCCCAGTAGGGAGGTAAGCACATTTTCATAAGCCATTTTAAAATCTACTCTCAGATGTCTTCTACAGGAGCATGTCCATTGTGTTAATCTGGGTAGACTAGAGAAACAAGATTCATAGACACTCATATTTTATAAGAGAGATTTTTATATAAAGGGTAAGTGTACCTTAAGAAAGCATCCCAACCCAGTGCTGCCCAAACCCATACGTCCGACATTAGCCTATGTGTCTGACACCAATCCATAAAGTCCTCCTCCATCTCACAAAACGCATGCAATGATGCTGACTGCAGGAAGAAAGCTGAATCAGTGAGCGTGTAAGCAACTCAGTGCTGTCAGGGGTCTCCACACGGCTGCTCCAGCACCCAGGGCTGCATTGGGGTAGGGCCATGTGGCTTTGCCTCAGGGATGTCTTTGCAGGAAGGGAGTCTTGCCAGCTGAGGCAGAGAACTAGTGAAGGCAGCTGCACCCTGGTCTGACCATCAGAGATTGAGAGACCAGATAACAAGACAGGCAAGGTTTGCTGAGCCATTTATTGCTCCGCCCTTCAATTAATCTCACATGTGTTTCTCAGCCAGATTGGCACAATAAACCTTAACTATCATATCCATGTTCACTGTCATGTGGTGAAATGGAACGGTATATAAATTGTCACCTAAAACTAGATATTTAGCCTTTTAAATATCAATTAAATGAAGCAATATGATACAAAAACTATTTACAGGTTATTTCAGAGCCATGCGGAACATGTTTTAGAAAGAACTGAATTTCAGATACATCTCTACTTGAAAATGTAAACAAGACAGAAAAATGAAATAGAACATTTACAGAAAATTGAATCAAACAATCAAATGTACATAACAGTAAAATAATTAGCTTTTTTTAATTAAAAAAATTCCTCTTGGCATTGTTAGTTGCTACTGTTAACAACTGTTGTTATTCCATTAAGTTTCCATTCTGCCCATGTGACATTTCTGCGGTTTCTTTAGAGTATTGTTGTCATCAGGGGCTGCGGAGTTGGCCTTTTGACTTACAGCAGTCCCACGCGGCAGAGGAGAATTAGAAGATCGCTAGGTCTTTCTCCTACTGAGCAACTGAGTGGGTTCAAACTAATTCTTTTTTTTTGTAGACAGCAAGTGTTTAACTTTTGCACCCTCAGGCTTTCTTATAGAAGGGACATTATACATTTCATATTCCAATCTTACACTTGTGAGAATATAAATATAAGTGTATCATTTTGGTGTATTTTATTCTCGTAAGAGAAGAAGAACATAATAGAGAGAAATCTTATACAACTCAGTTCATTTCAAATTGGTGTTTGAGCACCAAAAAACTTGAGAACTAAACATTTTTGTCACAAGAAATAGTGGAAAACCTAATCGGTTCTAAGGCCCCCAAATTTAAATCTATAAATTAGTATTTTCAGGACTTTGAATCATTATGGTGGCTTTTCGTTTTCTCTTGGATAGGCTATCACCATCGAGTGGCTTCTGATATATCCAAATAAACCGCAACGTTTCAACTTCTTTGATCAGCTGGCGTGTTTTATGATTAACAGTTTCACGCCGTTTGCTACATTAGCCGCTCCCAGCACATTTGTTCTTCAAAAATGTTCACTTAGCCATGTTGTATTGAGCCACCAATTCAGACAAATGGGGACATGATTCAAACTTTTGCAATGATTTCTTTCTTTAACTCTCTTGTGCTTCTCACAGTTTTTTGTTTTTTTCAGAGTTCAGAGCTATTTTTTTTAAACATTTTATTAGGGGCTCATACAACTGTTATCCCAATCCATACGCACATCAATTGTGTAAAGCACATTTGTACATCGTTTCTCAAAACATTTTCTCTCCATTTAAACCCCCGACATTAGGTCCT
>NW_022103920.1:45987568-46043830 GCF_000313985.2 Echinops telfairi | reverse complement strand
CACAGGTTGATATGTTGTTCCATGTGGGCTTTGTTGCTTCTGAGCTAGATGGCCGCTTGTTTACCTTCAAGCTTTTAAGCTTCTCACAGTTTTCCTCATAACTTTACCACTTATGTCACTAACTTCCTTTGGAGGTATGGTTATAATATTTTATGCATATGAAGAGCAAAAAAAAAAAGCAAAATGATACATGTGTAAAGGCACGAACAAAAGCACTGTATGTTTTCTGAGTGAGACGCACGCTCAGACTGAAGCTTCATACCTTTGTGCACAAAGCACGGTGCAGCTCTTGACTTCCTCTCGGCCTGTACACGTTTTCTAAAGTCACATTTTCAGTTCAGCGATGGAGGAAAGGATTGTTTGAACTTTGCTCTTCAATTAGTGGAAAGTTCAAGCTTGGAGCTGTTCTATAATCAAGGTGTATCACTGGACTTTGGATCTACTAGCAGAAGAGACCAGTCTTTGGAAAAGGCCAACGTGCCTGGTGACATAGGTAGTTAGTGAAAAAGATCCTCCCTTGGTGAGAAAGAATAGCACAGTGCACTCAAACAGTGGTGAGGATGCCAGGCAACTGAACAGTATTTCCTTTGACTCCCAGTATTGCTATGAGTTGAAGCCAACTCGATGGCATTTAGGACAATAACATCTAGAAAACAGAACACTGAGCATCATCGAGATCCTCATACAGATTTAGAGTTCACTTTGTGGTTTGCTCAGTGTTATGTGATTTTGCTTCCATGAAAGTCTAGATTAGCAGGTGTCTGAAGGCTTTGTTGGTTTTTAAGTAAGAGTTTTAGAAATCTTTATTCAGTTCAATGCTATTCACATTTGAAATACATATTCATTTCGGAAGTCTGAAAGAGTCCATCTTTAAGGTAATAATTTCTTTTAGAAGAATTAATACCAGGCCAGTCCCAAGGAGTTGTAGATCAATGGTGTCCTAAATGGGCTACTCTTCTAAGATGCTATTCTGCCCCATTCCCCACCCCATTCCTCCCTTAACTTATAATCCTTCACATTCCTGCGTTCTTCATAGCACTTTAGTTGTCTCACAGAAATTCAGCAAACTTTGAGAAATGGTTCTCTTCTGTCCAAAATTCAAAGACAAAGCAAGGGTGAGCCAAATGCAGGGTCCAAAGCCAGAAGCCACAAATGTTCAACGGTCACAGCAGATCCTCTTGCTTCTACTAAGGCTCAGCCAATAAATAAAGAACTGGCTTTCCAGGTAAGGGTATGTGTATGAGACCAACATTTTATGTCCCACCAAAGATGGTGTCTGTTAAGCCACACCCTCTACCAAAGTAAAATCAAAGATGCCCCCAAGGAAATAAAGGGTGTGGCTCTCTTCACGCTCTCTACTAAAGTGGAGTCTTAAAGAGACTCTCACAGATACCAAAGAGTATGGCTCAGCCCACACTCTCCATCAAGGTAAAATCTCAATCCCACCCAACTCCTGTCTATCAGCATGGGAGAGAATGTCCCCCAAACTGGACCATTTCCAGAGGCAGATAAAGCCTGTGACCCTAATATGTCATACAAGGAACCACAATTAGTTGACTATAACTAATTGTTGAAATAGTTTGGTCAAGTTTTCAGTGAACCAGGAAATGAAAAATTATCTCCAAATGACAACTTAAAACTTACTATAGTCAACTTAAAATAGTAATTCTTAAAAAGGAAAGACCCGAGGGCAATGACAAAAGTAATATAAAGCTAAATAAAGTCAACTTTAAACATGTAAATAAAAATAATCCCTAATCACAATGAGTAATCTTATTTTCAAAGCACTTCAGGTATAATACCTAGTAATCTTGAGGAACAATACCAAATTTATAGCAAGGCTAGATAAAAATTATTAAGTATCTGAATACTCAAGAAGTAGTAAAAACTTTATGAATAAACAATGTAAATTTCCCAATTAATACCATTGGCTTTGATAATTCTAGCTTCAAAGGAAATAAAATGATGACCAATGTAGCAATTGAAATAACAAAATTATGACATAACATTACAGCTTGCTTAATATCAGGTTAATACTGCTGATTCATTTTAACTAAAAAAATGTGTACTTCTAATTTAACAATACATTTCTTGTAACTCCTAACAGAGTAATTAAATGTCTTGATCTTTTTTATAAAAGAAACAATTTTGGGGGGTTTGCACAAAATTTCAACATTGTAAGGAGGTTATCATGTCAATGAGAAACAATACTTGGATTTTTTCTGCAAAGATCTTAAAAGTGAAACTTTTTTCTTCCAAAGCTAGGCAGCTTGCTTTTTGAGTCAGAATTTTATTCTTTCAAATCTTTGCCTCTGAGGCAGATTGCACAAATGAAAAAAAATTAATTCTTCTACCATATAATCAAAGAAAATGTTGTTATCTAAAATCAATTCTTTGTTCCATATGCTATTTGACACTATGGCTTTTAAAGATTTACATACAATAATCCTTTACACTTTTAGCTGCGGTACATAGAAAATTCAGCATAGAAAATTCAACCTTATAAAATAAATTCCATTTTAATAAACCTTTACAATTTCCTGTTCTTGTTGCATTTCTCTCATAATTGTTGGTAGGCGCTATCTAGTTGGTTATGAAATTTTGTAAAACAGAACAAGCCATTGCTTGTTCCTGCGTCATCCTCCCAACTATTCATGTGTTTAAGCCCATTATGGCAGCCATTCTCTCAAGTCATCTTTCTGAGGGGCCTCCTCCTTTTCTGTTACTTTACCAAGCATGATGGCCTTCACAAGGCACTGATCTCTCCTGATGACATGTCCACAGTTTGTTAGCTAAAGTCTTACCACCCTCCACTCTAAAGAACTCTGTGACTGTACTTCTTCCGAGACTGAAACGTGTTCATCTGGCAGTCCATGGTATATTCACTACTCTTCACTAACACCATAAATCTGTATTAGAGCTAACATTCTGAGCATTAGGTTTCAGATGACTATGGTTTACAGTGAAATAACTAACTCCAGTTTTTCAGTGTCCACATAGATTTAGCCTCTGTGATAGGTAGGTTTATTTTGCCAACCTGGCCAATGAGCACCTGTAGGATTAATTGGAAGGCAGTATAATTGAAGAGCAGAGAGATCAATGGCTCGGCAAGCCTCGTCTTTCTGATTTCTTGCTCTTCGATGATTGGAGTCTGCCTTAGCTGTGTCTCTGCCTCAACTTGCAAACTAAACTACCCATGGGACACCCAACCCATGGACTATGTATGTCGCTGTAGTTTGAGGTTCCTTCAAGACCTGGTTCACCACACTACCAGTGTATAGATTGCTTGAGCTGGGGACTGTTGGACCCTGTCATCTGGATGACTTGTGGACCTGCCTTGCTGTTTACTGCCTGTGGCCAGATTGCCTGAATTGTCTTACAGAAGACTCAGCTGTCTGCTTCCTTGGCTTGCACCTGGCAATCCTAGTGACTTGAAGGACTGCCAGTGTATTAGCTGTCTCACAGAAGTGAGTACACTGAGCCATTTGTACTGCTCTATAGACTACCATAATTAGCTATTTATTTCTTATGTTCTATCTATCTATCTATCTATCTATCTATCTATCTATCATCTATCTATCTATCATCTATAAAATTATAAGTGTCCTGGTCTCATTTCTCTGAGAACCCTGTCTAAAATGCCTCCATTGTATGCTCTCACCATTAGTCAGCTTCCTCAAGCAAAGTGTTTTAGAAAGTGGATTGCTACCACTCCCCTATTCCTTAAGACTTGTTTGGTTATGCTCTGTGGAAGGTCCATGTCATATCCTGGCTGGTTTAGTCAGAGGGCCCTAAACCAATCATAAGTTTTTCTATCTAGAATAATGTACACATTCTAATCAGTCTGTTCCCTACTCCTGTAGTCCAGCAAATAATAATTTGCCTCCTATAATGATTATTTTGATAGCTTACAACCTGAGCCGGGCATCATTTGGCGCTGTATCACACAATGCTCCACTGCTATTCAACTTTTCAGTGGTTAATATTTCAGAAGTTAATCACGTCTTCCTTCTTCCTAATCTTGGTCTGGAAATTTCACTAAAATCTGTCCGCCATGGGTACCTCTGCTAATATATAAACTGTGAGTGGCATAGCTCCCACTAACACAGAAACATGTAAACCAACACAGTAGAACAAACTGACATATGTGTGTGTTCATCTCTTATAGCCTAGCTCTTTAATTAAGTGATGACACAAAGAACACACTTATTATTAGATTCAAATACATGCACATATGTTTCCTTTTTCTGTGGCATAAAACATAAGACACCACACGATTTAATTAGAATGAATATACCTTAACTCAATTCAATACTAGAAAGGTGCTTAGAAATACTGGAAGTTAATTTGCAATGTATCACAGTATACAACTACTATTGAAATAAAGCTTGTCTCAACAGTACTTATTTCTATTAAACTCTATCATTTAAAAAATTTCTCAATCTAAGCTTAAATTTGACTACATGTATGTGTATATACATATAAATATATATATTTAATGTTGGATATCCATTCAATTTAGTAACTGTCATAAGACAGCATTTTTCTTATGTTAGAATTCATGAATTGTCACAGTATCTGTCTTTAAATTATGATAAAGCTTTCTATTCCTGTAAAGAATTGATGTGTTAGAAACCCACAGGGGCAGTTTGACCCTGTCCTATCGCAGAGCTATGGGTCAGAATTAACTCAATGGCTGTGCGTCTTTAGGTTCTTTTGCAAAAGTTTTAACCTTGTGGAGAGTCCTTTACAAAACTCTCTTTGAGGCAGTGTGGTCTCAAAGGTTCCTTATCATGAAAGAAATCATGCTGTTAATCCCAGTTCATTTACTTATGTTGAAATTTACTAACAGATTTTAAAAGAAAAGAGATAAAGAAATTATTTTCCTTCTTATTTTTACTATTCTTTTGGTAAGTATTTCAAGCATCTTTCTTCTCTTCCTATAAATAGGAAAAATTACACACTTTCTCTAAATATTGCACATATCATATAATTTCTAGCATAAGTTATTTAGAAATGTTTTGCTTTTAAGATTTCATTTCAAGGTAGATACACACATAACTTTTGTCAGAATACATTTAGTTTTATTGATTCCATGAACATTCTGTCTATTCAATTGATATGAGTAATTCTTTATCATTAAACTGTTGAATAAGAAATGATATCATCTAATTAAAAGTTACTCTCCAAAGATAGGACACTATTAGATCCTCATAACCCTGTTCTTTGCATTCTTTATGAGAACCTTCACAGAAACAATTTAGGATAATTTGTCCTTTTCATGGTCTTGTTATACCAGTCAAAATAAATAAGTCATCTTTTTCTGTGCATCTTTCAAATAGACACATTTATATTAAACGTTCTCAGTGACATCAGTGAAAGCCCAACTCACATTACAGGTGCAAGAAGCAGTTTTCCTATAAGAGAAAGAACAGCAACGAAAATAACATGAAACCAAGACTTAAAAGATTGCCTCACAAGGAAAAATAGAAAAAGGTAACAGCTATTACTCACAGCTCTTACTGAGACAAGACAGAAACTCAGACACAAATTGAGGCAGAAAAAACCCCTCATAAATTCACCAGTTTGTATAGGTGAGATCAGCTTTTTCCAAAAGTCTTTTGCAATGTAGAAGTAAGTCACTGGCTCGGAAGCAGTGAGTCATCTCTTAGGTGAGCAATGCCCACTGGTTCTGCTGTACATGATTGGCTATGCTGATTGCAATCACGCATGCTTTGTCCTCCCTCGGGAATAAACTGCTAACATATTGACATATTCTTCCTAAATGCTTTGCATCCCATCCTTTTGTTTTGTGGGAATATATGTTGGACTCATCATTCTTACATCTGACAAGTGTTTCCACTTGGAAACTTTTCTATTTTCACAATAAATATGGCTCTGTATTTTAAAGCATAAGATAGATGTTTGAGTACAGAGTAACTCATGTTAAAAAGCTATGCATTATACATTATTTTCTTTATTTTGAACCAAGTTTGTATTACATTAGAAAATCTGAGACAGGCATTATTATTAATAGAATTTACACATGTACTTTCATTGCTCATGGAAGCAGCATCAAGAATTCAAATGATACATTGCATTCTATAAAGGTTCGGCACATGATCTCTTTAAACTATTGAACGGCAAGAATAGCACTTTGAGGACTAAGGTGTGCCTGATCCAAGCCATGGTATTTTCATTTGCCTCATATACATGTGGAAGTTGCACATTGCTTTAATAAAGACTGAAGAAGAATCTATTCATTTGAATGATGGTGATAGTGAAAAATATTTAAAGTGTTATAGACTGCTGAAGCATACATACACACACTAACAAAAACAACAGTGGAAGTTACATAATCTCCTGTCAACTTGCAAAGGGGTGGAGTCTAGCCTGTCAAGCAGGTCATAGCCAATAAGCCCTCCATGTGGGCATGGACTTCTGAGGATTCTTGGAACTCTGGTATTCCTCCCTTGAGGCAGAAGACTCTCTCTGCTTTGACACTTCTTGCTGCGTCTTCCTGCTGATGAGCCAAATGTGCTATGCTGATGGATCCAGAGCCCTGGAGCTGGAGGAGCCATATGGAGACTCATGCCAGCGCTGAGATGCTTCCACTGCCAGTGGATCCACAGGACGTTACACCCACTGGCCTGTGATCTTTCTTCTTGCATTCGGCATCATTGCATGTCTGCATGAGTCTGAAGTAGAATTTATAGACTGTCGACAGACATATGGGCCAATAGCGAATTTATGGACTTAACCTGTCCTGGGCTGGGATGTTTTCTTAATGTACCATTGCTCTTTGATATAAAGTTCTTTCTTATACACGTGCGAGTGTCTATGAATTTGTTTCTTTCATCAACCCAGACTAACACAACAACCAAACCACAGTCACTGTCATCTGATCAATCCTGACTCAGAGTGACCCAAGGTAGATCTGCCTCACTGAGTTTCCAAGAATAACCATTGCTGAACTGTTTACGGGAGTTGGAGGCCCCATCCTTTTCCTGAGGCATGGCGTGGCATGGACCTGCAGATTTGCAGACCACAGTCCGACCAGTAACCACTGTGAAACCAGGGCTCCTGCGGACTGCCAAAAGAGCTAGCAAATCTCTCTTGGGAGAAGTATGACCAGAATGTTCCTTAGAAGCAAGATGTTCAGACTTGGTCTTATGTACTTTGGGCATGTTATCGGGAAAGACCAGTCACTGAAGAAGGACACCATACTTGGTAAAGTGAAAGGACAGAGAAAAAAAGAAAAGCCCTGGACAAAATGGATCGACACAGTGGCTCAACACGGGGTGCAAATACAGGAGCAATTGTGGAAGAGGATGGAACAGGCCCAGGCACTTTCCTTCACGTGTAGATAAGGTCATTGTGAGTCGAAACTGCTTCCATGGTGGCACCCAGACAGCAACCAGAGCTGCTGGCATGGACTCTGGCCGTGGGTGGGCTTACTCGTCTAGTTGTCAGTGGAGCCCCAGCGGTGCAGTCATTGTAGTACGTGGCTGCTAACTGGAAGATTGGCAGTTTGAACATATCAATAATTTTGAGTATTAGATTGTGCACCCACATAAAAGCTTTATTTTTAATGTGAGATTAAAAAAACACATTTAACAGAAATGATATGGTTTTCACACATACTGGCTAAGCAACATTGATAGCTCCATGAATTCCTTTTCTTTTTCTTTTTTATAATGCTTCTTAAGCAGGATTCATTTATCTTAAAATGACGGACAACTGTAGCTGCAGAGCTCAACCTACTGTACATATTATCAAGCAATTTAATTTTTCTTGTAATTGCATGACTTTTGTTTGCTTATTGGAAGCACTGTCAACATCACTAGTGAAACTTCAGATGAGTCCCATGCGTTATTCGAATTTATGACATTGCAGTAAACATGATGAAAACCTTTAAAGACTATCAGGGACAACTTTTTATTGTGATATGCAGCTTACTGGAGAGATAACTGCTTACATGGAGATGATTAGCACAATACAGGTTTTTTAAAAAAAAGTATATAAGTGGACCCCTGCAGTTGGTTTAAAGGTGTATGTATCGGTACATATATAAAGCTTGTATATTATTTTAGGGTAGAAAAGAGACAGCAAATCTCAAATATAGCTGAAGGAGGGTATTTAGTAGTCTTAAACATGAAAAGATAAGCATAAGACCAAGAACCATCCTTTGGCTGGAGGGGAGCTTTATCATGAGGTCCTAATGGTGCTCAAGGGTTTGCAGAGATTCAGAGACATAAGGAGGATCCTGGAGGCCAAAGGAAACTGTCACCAAAGCATGATGGCAGAATAGCAGTGCATCACAGTTGCAGGTGGGACCACAGACGCAGGAAGGGGACCATGAATGGCACATGTAAATTATGTTATACAGAAGAGTTTATAAGATGGGTCCAAGGTTTTCAGATCATGGCAGTCAGGACTTGACTGATGACTATTTTACCCCAGCATGGTGCTCTCCATCAAGGACAGACCCAGGGAAGTCCTGTGGACACGCTTCTTGCAGGTTAGGGACATTTTCTAGTACACTCTACCTGAGGACAAGCCTCTTCACATTCCTAGTTCATGGTCAGAAGGAATTCAATGGAGGCTTAATCCAAGTGGGTTTGGGGCTGTCTTTGCTACCTATAGCCTTCTGCAAACTATGTGCTGATAATTTCAGCTCTGATACAAGTTGCATATAAAGTTCATATACATATAAACTTTACATGCATATTGAACATTATATATAATGAGCACTATACATATAGTGATTAAAAACTCTTTCCAACCCGAAAGACGCAGCACTTGAAGATGTAATGGTTTAGTTCCATGACCAGTGTCTGTCTACGGAGACTGGTCAAGGTTAATGATGCTCTGTTTCCCACATAGCTCCTATTACTTCTAGTAGATGGATCACGGTTTCTGAATAGGAGGTGGACGGCATGTGATTGTTTAGTTGGAACAGACGGGAGAGAAAAGCACAGTTGTTTTATATCCAGCTGTAGCCAGGAGCAGCAATTTGAACTATTCCTTTTCCCACTGCAGATAACACTTTGTCAAACTCATCCTGCTGTGAGAGCAGTGAAAAGACTTAAATGGAGGGAGAGAAATGTTGCCATTGGTATTTTGTTTCCTGTTCACATATCTGCAATTTAAATGCCTGTCAGCGCCTTTGTGTAAGAATACAACTAAGCAGGCAACCAGGTTAGAAATCTGACCTACTTTCTTCATCTTTCTGCTTAACAGTGCATGGCGAAGCTTAAACAAAGCAAATCTCAGTAGTTTTAAAAAATATAAATTGTATAAACAAGCATGACAGGTGTACATTAGCCCCAGCAATCCCTAGAAAACAAACACATACGAAAGGCAATTACTTACATATGACACAAGGGAAAATTTAAGAACAACTCACTCAGGAAATAATTTATTCAATTAAGTCTGTTCAGGTGGGTGATTTTTCCAGAGAAACCATAACTATTGATTTTTAGTTAGAAATTTCTAGTATATTGAATCTAATTTATTCATTCATTTAAGACAATTTATTGATGGACAGCTGCAGGACACCGGCTATGTATTAATCTATTGCATAGTATTTTTCTTCATGAAATTTTCTGTATAGCTTCCACACATATAGTTATGGTCTACATGATAAATACTAAATTATATGTGTTAACTGAGTCCTGTGAAAATGAGGAATCCATAACAATGTAATATTTGAAATTCAGTTGAATCACTAGTAATTTTTCATGTTAAGGTAAGAGGACAAAGCATTCAGCCAGGGGACACCAGGACCCGCTCGCGTGCCATGTTGAGCCCACTGTTGCAGATGATGTGGGAATCCATCTCATCGAGGGTCTTGGGGTCTCCTGATGCCATTCTATCTCATCAAGCAGAATGTCCGTTTCCAGGGACTAATGTCTCCTGACGCCACGTCGCAAGTACTTGAGACGGAGTCTCATCGTCCTCTCTCCCCAGGAGCATTCTAGCTGTACTTGTTCCAAGAATGATTTGTTAGTTCTTCTGGTACTCCGAGGTACGTTCCATATTTGTCGCCAACGCCATCATTCAGATGCATCAATTCTTCTGCAGTCTTCTGTATTCCTTGTTCTCCATTCACACCCATACCAGGGACTTGAAATAGTAGGACTTGGGCAGGATTACTTTAGTCTTCCAAACGACATGCTCTTCAGTGTGCTCAAGAACATACGCAGCAGATTTCCTCAGAGCATGCTGTTTGATTTCTTGACTGCTGCTTTCATGAGTATTGATTATTGATTCAAACAAAATGAAATCCTTCACCACGTTAATGTTTTCTCAGTTTATCATGACGGTATCTCTTGGTTTACTTGGTAGGTTTTTGGTTTTCTTTACATTGCACTGTAATCCATACTGAAGGCTGTAATCCTTGATTTGCATCAGCAAGTGTTTGAAGTCCTTTGTACTTCCAGCAAACAAGGTTGTGTCATCTAGATATCCCATTTACATAATAAACATTTCTCTAAACCCGATGTCACATTTTTTCCCATATAACTCAATTTCTAGGACTATTTGCTTATCACATAGATTTAATACATTTGATAAAAGGATAAAACTTTGAGGTACAATTTTCCTGATTTTTAAACTACTCAGTATTTCCTGGTTCTATTTGAATGTCCAGATCCCTCATGAGTTTAGTAAAGTGTTCTGAAATTCTCATGCTTCTCAATGTTACCCTCAATTTTTTATAATCCACAGAGTTGAATGCTTTCTGTGTTAGTCCAGGTAAACTAGAGAAACAAATTCATAAACACACATGCTGTATAAGAAAGAGCTTTATATACAAGAGCAATTGGATATTGAGAAAACATCCCAGCCCAGTCCAGATCAAGTCCATAAATCTGATATTAGCCCATATTTCTGATACCATCTACAGAGCAATCTTCAGATTCATGAAACACATGCAATGATGCTGAATGCAGGAAGATCACAGGCCAGTAGGTTGGAAGTCTTGTGAATCCAGTTGCATTGTAAGCATCTCAGTGCTGGCAAACGTCTCTACATGGTTCTATCAGCTCCAAAACTCTAACTGCCTCAAGGTAGCTTCATGTGGCTTCTCCTTAGAAATGTCTTGAAGGGAGTGAGCAGAGAGTGCGAGAGAGAGAGAGAGAGAGAGAGAGAGAGAGAGAGAGAGAGAGAGAGAGAGAGAGAGAGAGAGAGAGAGAGAGAGTCTCCTGCCTCCAAGGAAGAATACCTGAGTTCCCAGAATTCTCAGGAGAAGTCCATGCCCACACAGACGCCTCATTGGCTATCACCTGCTTGATAGGCTAGCCTCCACCCCTTCACTCATAATCCTCTCAAACTGACAAACAATTATATAATTACCACACATTCCATAGTCAATAAGACATAAGTAAACATCTCTCTGGTATTCTCTGTTTTCAGTTGTAATTTATTTGATGTTAGCAGCAATATCTGTGGTGTCGCCTCCTCTTCTGAATCCAGCTTGAATTTCTAGTATCTCTCTGTCAATGTACTGAGGCAAAAATTGTTGAATTAGCTTCAGAAAAAGCTTACTTGCATGTGATTTACTGATATTATTTTGATATTCCCACATCTTATTGGATCACCTTCTTTTGGAATGTTTGCAAATTTGGATTTCTTCTAATTATTTTGCTAGGTCAAAGTCTTCCAAATTTCTTGGCATAAATAAGTGAGTGCTTCAAGTGCTTCTTCAGCTTGTTGAAATACTTCCGTTGTTATTCTGTCAATTCCTGTAGACTTGTTTTAGGAAATGATTTCAGTCTGACTTGACATCCACCTTCAGTACAATTATTTCTCCATCACTTGCTACTTCTTTAAATAGTTGAATGTCTACCAGTACTTCTGAGTACAGCGACTCTATTCTTTCTCTTGTCTTTTGGTACTTCATATTTTCCCATAGACTCCTTCAATATTACAATTTGAGGCTTGAATTTTATATTCAATTCTTTCAGCTTGAGCTAGATTGAGCATATCCTTGTTTTTTGGTTTCCTAACCCCAGGTCTTTGCACATTTCATTATGATATTTAACTTGGCCATCTAGAACTGCCCTATGAAATATTTTGTTTAACTCTTTTATTCCATCATTTCTGTTATTTGCTTTAGCTACTCTGCATTTAAGAATGAGTTTCAAAGTCTCCTCTGACATCCACTAGTATGTTTGCCTTCTTGTCTTTCTAATATGCTTCTCTTGCTTTGTGTTTGATATTCTCAAAGTCATCCTACAGCTCACCGTATCTTCTGACATTAGTATTCAATGTGTCAACTCTATTCTTGAGATGTTCTTGAAAGTCAAGTGGGATAGACTCAATGTTGAAGTTTGGCTCTCAGGGATTTGCTTTAATTTTCTTCAACTTGACACTGAACTTACATAGGAGGAATTGATGGTCTGTCTCAAAGTTGGCCTCTGGCCTAGTTTTTGTAATAAATATTAAATTACTTCATTTATTTTTCCCACAAATGTAGTAAATTTCATTCCTCTGTATTTGATCTGATAAGGCCCATGTGTAGTCACTTTTAAGTTGTTGGAAATTGGTTATTTTCAATGACTAACTCATTGGTTTTTAAAAATTCCGTCATATAATCTCAAGCTTCATTTCTATCACCAATGTAGTATTTTCCAACTATGGTTCCTTTTTCTTTGTTTCTAACTGTCCCCCTTTAATAATCAATAATTATGAAAGCAATTTCATTGCACGTTTGATCAATTTCAAACTGATGAAGTTGATAAAATTATTAAATTTCTTCATTACTGACTTTAGTAATTGGCACATGCATTTGAATAATATTTGTATTAATAGGAATTCTGGGTAGGCATATAGATATCATCCTGTCATAGACAGCACTGTACTTCAAGACAGATCTTAATTGTTCTTGTTGATGATTAATTCAATAGGATTCCACTTGAATTTTCCATTCCTGGCATAGTAAATCATATGATTCTTTGATTCCAACTGGCCATATTGATCATTCCAACTTACTAGTGCCTACAGGCAGAGGTAGGAAATACTATTGAGTTTACAATTACTTAAAACAGCAATAATTGCTACAATAGATAAACTTTAAAATCTTGGTTAAATAACAGAATTCTCATCCACTAGCCTATAACCATTTCACCATTGCCAAGTGGATTCTGACTCATAGTGGTGTGTAGTACAGAGTAGAACAGCCTAGAGACTGCCATATCTTCTGCCTGCAAAAGGACGGATGGGTTCAAATAGCCAATATTTTAGTTAGCAACTGAGCTTCTTTAACCACAGTGTCACTAGAGCTCCTTCGCATTCATTTGAATGTGTTTTAAATGTGTTTCATGGACATGTTGTAGGCTCTGAGAGACGTGATCCTTTGAAGTCCTAGTGAATGAAGTTTTTCCTCACATTTAACATTGGAAGGCAGCACCTGGGCTCTATATAGAGTTGGCAAATAAGGTAAAGTAGAGCATTGCAAGAAAGAATTTAATAACTGAACTAAAAAAATGATGAGCATTACATCTGTCCATATCTTATCATCCAGAAGTCAATTTCTTGGCTTTGTCTAATTGCGAGGGAGACTTGGAAATATGTCCACCTGTCTACATATGGGGACAAGTGAAAAAGAGCTGGTTGGCTTGCTATAGGCCTCATATATTAACCTAGTAGAGATAAATGATTGTCCTATGTTGCAAACTCTTACCATCAGATTTGCTTGTTTTGAAGTTCATTTAAGAAATATCTAAAATGCATAATAGAGTCAGCGAAGACGGATCAGGGTAAACTAGGTCATTGGGGTTTACACAAAATCATTAACAGAATTATAATGGAATAGAGGTAAGATACAAAATATAATATTTCTGAGATAGAATCAGCTGGATTCAATGAGTGTTTGGATACTGGAATGAGGTACAGGGAAAAATAGATAACCATTCATGTGTTCAGGTGGGTTGTCTAGAGGACCAAACGAGTAATACTCATCTATGTGTAATAAATAACTTTATATCAAGAAGAAATTTTACATGAAGAAGGCAGCCCAACACAGTCCAACTCAAGTCCATAGCTCCAGTGCTTGCGAGGGTCCCTTATGGACTCACGTAGCTGTAAGCCAATACTGACCAGCAAGGGGTCACAAACTGGTGAATCCTGGGGAGCCAAAGTTGGTGGGAAAATCCCTACAGCTTTGAGGGCCAGGCAGCCAGCAGTGGGCCACCCCTGGAGGCAAGCCCAGAATCCCACTGAAGTCTCGCCAAGGAAGACAGTGAAGTAGCAGGAGGAGAGGAAAGCTCTCACTCTCTTCCTGATGAAAAGGTCGTACCCCAAGGAGGCATCCCAGGCTGTGACTGATTGGCAGGTTGAACTCTGCCCCTAGTCAGGAGTAGCTCTTTGACATCATATCTAACGACTTTTTGTTGGAAGATTGTACTGCTGATAATACTGTGAACTAAAATCAAGAACATGCCAAGAGAAAAAGGACCGCGCAAACCCTAGACCAGAAATAAACACCACCCACAAAATGTCTTCAAAGGAAATAACAATACTATATATCATGGATCTCATCGCTCTGTGAGCAATGGGACATTCATTGTTAGAAATAATGTTATCTTTCTCTTTGTGTTATTATGAGGATTACATCAATCGCATAATGCATTTAAAACACATTAAATTATATTTTCCTGGCCTCAGAGTCAGGCAAATAGTAGAAATTTAATAAATGCCAGCTGTAACTCTCATATGACTGATAAGAAAACTGGTGATCACTGTCATGTGCAAAGATATTGACTTCTTTTCTCCCCTCTTTTTGCATCTAGTACTTGCATTCCATTCTACAAGCAACAATTCTTTGTACACACTATATAGTTGTTCGACTATAATTTCCCTGAACCTAAAGAAAACTGCCCCTCACACTGATTGCAAATTCCATACACATCATCTTCTTACCATTGTATCTAATGTGTGGGGTTATAATTGCCTCTCAGAGAATTCAAATGATAATTTTTTTAAGTGATGGCCTTGCCTATGGTTGAAATATTTAAACAAAAGCAGTAAAAATTAAAATTAAAATCAAAACCAAGAATCTTAAGACAAATTTATCAATATATTTTTATGATAGAACATTAAGTCTAAAATTCTTTCATGTTACTTTACAGGGTAACTGCTTTAAAGGTAATCCCTGTGGGTCCTCCACACAGAAACAGCACAGGGCAGCTGCATCTCCATTTTTGAATTTAGGATTATAATGACCGCTGCTAATGCCATTTTCTTCAGCTCAAAAGAGAAAAAGAACTCCTTTATTATGAAAAAGAAATTCTATTTATCATACAAAAATAACAGTTAAAGTTAAAGGGTCATTCAAGTTTCAGTTATTATTTTATTGCTTTGCAGATTGATTACTTTTAAAATGGATGATGAATTTTCAACCAAATTTGGTAAGCTTTAACATGCAAATCATAAAAATGATTCCTTATCTAATTACATAATTTTCAAGTCACTTTTGGCTTATAATAAATGTCCCATGGCTTTCCTTACAGAGAGGGAATATCCTGGGCAGAGGATGCTTGTCTTCTATCCTTTAGCAGTTGCATTTCTCAGCTATTTTGATAAAGATAGCTTTGTGTGTGATAGTTACATGATTTCATGTATACTTGCTAAATGAGTGTAGAGTTGGAATCTAGCTTATCAACCAGGTCACAGTCTGATGATGCCTCCTTGTGGGAGTGGCCTTCTGTTGAGAATGCTGGGAACTTTCTCTCCAATTCACCTTCCTGTTGACAAGCCACGTGGAGCCACACTGAGACCTGAGCTAACCATGCAGAGGAGACCTGCTCCAGCTCTGTGCTGCTTCTACCCCTACTGGACCCACAAGACTTTCACTCACCAATCTGTGATCTCCCTCCATTCTGCATCTTTGCATGTGGTTCTGTGAGTCTGAAGAGAGATTTATGGACTAGTATCAGACTTATGGGCTATTATCAGATTTATGGGCTTGATCTGGCCTGGGCTGGGCTGGTTTCTTGACATACAATATTACTGTTTGCTATAAAGTTCCTTCTTACACATATATGGGTGCCCCTGGATTTGTTTCTCTAGTCGACCTGGTCTAACACCTTGTGAAACTCATATGTTCTGTGATGACAACAATGAAACTTCTGGAGAGTACGTGGAGGACCAAACCAAAGACCAAAGAACGCCTGAGCTCTCTAGGGAGAAAAACAACAAATAAATATTCCCTGTACACATCGTTGCAAAAAATACAATTTATGTGTCATGGTGTATAGATAGAATGACTTTAGCACAGGGATGTTTATATAATTTACAGGCATAGTTTTCATTTCAGCATTACAATACCTCTCTTATTGGAGCCTAAACCAAAACAATAGCTATCTCTTATGGAGCCAGAGCAAAACTAAATTGCTCAGCTTAACCAACGAATAGAAGTTGTTGGTTTTATGAACCCGAGCAATTTTAAAAGAACAGTTATCTATCACAATCCCAGTCAGAACACCATGACCAATCCTCAATCTTCTCTCATCTCCACTTTCACTTTCAGCTTGTTAATAGATCTCTTTCTCTGGATGTTTATATAACTTGGGATCAAATCTAAAATAAAACACAATATTCAATGTCATGGGTTAAACTGTGCCCCCCTCCACAGATATATTGCAGTGTTACTGCCCAGCCTGTGAAAATGACCTTGTTTGAAAATGGTATACTGTTATTAGTTAAATTACTGTGAGGCCATGTTGGAGTATGGTGGGCCTTAATCTAATCTGAGTCCTTACAGAAGAGGAAGAGAAATAGATGGGCAGAATGATAATCTGTAGGTAGCATCTATAAGGGGTTTCAGGGCTGCCAGCAGCTGGGAGAGATCAGCAAGAATCTTCCTTTAAAAACTTAGGAAGAATTTGGCAAGGCCCATGCACTGACTTAGACTCTAGCTACAGAACTATGAGACAATAAATTTCTATTATTTCAAGTTACCGATCTCCCAATACTTTGTTTCATCTGTCCTGGGAATCTAATATATCCACCAAATATAAACTCTCCAAATATACTGAATACTGCCTCAGTCACACTGAAGTATAATTTATATTATAGCATCTGAAGTTTATTTTTACACGAGTGAAAACAAATAGATACACTTTTACTTGTCTCATCTATTGTCCACTCAATCACCTACAGAAAAACTATACTAATAATGTCACTGTTAGGGTGCTTTCCAGAACTATTTTGATCAGTAGTAATTATTTTACATATTAGCAATATATACATATGTATCTATTATATATCATTAAAACATATCATTGGAATAAATTATTTTAAGTATGTGGATTTTATGTAAGAATAAAATTAAGTTATTGATACTGAGTAAAATAGAAAAATAAGCATTCGAACTTTTGACTGGCCCAGATCTTCTAAATAACTGTAGTTGCTAGCTATAAGCTATTTTTAGGGGAATTATTTATATTTCTTTTCACTTCTACTTGAGATGATTTTATGTGGAAAACACCAGTGAAACATTCTCACAAGTATGCACAATTATATTTTTAATTTATAGTTTTTATCAATAACCAGAGTGGGAAAACTAAGCCTTGATGGGATATTTTGCAGGTGGTGGATATTAATGCTTAATGTTTATAATATTTTCAAATGACTGTAGATATATCCACATAGGAATTGGAGATGTTAATATCTCTTTTAGAAGCACTGTATTTGTAATCTCTCTCTTTTTATTTTAAAATAAGAAGGAACATAGCATTGTGTCACATCAAGGTATAAAAATTAGCACAGTTCTCCTATCCCATCTCTGATTTTGTATCAATTTGGCTAAGCCAGGATTCTCAGTGTCTTGGCAGTTGAAATATCCCCCTATGATGTGACTGTGTTAGTCTATGTTGACTAGAGAAACAAATCCGGAGACATTCATATATGTATAGGAAAGAGCTTTATGTCAAAGAGCAATTGTATATAAAGAAAACATACCATCCCTGTTGAGATCAAGTCCATAGTCTGATAGTAGACCATAAGGCTGATACTAGTCCATAAAGCTTCTTTAGACTCACACAGCCACATGCAATGATGCAGAATGCAGGAAGAGCTCAGGCCAGTGGGTGAAAAGTCTTGTGGATCCGATGCGAGTGGAAGCTCCACAGGCTGGTGCAGGTTGCCTCTGCACGGCTCGCTCTGCATGGTCTCCGCATGGCTCCACATAGCTTGTCAACTGGAAGGTGAAGCAGAGTGTGTGTGGCCTGCTTCCAGGGAGGAGGAGAGGAAGGTCCCAGAATCCTCATGGGAAGGTCATGCCCACAAGGAAGCATCATCAGGCTGTGATGTGATTGACAGGCCAGACTCCACCCCTACACCCTATTTATCCAATTAACGTGAAATTATGTAACTGCCACGGTGACCTAATATAATCCAATCAGCACCATGATGGAATCTGCTGTGAGCCAAGCTCTTACTTAAATCGTAAGTCCTGAGGACATCTCCATGGGAGTGTGTCCTGCTTGAGATTTACAGAGAGGACTGTGGAGAGCTTCGATCTTCTGACTGGCCCAGATCCTGCATCTGTCACATTGATCCTTGGTTTTTGAGCTAATGGCTCACCATATTGTCTTTTGACCCCGAGTTCTATTACCTGCCAACACTAGGAGCCATCCGAGCCAAATGACCTTGGATTTGTTTGATTCTGCTAGCCACGGACCTAATCTGTTAACATCTATGGTTTCCCTGCTTCCTAGTTCATCAACCACAAAAACTGCACAATTCAGGAAGAACCCCCAGCTTCATATTTGATCCACAGACCTGTCTTGGCTTACCTGCTTCTTTAAATGTCTTAGCCACTTTTCTTGATATACACGCCTCTCTTTATACACCTATATACGTGTCATTGGTTTACTTCTCTAGAGAATAAAAAACACACAAATATATTGTATATTTTTAAAACATTATCTTTGCTATCATTGTATATATTGTTAAAGAATATTTGCATCCAAGTACCAAGGCCAAAAAAGTGGATATACCTTTGAAAAATGGATGCAAAATATTATGAAAATAGATTAAACTATAGCTACTTATCTCTAAAACATTGTTAGTTATTAAAAGTGGAAATGTGCCTACTGTCAACGTTTGGCAACAGTTTATTTTCTAGAAAGAAGACTTAAGGGTATATAGAGGAGGATAAATTAAAAAAGTATTTCTGCTGGGATTTCAGTTCATACATGTACAGGTTTTATGGGAAAATAACACTGGGAAATATGACGAGGACTGTATTCCCTAACTTATAACAAAGGGAATCTGGAAAGCCAGTATTCCATGGTAGGAAAACCTCCACTTTGGTAAGTTAGAGGTAAAATCCAAGTACATTATCCACTTTAAATATCCCCACAGATTCTCTCCTTAACAATCATGCTGCCTTAAAGTGAGCACATGGTTGATTATATCTCTCCTTGGAAGCAGACATCCTTCCCTGTCTTCCCGCTGTGTCACCCACCCCCTCACACCTTCCCCCAGTGCAGGTATTCGGGTTCCTCACCTATGAGCTCAGGGACCTTAATGTAGGTACCACCCACCTTGTGATGCATGTAACTACTGACTGTGCATAACTTATGGCTACCTATATATGTCCCAAGATAGTAAAGATTTTATCTCTTCTCCCAGTTCCAAGTGGACCATCAAGGGGAGCTGAGGTGAGCATGCTACCATCAGTGTGTCTGACTCCTTTATTTTCTTCTTTCCTATCCTCTATGACTTTCCTATAATCTTAGACATTATTGCCGTACAAATACATGTACTGGCCCTTTGGGTATTGGAGGCTGGTTTCCTCGGAAAAGGTTTAATAGCAAAACGCATTTAAAGATTTCTTGACATTTAGTGGATGGCTGCTGACACGTTCATTCAGGAATACATTTGTCTAAATCTCCTTCTAGAGTCTTCAAAAAAGAATCAAAGGAGTACCTTCTGAAGGGATCTGCTGGACCAGTTCAATTCAAGGCAGAGAGCTCAGGTTAGAAGTTTTTGGTGACTTTTTTGGGGCAGATACCTATTCTTGAAGGATGCAGGATAATCACAGGGGCTTATTATGAAAAAACTTTTTAAACTTAAAAAATGTATTGGTAAAAAAAATGTGCTGAGGATTTGAAAGTAAACAAAAACTGCATTCTGTACCATTGTTTTATCTTGACTTTTTCTTTTTCATCAGACATATTTATTTCCATCTCGACAATGTGTGTGCTCATTCTTTGAGGATTCAAAGGTCTGTCTTATGATAATTTTCTTGGGAAACATTATTCCAATCACCCTATAGCCCTGGTCCTCTCCTGCAGACTTTATTCCACTTCCCAAACCCAAAGAACATGTCAGAGGAACATGGTTTGTGTCCCCTGAGAATACCAAAATGACCATTTTGCTGTGGTGCGACTTACAGAGTGCAGACTTTTTACAGAAGAATTAGAGACATGGAAACACTGTTCGAGGAAGTATACCGACCTAGATGGAGAACATTTTGAGAGATAATGGTTTCCCATTTATTTTTGTTTAATAAATCTAGGATTTTGTAGCAATACCTTTTGATTTACCATCATGTATTTGTAAGATGACAATGGTAGCAAACCTCTGAGAAGCAATGATAAAGTTACTACTTTTTATCCCAATTACTACATATTCTGATTTAAAAAACACATATACAAAATCTATTTCTCATTTTTATAGAATAAAACTTTCCAAAAACATACCTCTAAAACAAAGTGCTTAGTGTCCTTTTATTATCAGAACAAAAGCTTGCATGCACAAAAGCATAGTAAAGCTTACTATTAATTGCTTTTATATTTCCTACTGTATCATTCAATTGAAAAATTAGCATTATTGTGTGGAGCACAGAGCCTTAATATTATATTAGTAAGTGGATTTTTAACTTTTTTCCTTTTTTTTCCTTGAGCTATTGTTTGAATCTAATTTCTCAGCAAGCACCCATAGTGTTATGCTGAGTTCTTTTGAGTAAGAGTATATAAAGCAAAATGTATTTATGCAAAAGATGCAATTATTTTCAACATTTTTATTATGCTAAGCACTTCATGAAATTTTATAGATGGTTTCTCATTTAGTCATAATTAACATTTTTTTGCTTTGTTTTTAATTAGAATATCTTATCCCCACTATTTGGTGGAAGAACAAGGTACTTAGTGATTAAACCATCTGCTCAAATTGATAGTGGTGAGATGGGAGATTCACTCTCATGTTTGCGTAACTCCAAAGCACATGCTTTCCACGGGGCTTTCTCTTTGCACATCTGCTTCAATTGCAGCTGATGACAATGCGATATCTACACATATGTGGAGGGAGCATAGATCGAAACACAAGGATTACTTCATATGTGTAGAAACCATTATCATTTTATAGTGATACCCAAAATTAGTGGAAAATATTTACCAAATATTTAAATTTCTATGTATGATCATGAAAATGTTCAGAGATCTATAAGAATTATTATGACAACAAGGTATATTTGATGGGAGACAAAAACTTAGACATCTGCACAGTACAAAATAACTCAAGTATCTTAATATTATGCAAAAGCGTCTCTTAAGTAATGATTAAAAAATTGCTTGCAATATTTTAAGCAAGGCATTTTTAAAGAATATACTTAAAATGCTTCTTACTTCTGATTTATCCAATCTATATTAACCCCCTTGGGGGGGCGGCGGTGGTAAAGAGAGACGCCAAAGAGAACCACAGGAAGAGGCAGCAATAGGTGGCTGGAGCTCAGGATGAGGGAGGGGTGAGGAGAGAAATACATTCTTCATTCCCTTTGCTTGGTTTCATTACCTTTTTGAGAATCTAGAAGGATAATCTCAGCACATCCATTGTTACATGTGCTCTAAACTGTGATCAAAATGCTTATGTATCGTTCTTGACAAATGGAAGGAGAATCGTGTCACAAAGCTTCTAAGTGCCTATTAGAAACATGTCCGAGTTGTATTGTTAGACTGGCTCAGATTCTCAGCCTGATGGGGCAGGGTTGCTGTCTTCCCAGGTAAGTCTGACAGAGCATTCTGAGACATGTAATAAAGTAGCAGTAGAAACATGATGGGGAAGGCAGCATCTTAAACGCCAGATCACAAACTCTGAACAAAGTCCGGGTGACTCTTTCGGAATTCCATTACCAGTCTTGGTGTGTGTTTCAAGGGAAGCCTGCATTCAAAACTTATTCTTGGTGGTATACATTCTGGGATAAATGTTCATGTGCAGCACATAAGATTAGTCACAGCAGAATTCTTAGTGACTAATAAAATTTACCACTCTCTTCAATGATATTAATCAGTGGTTGTTCCAAAATGCCTGAGCAAACAGAGCACCTGAGTGCATGGAAAGATGGCTTGTGAATATTAGCGTATCAGCAAACCATATGGTGAATTAGACTTCTTTCTGGTAATTTACCAGAAGGAAGCCAAAATAATTAGAAATCACTCTCAATAACTGCAATTGCACACAGAAAATCAGTCACTGAAATAAAACCGTTTTCAAACTGCCTGTCTTGCAGGTATATGCCAATTGACAGACTACACTATTTTGTATCATCATGTGAAATGGGTTTTCTGACTGAATTTTAATCTGGGAGACCATTTGCCATCTGCTTTCTGTATTGGCTTGATTATGAGGAGGCTTGATTGTTTGTTTTTCTGATCAAGTCGACTTGCTCTGATCATGATGTTAGCCTGCCAAGGCCTCTCCAATTTCTTCTGAAGGAGATACATTGGAAGGAATATCCAATGATGTGCTCTGTTGTGTTTTTGTATTGAAATATAAAGTAATTGAAAATAGCTAACAGAATAAATACGAAGATACTGTGAGACAACTCCTCTCCATTTTTAATGTGCTTATGACCCACCTGAGATCTCGTTAAAATGTAGATACAATTCAGCAGCACTGGGTGGGCTCGAGGGTCTCTATTTCTCACTAGCTAGCTCGTAATGCCTATGCTGCTGATTTAGGGAGCACATATTGAACAACCAAGTCATAGCTATTCCTTGCTTCATTAAGCAAATAAGCAATCACAAAAGTACACTTATAATAATGGCTTCTTTACCAAAGGCAGTGCATATTTTCCTCTGTATTGTGCTCTTGATATTCAAACTTAAAACCAGGGAGTATCTCACCACATTCATGACATCCACATGGTAAAAAGGACAACATTATGTAAGAATAGATTTATTCCAGAAATACGACTGCTTTCTACACTAGATAAGACATTGGAACAAAAATACATGACCCTTGACCCCAAGAAAACTTTAGTTGCAGAGGTTGTCCATGGACTAATATTTACGTACTCTTGAAAGAGGAAATAGGGAAACTTAACCTAAAGAGGTTTTTCTGAGCAAAGAACATTTAGGTAAATTCTGAATCAAGTAGATGTTACCAGTGGAGTGGTGGGGAAATTGTTGAGTAGCAGGGAAGTTAGGTCCACATTTGTGGTGGCGATGTGGAGATGCAGACAGAAAGGTTAGGAAGCACAGTCTCATCGCTGACTTTGTAAGGCACATTGTAATTTTTAGAATGAAACATCTTGAGAGTAAAAGGAATACGACTTAAGAGCTACTTGATATATCCATTTTTAAAGCGCCGTCATAATGTTGCAGGATGACTTACATAGAAGAGAATAGTGAGTAAGAATGTTAGAGTGCTAAGAAATCTACCAGGTTAAAAGATATTAATGACTCAGAAAAGACAGTGGCAATGGAAATGAAGAGAAATTTGTATGCAAGTGTGTGGGTATTCTTTGAAAATAGATTAAAGATATTTTTGATCCATTGAATGTAGGAAGTAAAGGGGAATCCAGGAAGTGTCTGGCACAATACCTGGGTGGATGGTGGTACCGTTGGCTGTGATGGGAGATACTGCGGGAGGAAGGATGTTACTATTGTTGTTAAGTGGCAGTGTGAAGGCCTCTACTCCTAGCACCCCCAAGTACCACAGAACAAACCACTGCCCAGTTCTGCACCATCCTCACAATGGTTTTTAGGCTGGGGCCCATTGCTGGAGCCCCTGCATCAATCAGTCTAATCCGGGGCCTTCCTCTTATTCCTGTCCATTTTTTACGTAACCACATCAATAAATCTTGCCAAGTATCTTCCTCTTATCAGACAACCACCTACTTTACCAAGCATGATGTCCTTCATCAGGGACTGATTTCTCCTGATAACATCTCCAGAGTCCTTAATAAGAAGTCTCCCCACCCTGGATTCTAAGGCGCATTGCAGATTGGATGGTTCTGGTCGCCTATGGTACTTTAAATATTCTTTGCCAACACCTAATTCAAATGTACTACTTCTTCTTCTCCCTTTGGTAGTCATTGTCTAGCTTTCACTTGTGTGTGAGGCAATTAACAATATTATGACACTACGGTGTCGGGCACACTTTAGTGCTCAAAGTGACATCTTTTTGTTTTAATACTTAAAAATAGGTCTTGCGACACAGATTTGCCAGAAATTTCTTGCCTGCTGCTTCCAAGAGGATTGATTGTAGATTTAAACAAGATGAAATCCTTTAAAATGTCAGTCTTTTTGCCATTTATTATAATGGTGTCTTTGGGTTCAATTGTGAGGGTATTGGTTTTCTTAACAGCAAATTACAATCCAGACTGAAGGCTGTAGTTTGATTTTGTCAGCAAGGGCTTCGAGTCCTCTTGGCTGTCAGAGAGTCGGGTTGTCTAACATGCGTATTGCTGGTTGTTAATTGGCCTTCCCCCACTCCTGATGCACTGCTCTTCCTCTATCGTCCAGTTTCCTGATGATTTGCTCAGTATGCACACTGAATAAGTATGGGGAAAGGATACAGCCCTACTACACACCCTTCTTGATTTTCAACCACTCAGTATTTCTTTGTCCTGTCCACAATGACTTCCTCTTGGTCTCAGTGCAGGCTCTACATGGTGAAGTCTTTCGGAACACCCATTCTCCTCAAGGTTATGGATAGTTTCTTATGATCCATAGAGTGGGGTGCATTCGCATAGAATAAAACACAAATAAATATCTTTCTGGTTTTCTCTGCTTTTAGCTACAATTCAACTGATGTCAACAATTATGTACCTTGTATTATGTCCTTGTAAGGCCTACTGGTGCCGGGCTAAAATCTGAAAGATCAGAAGTTTGAAATTACCAGCTGCTCCTTGGGAGAGAGATGGGACTTTGTACATCTATAAAGAGGTACAGCCTTGGAAATTCACAGGGGCAGTTCTACTCTGCCTATATGGTTGCCATAGTTGCTATCAAGCCAAGATCAGTGATTTTGGTTTGGGGAGTTGATGAATTGGGTTTATGAATTTGGAGAGGCAAAACAACCACCCACCCACCCCAAACAATAACAACAACAGACTCATAGCCATTGAGTCTAAGTAAACTTGTAGTGCACAGCTGCCCTGCAGGTTTTCAAGGCTAACTCTTTATGCGAGTTGAAAGCCACATCTTTCTCCTGAGGAGCAGCTGGTGACTTAGAACTGCTGACCTCTGGCTAGTAGCCCGAAGCATAACCACAGTGACATATATCTATTTATATAATTTTTATCAAAGAAGCAATTCACACAATTGTAGAAGCATGTACGTTTAGTCCAGTTCAAGTGTGCGAGGCAGATGTTAAGCTGCAGGCTTTTCCTGACTCATATAGCTGCCACGACTGACCAACCAGGAAGCTGGAAGACAAACCGGGAAGATCATGGCTGATGGATGCAGGAATGGATGTTTCCAAGCTCTGTTCATCAGATGGCGGGCTCTAATGTCTCTCCTAGGGTAGGCAGGCTGTAGATTCAAATTCAAAAACTCGAGGTCAATAAGCCTGTGTAGGATCCAGACTACAAAACCCAACTATCGGAGCTTCATTCAAATAAACACCAGTCTGAAGCTCAGAGCTTGTGTGTGAGTAGTTCATGATCTCTGCCGCAATTGGTCATCTTTTGACTGATGATATTGAGTGTCTCCATCCTCTCTTGTATTGATGTAGTCAAACTTATTCCTATGAATTCTACTTAGGAAGGTCCCTGTTTATAATCACCATTTATGTTTTTGCCAAAACGGTATTTATAATTAAGAAGCGGTTTGTATAGCACAATTGTATCTATCTCCAGCTTTGCTTCTATCCCAAAGTCATATTTTCCAATTATCGACCCTTCCTCTCTGTTTCTAACTTTAGCATCCTGATGACCAGTAAATACAAATGCATTTTTATGGTCTGTTGGTCAATTTCAGACAGATGCGTGGTGGTAGTTGATATTAGGTGGGGTAGAAACATTGAGATACATTTTTAGTATGTTTTGCTATTGAAGTCTGTAAGATTCCCATCTGTGCTTGGTTTGGGGGAATTCCTTTTCCTGGACTTGGCCAATGGAAAGTTGTATACATGAGTTTGAGAATCGGAATGAAGATTATAGCCCGAGTGATAAAATCAGGGACTGTGCACATATCAATACCATTTGAAGACTGGAGATAGTTAGCATACTCTTTGTTGATAATGCAGAATATGAATATGTGTGCTTAGGATCAAGTTCTGATATAATCAACCATTTAAAGTCTCTGAAGAAGAGAAGTTCTCAGAGCTTACTGAGCATAATCCAGAAGTGTGCGGCATTCCAGAAAATAAGGGAATGAAAACAAGAAGGCCCACAAAATCAATCATGTTAAACAGAAATTAATAGTGATATGCGGACAAAGCACATGGATACTCTCATTCCTGATATCTAATTTATGCTCTCTCTTATTGAGAAAAGGTAATTTACTGTGTAGCAATCTAGCTGACTGAAAGAACTTTTGCAATGAGAGATTCTTTCAAATTCAGAATACTACTTGTTATATAGCTACTGATGGTAGTGGAAATTGTAGACAATAGTTATATGAATGATAATAAATAGTACAATTAGGACCCAAACAACATTTCTAAAATGAAATAAAAATTTTACCATTTTTCTTTTCCTATTTGACTGATTACTTTACAATGAGAAACAAACAAAACTCTCTTCCATTGAGTCAATTTTGACCTATAGCGACCCTAGACAGCAAAAGAATTGCCCTTGTGGGTTTCTGAGATGTTAACGCTTCATAGAAGTAGAAAGACCCATCTTTCTTACTTTATTTTTCTTAATTTAGATCATTGTGTTGAGGGCTCTTACAACTCTTGTTACCATTCATACACCAATTGTATCCAACATATTAGTCCATACATTGCCATCACCCTTTTCTAGACATTTACCTTCCATCGAGTCCTTGGAATCAGGTCCTCTTTTTCCCTCCTTCCCCCCTCCCACTCCAACCTTCATGACCCCTTGATAGATTATATGTTGTTATTATTTTCAAATCTCACACCAACTGCAGTCTCCCTTCTTCTCTGGTTTCTGTTGTTTTGCCCCGTGGATCGGTGTGTGTGGTTATGTGCCATTCATTGCAATCGGTACCCCCTCCCTCCCCACCTCTCCTCACCTTCCCCCTACCCTTTTGGTATCAATATTCCCGTTCCTGTTCCTGCGTTCCATGTGTTGTGAGTTTTACCTCTTGCCTATACCTATGTACATGCTCCTGTCTAGTCAAGAATGGAAAGAAGCACTGCAGTCATGATAGTGGGGGGTGAGAAGGTCTTAAGGGATCAGAGGTATATTGCATGATCCATCGGTGCTCTACATTACTCTGATTGACTAATTCCCTAGCTGTGACCCCACTGTGGGGGAATGTTCCATTGTCCACAGATGGGCTTTGGGTCTCTGCTCCAACCTCCCCCCCACGATCACTGAAGAGAAAATGGGTGCATAAGCAGATGTGGTGAAGACAGAGGGTGGTGCCTGGCTATTGAAAGATATAGTGTCTGGGGTCTTAAAAGCTTGAAGTTAAAAGCAGCCATCCAAGAGTGAAGCAACAAGCCCACATGGAAGAAGCACACCAGCTGGTGCGATCATGAGGTATCATCGGGACCAGGCAATTGGCATCAGAAGATTCACAACAAACAACAAACAAACAAAAATGTGCTGGTGAACCCCATCTTTCTACTTCTACTTTGCCCCACCAAAGTGGCTGGTGATTTCAATTTGTGACTTTCAGTTAGCAGAGCAACAATGACATAATATATTAATTGTTTTATCTATTTCTGGAGAGAGATCATGAAACAAGAGAATTTCAAAACATGAAAATGCTCATTTATTCAATCATATAGCAATCATTCTTTGTTAAGCTAAAATTGACCTATAATGAGAGCAAGTACAGTTATAGACTCAGATTTAATTGAGTTGATTAAACAATTAGAAGTCATTTATTTCAACTTTTCAAATGACTTGAGGATTGGTTAGTAACTTCTCTGCTAGGGAATCAGCCTACTTCAATGAAACAGAATCCAATGAAGCAGAGTCGTTCACCTTATGCAGGTATAACCTTTAATGTCTTGATATCCCTAACATGTAACAAATTTTAATTTTTATCTACCTGTATTGCTATAACACAAACAACACAAGTAGGAGGCTTTTAAAAACAGAATTTTGTTTTTCCACAGTTTAGGAGGCAAAAGTCTGAATTCATTTTACTGGTGCTAGGGGAAGGTTTTTGTGTTTTTGTTTATTCTTAAATAAATCATTTTATTGGGGGCTCATGCAACTCTTATCACAATCCTTACATATATCCAATGTGTCAAGCACATTTGTACATTTGTTGCCATCATCGTTCTCAAAACATTTTCTTTCTACTTTAGCCCTTGGTATCAGCTCCTCATTTTTCCCCTCCCTCCCCCACCTTCTCTCCCTCCCTCACGAACCCTTGATAATTTATAAATTATTATTATTTTTCCATGTCTTACATTGTCCGATACCTCCCTTCACCCACTTTTCTGTTGTCCATCCCCCAGGGAGGGGGTTATGTGTAGGTCATTTTGATCAGTTTCCTTTTTCTCCCCCCACTTTCCCCTTACCTTCATTATTGGTTCTGAGGGGTTTAATCTATCTTGGATTCCCTGTGTTTACAGCTCTGATCTGTACCAGTGAACATGCTCTGGTCTAGCCAGATTTGCAAGGTAGAATTGGATCGTGATAGTGGGAGGGAGGAAGCATAAAGAACCAGAGGAATGTTGTATGTTTCATTGTTGTTACACTGCACCCTGACTGCCTCGTCTTCCCGCCGCGACCCTTCTCATGTCCAGTTGGCTACTGGGGGAAGTTTTCACTGTCAGCTCTGTAGGAAGATCCGTTTCCAAGTTTCTATTCCTTGATGGTTTTTTGTATGACATCTCTCTTTCCCCATCTCAGCTTCTAGCTGTTTATTTAATCTCTTTACATCTAAAAAAAATCCAGTCAGAATACATCCTCCCCTCGCCCTTCCTCATTCCCCTAACAACCGCAGGCCTTTCCCAAATGGAATTACACCCACAGGGCATAGGGGTTAAGATCTGATTTTGACGCATGGTCACACAGTGGATCTGGAGTGAGCATAATTCACTCCAAAACACCACCTACAGGTCTTTCTTTTTCTGTTTGAAATTGGTGGCTTTGGCAGATTGAAACTCTGGTCTTGATATTCAGACCTTTGAAAGTATCACCATAACTTGTATATATTCTTCCGGGACTTCCTCAAGCACTTCAATGGTGTGGTCTCAGTACCTTTTCCATATTCAATAATTTGATTGCTATACTTTATCAGAGTTTCTATCTAGGGCTAAGCATTAATGTCAATCCTCTAAATGTAGTCCAAGCAATGGACAGTGTGATTATTGATTTGCATACAATATAAGGTTTATTACAGTGTTGTTGTTTTTTTGATAGCCACATTGTGCTGTGAGTCACGTTGGGTAAATACCCATCCAATTCTCTAAGTGATCTTTTGGAGACCTAGTAATATGAAGTTTCATAAAACTAATATATATATATGAAAGAAAAGACTTCTATAGACTCTTTTTATTTATTTCTTTCCAATTTCAACCACTTATCAGTTCTGTCCAGATAATTTGAGTACCTGATTAAGTCATACAATAAATGCATATTTTACTCTTATCATTGTTGCTAGGTGCTACTGAGTTAGTTCTGCCTTATAGAAAATCTATAAGGCAGACGGAGACACTGCCACGTCCAGTACAGGAGACAGATCTCTCCAGGGTCTGGTCTACATGTGACAGTGTCTCTCCATCCTTGCCTCTAAGGAGCATTCTGGTTGTATTTCTTCCGAGACAGACTTGCTTGACTCCTGGCAGTTCATAGTGCCTTCAGGATCCTTCTCCGCCGCCATCATTTAATGACTAGATCCTTGTTCAGTCTTTCTGACTCAGTGTCACGTGCATATGGGGGCGTGGAAAATACCATGGTTTGGATCAAGTGCACCTTAGTCCCCAAAGTAACATCTTTGTTTGGCAACACTTGAAAACGGACTTGTGCGGCACATTTACCCGATACGTCTTTGGATTTCTTGACTGCTGCTTGTGCAAGCAAGATGAAATCCTTGACAACTTTAATCTTACCAATTGGTCCAGTTTCGAGGATTTTTATTTCCTTTACATGGAATTGTAATACACACTGAAGGCTGTGATCCTTGATCGTCATTGGCAAGCACTGCACGTGCACCTCACTTTCAGCAAGGCATCTCTTAGTTTCCTTAAATAAATACATAAATACATATGCGATCCTGTTGCCATCTAATTCTTTCTGACTTGCCGTGACCCTTATAACAAAGTAGCACTTCCTTGTAGCATAAGACTGCCACCTCTTTCTCCTGCAGAGCCACTGCAAGTCTAGAACCACTGACGTGGGGTTAGCCCGCAGGGGTACAACCATGATACCGCCCAAACTGCTTCCTCAGTTTCCCCACCTACTCAAAAGTAGAGATCCATGTTATTACATTCAGATATCATTGTTTATGACATCTGAAAGCTGGGCAGTGAATACTTCCTCGTGAAGGCACGAGGAAAACGGATGCATTTGAATGACGGGGTTGGGGAAGAATGGTGAAAGCACCGTGGATTGCCAGAAGAATAAAAAGTTTGTCCCAAATAAAGTGCGGCCATGATGCTTCCGTGAAGCGAGGATGGAGCGCTCTCGCCTCGCAGACTTTGTTCACGTCACCGGGAGAGATGAGTCCCTGGGAAAGAGCATCATGGCTGCAAAGGCAGCATCACTGGAAAGGAGGAAGGCCCCTGACCAGGCCGATTGACCGGTGGGACCACAGGGACCTCAAACTGAAGAGCAACTGGGAGGATGGCACAGGGTCAGGCCGGCTTTCGTTCGAATGCGCATGGGGCCACTGTGAGGAGTAATGGCACCTAACAACAACAAGAGGTACCGTATATATTTAGTATAAAATTTGATCAGTTACTCAAACAACATCAATAAGTCATTCATGAATAAACTGTTCAGAGCTGGCCCATTGTCAGAGAGAGCTTTTCAAAATCAGACTCGACAGGGATATTAATGGAACCACTAACCAGATCTCAACTGCCGTTCCTCATTCAACAAAGAGCAAACCAAGCACACTCTCATTCTGCCAACAGTGCTCCATCGGGCCGCTGGACCTTTTCAGGCGCGCGGCCCATGCTGTGCTGTAGCAAGCACATCACTACATCGACCTCTAGTGAACAAAACAATCTACAAAAATTGCATTGTTATTTCTCTGAAGGAAAAAAAGAAAGATCTCTAAAGTGGAGAGACTTGGAAATCAGCATAAAGAACGTTGTAAACCTGGCTATGAAAATCCATATGTCAGGATTCCCAATTGGTGGGTTAAAGGGGAATAAAAGGTTTACTTAAGAGTTTCAATGACAAAGAAATAATTATGGTAAACATGGTAATACACCAGTAAATGTTCAGGCTCTTAATATGTGGGATAGCCTTGCTTTAGTATTGATTCTATATGAAAATCACCTTCCTGTTTCAGAATCAGAGGCAAGGCTCTTGAGATTTTGTGTGTGTGTGTATATATATATATATATATATATATATATATATATCAAAAAAATACAGTCATAAAGATCTTTAGTACACTATTTTATATACTATAAATCTGTGTTGATATTATAGCTATAAAATGTTTGGCTAAGCATACAATAATAATAAGCTAATCATACTGCATTGCCTGAGAGAAGAGTAACAAAATAAACTATTCCTACCTAATATGGATTTTATCACCCTATTATATAGTAAATATTTAAAGTCCATTGTCTTGCCTCTACTGAAAAAGCTTTAGGGCCTCAGCATTTCTTAAGTTAAATGGATCACATGTAATGTTAATATGCCCAGTAAACAATTGCAGATGTAGTTTACCCATTTGGGGCTTCCCAGAAAAAACTCACATTGAAGGTGATTTATCAAAGCCTGATATAGCAGAGTTTTGTAACTGGACATGTAAAAGCCGTAGATTAAATCTACAAGTACACAAACACGTCTCTTTTCTAAGTTTCTCTGAGTTCGTGTGCCACTAACAGAAAGCAAACAGCCCTTTGCTTCGTCAGCACACCTTATTCCTAATTAGGAAAGACTCCGGGGATTAAAAAAAAAAGTACAACTTTGATCTCTATATTCTTTCATGTAAGGTTTTTTAAAAAAAATAGCATTTCTAAACATTTTGTAGTAAAATGATTTTAGAATCGCAAATACTTGCACAAAAATGTACACAGTGGTCTGTTGTACCCAAGATCAAGTTTTCTGCAATAGTGAGAGCTTGTATCAGACAAAAGAAAAACCAGAAACTTGACATTGCTGTGCATACAGATCTCATTAGACAAGCTCATTTCAAGTCCAACCATGCAGTCTGCGTGTGCGTTTCATTTTAAAGGTTTTATCACAAGCGTATGTTTGTCACTATCTCTACACTCAGGACACAGAACTCTGTCTTCCCAGTCTCCTCTGCACTAGCCCTTGACAGTTTCCCCTCTGCCTCCTGCCCCATTCTTAACCCTTGGCAATCATTAATCAATTCACTATCTCAATCACATTGGTATTTCAAGGGTGTCATATGAATGGAATCATACAGCATGTAGCCTGTTGTTACTGGCCTTGTGTAGGATAATTCCCCGAGATCTGCATAAGTGGTACTTGTTTCAAAACTGTCTGTCCCTGTTGTTTATTGCTTTAGACCAGTGGTTCTCCACCTTCCACATGCCGCAATCCTTTCATACACTTCCTCATGTGGTGGTGACCCCCAACCATAACATTATTTTCCTTGCTACTTGATAACTGTAATTTTGCTACTGTTATGAATTGGGCGACCCCTGTGAAAGGGTTGTTCGACCCCCAAAGGGGTCACGACCCAGAGGTTGAGAACCGCTGCTTTAGTGTATGTTATGGTGTGTGCATATCACAATTGTTAATCGATTAACCTGTTGAAGGACATTTGGGTTATTTCCAGCTTTGAGCTCTCAAATAAAACTGCTGTGGAGATCCCTGTACAGGTTTCCTATGAATATCATTTTTAATTTCTCTGGGATAAATACTAAAGGACAAAATTAGTGAGTAGTATGCTAAGTCCATGAACTCCAAGTCTATTTTAATTCCGCAATTGCAAAATCAACAGGCAACGTAAATGAATGAAACTGCTAGGGAAGTGGAGCATATGCAGGAGTATGGGACTGTGCATAGTAGAAAACACAGGCGTGGCTGAAAGAAGACCCTGGCAAAGATACTGTCCATATTTTTAGACATGGGGACTTTTCTAGAAAATCTAAAGTACAAGTTGTTTTTAAACTGAACTTTCCTGATGTACATTGTTCCAAATTTTTGAAAGATACTGTCTTACTCATCAAAAGTCTGAGGATTGAGTGTGGCCTCCCAAGTCACATCAAGCTCACTGCCATCGAATCAACGCCAGCTCACAGCAACCCTCTGGGACAGGGTCGGACTGCCCTGTGAGTTTCTGAGATGGTACTTTCTTCCACAGAGCGGTTGATGGTTTCAGACTGCTGTCCTTGACCTGAGCAATCCATGCAGGGTTCCCGTGGGTTTGACCTGCAGATCGCAAACAGAGCATTATGTGGTGGAGCAAGAATGCCCCAGCGTCGAAAGGAAAATAAATATCTTCAGCATTCAAGATTCAAATATAGAAAATGTTGACAACCAGACCAGGTCTAGTGTGCCTCCGAGAGGGGATCAGCTGACAAGTTTTTAACCCTTCCAAGGTAGCTTCACCCCTTTGATCGTCTTGGCCTCCCTCCAATGTGCACTGTTTAGAAACCACCGTCTTGCCTTCCACCTGTGAGAGATAGAAGGAGCTCACTGGTGGCTTAATTCATACTGGGGTTTATCTCAGATGGGTTATACGTCATTGGAGGTCACCCTCTTGAATGTGTGTAATGTGTTTATCTGAAACCCAGGAAACCTAGGATTGATGAACCTATACGGACAGCAAGTGGAATAAGGGTTTCTTGTGGGGAGGGGTACAGTGGTGTTGGTGGTAGGTGGGGTTGGAAAAGGGAGCAAGTATCCTGGAGTCCAGGAAGGAAAAGAGTTTTTGGAAACTGATTGTGGTAGCAATTGTACTGCTTGACATGACTGAACTATGGATTGATATGATATCTTTATAAACTCCCAATTAAAAATAAAATTTTATAAAGAAAGAAAATACTAAAAATAAATAATCAAAGAAGGCTAAAGAAATATAATAATCTTTTATAGGGTGAAACTGTGATTCCTAAACTTGAATGGGCTTACAAATAACCTGGGATCTAGTTAGTGTGAAGATACAGCTCCAGGAGGTGGGAACTTGGGATTATGACTGAGATTCAATTTCGCTAACATACTCCCTGGCAAAGCAACTATTAATGAACCTACATTAATTTGTCAGTTTGTGGGTCATATTTTATCTTTATATTTGGCATAATTATATCTCACATCTTAGTTCAAATGGTACTCTTAAAAAGACTAGAGATTTTATAGTTGCAAGCCACAAATGGAAGAGATTTTATTTTTTGCTATGGTTGATTTAGGACCAGTGGAAGTATTTGATGGATTTGGAACTATGAACATAATATCCATATAACAATATAAAACTAGAAGGATAATAATATGATACCAAAATCAAACTATTCATTTATGGAATTTAGAATAGGATATTATCCTGGCAAGGTAAATCCAAAAATAGCATACTTTGGGGAATTTACATATTAGTATCTAATATAAAGTAGTTACAGGGAAGGTCAGACGACAGCATTTATTTAGCTAAGGCTAAATAAAGCATATTAATTTTAATACACTTGCATATTTAGTCAGAAGTCACTGTAAATGAGCAGGAGTTATAAGGAATTGACTGAACGGCAGTGACTTTTAGTTGGTTTTGTTGGTTTGAGTATTGAAAGTAGCCCTGGTGGTCTAATGGTTACAGCACTCAGAAGCTGGCAGTTAAAACCAGTAGCCACACTATGAGAAAATGTTTACTTGCCTGTGTAAAAATTTTCTAAAAGAACAAAACAAAACTCACTACCATGGAGTCAATGCCAACTCACAGTGACCCCACAGGGCAGGGAATAACTGCCACTATGAGTTTCTGAGAGGGTAACTCTTTGGAAAACCCGGTCTTTCTCCCCGAGAATTAGAAACTCGGGTGGTTTCAAACTGCTGACCTTGAGGCTAACAGTCCCATGCATCTATCACCACTATCACCACTATCACCACCCAGGGTCCTTTCTGTAAAAAATGCAGCCCAAGAAATCTTATCTGTAGTTGTGCAAAGTAGTGAATGTGCTGGGCTGTCAATGGAAAGGCTGGATGTTTCTGAGACACCCTCACAACGGTGTCTAACAGAAAGGCCTGGTGATCCACTTTGGGCAAACAGAACAGAACAAAATACAGTCCCTGGAACCCTCTGGAGCAAAAGGTTACTCTGGGCCTGCCCTGGCTTAGAGTCCTCTTGAAGGCAGCTAACGTGGGGATGAAGAGAAGAGGCTTATGTGTGAAACCCGATCCAAACCGCCTCGCAGTGCCCATCTGCAGCAGGGCTGAACTGCTCTGGTGAGTGTCAAGACTCTTGATGGAAGCAGAAACACTCTTCTTTCCCTACTGTCTGTAAAGAAAATTTAAATGGACCTGAGACTCCTAGATACACTAATTTTACATTAAATAAGAGAGAAACAATCTTTCTTTGTGCTGTAGTTCTACCTGCCTCAATTCCACATTAATCACAGTGTCTGAAATTGAGTAAATGCTCAATCACAAATTTTTAAAGAAATGGAATAGTCTATTTTGATATGATACTGTTGTTAGGTGCCATCAAAGTGGCTCGGACTCACAATGATCTTATGTATGATTGAACAAAACACTGCCTAATCCTATACCACTTTTTAAAATGTATTGGTAATTCTTCGTGACAGGGCTTTTATCTGAGAAATAGACTTAAAATATTTTTTGTGGTGACAAAAATGTTATTGTTGTGTTTAAAGATTTTTTTTCAAAAGATCTGTACGATTCTTTCTTAGGTTTACTTTTCAGATTATTATATCTAAAGCATATTTTAAAAATGGACGTAGATCTAAAACCCGTGTTTATGGATTTCATCTTTTAATCTCTTTATTAATGTACAGATATCTTTTACACTTATTTTGGAGGGAACACTATCATTTGTGGAAAATGGATGATCAGACTTAGAGACGGTTCTAACTCCACTTACTTGATACAGGGCAATGGATATTCCATGGACCCCTGTGAACCTTGGTGTCCTCATCTTTCAATTACGTAAGATAATAATTTTAGCTGGAATTCTAGAAGGATTGTTGGTAAGAAAAAAAAGAGGGATGATTACAGATTGATTTCCGGCTGCTGCCAGGACTAGGCAGAGAGCTGCCTTAGAGATGTTCCTGCTTTTAGCTAATACCTTGTGAGGCAAATTTTATGAAGATCACAGTACAGAGGAGGAAACCAAGACTTCTGGATTTAAATAAT
This sequence comes from Echinops telfairi, assembly GCF_000313985.2. NCBI lineage: Eukaryota > Metazoa > Chordata > Mammalia > Afrosoricida > Tenrecidae > Echinops > Echinops telfairi. Next base: position 46,006,983 of record NW_022103920.1, on the reverse strand, counting down.
TTACCTTCGGGCATTGATAGAGTGACCGTGGCAGCTACAGAGGGCAAGTAGGGAAGTCGCACATTTCTAACTCATTGCATGACATGAATCAGCGTAAATCCAATTCCTACTCGGAAAGGGGTCCAGGATTATTCACACTTCCGCCTACTCGGAGTTAGCTCAGATTTCATGCCCACCATCCCTTGTTGCTGCTGCTGTTAGAGGCTGTGCAGCCAGTCCGGACTCATGGAGACCCTGTGTTCAACAGACTAAAGCATTCTCTGGTCCTGCGCTATCCTCACAAGTGTTCTTATGTTTGAGCTCATTACTGCAATCACTGTGCCAGTCCATCTCATCAATCCACTGCCTTTTCATTGGCCCTCCACTTTCCCAGCCAACCTTAAGTAACTCAAATCGTCCCTGTTCACCAAGGGCCAGCTCATTGGGTACCAACCCTAGATCCAGTAATAGGTACAACTTCGTGCACATTAAATTAGCTGTGGCATCCCTCTCTATAGGCTCCTCCATCCCATGCCTCTATAAATCTCCCTGCTCCAACTTTGCACCTTGCTCTAGGCTAGAATACAAGTTAGAAGGACTCTATCAATAAAATCAACTGCAAGAGTAGCCTTTCTCTAACCTAACCACCCCCAAACTAAGTCAGAATCTCATTGCCCCTTTTGAGTTCATTTGTACCTCACAAATCTGCTTGAAAAATGTACAGAGACTACATTTTTTGACAGTTGCCCCCTTACTTTAGCCTATAGGGATTCAAGGGAAGAGATGCATCAGGAAATGAGTTTCCAGTCCATGGCTTTTGCCATCCTCAGGAAAGTGGCACCCTGATATTTGTACAGGTGTTCTTGTTAACCCAGGAGCCCTCAGAATGCCAAAAGGAAACTCTAAGGGCCAAGCTGCTTTCTAATAGTCATTGGGTCCTCAATGCACATTTATGAGTAATCCAATCAATGGATATGAATGCTTGATTGAGTCGTGACATTCTCCTGTCTTGAAGTTATTTGAGTTCCAATGATATTTACACAAGTTTAGGTGTGGCCTGGCTGTTTTATACAAACTAAGATAGCTTCATTTCCAGAAAAATTTCAAGGGTTATTTGCCAGAAACGAGAGGTGAAGAAAGATATAACTGAGTTATTTGTCACTCATGAGGACACATTTGGGCTTTAAAGCTAGGGAATTTCACTCAGTCTTTTTTCTGTTTGTTTTGTTTTCAAAGTCAGTTTAGTAATACTATTTCAAGCCCCAATACAATATCTGTGCACAAAGAAGTATCTCATCAAATAATATAGTAAGTCCCCAAAGACTTCAAAGCATTATCTGAGGTTGTTCTCATAACTACCCTATGAGCTGATCTGGGATCAATTTTCCCAGGATAAACTGGTTCTCCAGTTTAAAAAGGCTTCCAAGGATCAACCAGCTTGTTAGGGAATTACTGAAGATAAAACCTACGGCTCTATTTGAGACCTAATGGGTATCTGAATCAATCAAGTATTTTGTACTCTGTTTATTCATTTTGGTGACACTTCTACAAATCTTGTGTCAAATACCAAATCAGGCAGCAAATGGGATGGAATGAACAGGCGGGACAGTATGTGAGTGAAAGGTGACAGCCAGTCTTCCATCAGTCACACGCTAGTGTCAAAAAAGAGGTTTCTTCTTTATGAAAGCAAGCATTCTCTTTTTAGAAATCCCTGACCAAAATTAATTTGTCATTAGCTTTTACTTCTATCCCAAATTACAAATCCCTTTTCTGAGTTCTAAACCAGGTTTACTTAATTTAAATTTCAGAAGATACAACTAGATTGAGAGACAGAAACCATCTTGAAAGCTGACATCCCATCATATTAAGATAGTTGTTGTAAAGAGCCACAGAGTCACTTTGACTCAGAGCAACACAATACACAACAGAACGAAACACTGCCCAGTGTTGTGCCATCCTAATAATGGCTCTGATGCTTGAGCCCATTGTTGCTTGCAGCCACTGTGCCCATTCAGCTCCTTAAGGGTCTTCCTTGTTTCACTGCCTCTCTATTGTACCACGCAAGCTGTGTTCTCAAGGACTAGTTTCTCCTGACAGCACGTCTAAAATAAGTCTGGCGAAGTCTTCATCCTTGCCTCTAAGGAGCACCCTGGCCTTACTATTTCCAAGACAGATTTGTTTGTCTAATTAGCAGTCCATAATATTTTCAATGTTTTTCTTCATCATCCCAATTCAAATGCATTGATTCTTCTTCGGTCTACCTTCTTCAATGTCCAACTTTCACATGCTAATGAGACAACTGAAAATACTATGGCCTGGTTCAGGTGCACCTGAGTCCTCAAAGTAACCTCATGGCTTTTTGACACTCTAAGGAGGTCCTGTGCAGAACATTTACACAAGGCTACTCCTCTTTTGATCTTTTGATTGCTTCTTTCATGAACATTGATTGTGGATTCAAGTAAGACAAAAGCCTTGACAATGTCAATCTTTTCTCTATTTGACATGATACTGTCTCTTGGCCCAGTTGTGATGATTTTGATCTACCCTACATAGAGTTGTAACTCATACTGAAGGCTACAATCATTGATCTTCATCAGCAAGTGCTTCAAATTCTCCGCACATTTAGTAAGCGAGGTTGGTTTATCTGCATATTGCAGTTTGTTAATAAGCCTTCCTCCAATCTTGATGTCATGTTTTTCTTAATATAACCCAGTTTCTTTGGTTATTTTCTCAGCATACACAATGAACGAGTATGATGAGAGGATACAGCTATGATGCACAAGTTTTGCATGAGCACAATGAAATATTCTGGAATTCCCATTCTTCGTAAGGATATCCACAGTTCGTTATGATCCACATTGTAGAATACATTGGCATTTTCACTAAACTTGAGTAAACATCTTTCTGGTATTCTCTGCTTTGAGCCTGGATCCATCTGACATCAGCAGTTATATCTCTTGTTCCCCATCTATCTTCTTCTGAAACTGACCTGAATCTCTGACAACTCCCTGTCAAGGTACTGTTACAATACTTGCTGGATGATACTCAACAACATTTAGACACACATGTGATATCTGTGATATTTTTCTATGCTTTGAATATTCTGTTGGATCACCTTTTTTCAGAAAGGGTACAATATGGATCTCTTCCAGCCATTTGGTGATGTAGCTATTGTCTAAATTCCTGGCATATGTTGAGAATCTCTCTCTCTCTCTCTCTCTCTCTCTCTAAAAAAAAAAAGAAAGAAAAAATGAAAAGAAAAGCGAAAAAGAAAACATGGTAGTACAATTGTAAGTACTCAACTGCTAACTGAAAATCAGCAGTCAGAAGCCAAGACACCAGTGAGCGATTTACTACATGGGAAACACTATCAGGCAGTTCTAATACATCATGTATTGTTGCAATGAACCTCTTTGTAAAAAGCTTCTTTAATCTGTTTACTTTTCCTGGAATCAAAATAGTCTCCCTATATACATGTCTCATAACCTAATAACCGCACAGAATGAACATAATGTTCAATTTTTTTTGCTGAGCTTTGATCATTTAAACATTAGTTTTCAGTAGTAACTGTTTATCTACTTAGTGTCTCAGTTTCCTAACAAGTAAAATGGAGTGATATTACATTATCTTGCTAGAGAATTATAAAATTAAATGTTAATACTCATAAAGTAATTCGCACAAAGTCTGACTTACAATAGAAGTATAGTAATATCTTCAAATAAGATAAAGATGTTATAACAGCATTATTGTGAAATTAGGGACAACTGATTAGTGTATAAAGAATACATCTCTGTACAAATATTTATATGGCAATACACTGAGGCAGGAAATGGACTTTGGGCCTTTGCTCATACCCTCCCTCAATACACGAAAATTTTGTTCTAACAAATCAGTGTTTGAGATGTTCACACTCCCGACACAATCGCTTTGCTGAAGACAAAAGGGGTGCATAAGAAAAGAAGGTGGATGGTACCTGGCTATTAAAAGATATAGCATCTGAGGTCTTAAAGGCTTGAAGTTACACAAGCTGTCATTCATCAGAGAAGCAAAAGTCCACAAGGAAGAAGCACACCACTGGTGCGATCATGAGGAGTCATAGGGACCGGGTAATAGGTATCAGCATACACATAACAAACAAACAAAAACATATTTTGAGGATGAGGGCAGGTGGAACAGAGATCCAAAGCCCATTTGTAGACAATGGGACAATCTCCCCACAGAGGGGCCACGGGGAAGAGATGAGTCAACCCAGTTGCAGTAAAGCATCAATGAAACACACTATATTTCTCTGGTTCCTTGAGGCTTCCCACTACCAAGACCCCAGTGCTGCTTCTCAATTCAGACTATAACAGAACATGTACACAGGTATAGGTAAGAGATGCACGCTCACGGCACATAGACCCCAGGAACAGGAGTGGGAATAGTGATACCAGAAGGGTAGGGGAAAGAGGGGGAGAGGAAGGGAGAAAAGAGGAACTGATCACAATGATTGACACATAACCATACACCCCTCTCCAGGGGGAAGAACAGCAGAAAACATGGGGGAAGAAAGACAGCGGTCGGTGTGAGATATGAAAATAATAACAATGTACAATCTATCAAGGGGTTATAAAGGTGGGGAGAGATGAGGGTGGGAAGAGGAGCGGATACCAAGGGCTCAATAGAAAGCAAATGTCTAGAAAAGAATGAAGGCAACATACATACACATTTGTCTGATGCAAGCGATGTATGGATTGTGACAAGAGTTGTAAGAGTCCCCATTAAACAAAAACAGTAAAACAATCCCTCTCTGTAACAGAGTGAATCCAGATCCTCTATAGCAAAGACTCCAGAAGCCACATGAAATGGATATGACTGACACTCCTGGAAGTCTAAGCTCCAAAGGAGAGAATAAAGAATTAGGAGTGGGTATTGACCCCAATCAGACATGAAATCAGGAAGTTTCTAGAAACCAATGATAATGAAAATACGACGTACCAAAATCTGTGGGATACAGCAAAGTCATTTATCAGAGGAAGGCTGATAGCAATAAATGCACACATTAGAAAAGAAGAGACTCATGGATGATATGTTGGCACAAAATTTACACCAATTAGAGCAGAGTCAACAGAACAGCCCTACTAATAGCAAGAGGATAGGTATAATAAAAATCAGAGCCAAGATACAGGAGAGGGAAAACAAGAAAACTATGGAAAAAAATTAATGCCACTAAAAGTTGGTTTTTTGAAAGAATTAACAGAATTGATAGACCGCTGGCAAACCTAACCAAAGAAAAGCAGGAACAAACGACATTTGCAAGGATGAGGGATGAAATGGGACATTATAATGGACCCTAATGAAATCAAAAGGATAATTAGACAGTACTATGAAGGTCTATACTCTAATGAATTCAACAATTTGTAAGACATGGACAAATATTTGGAAACACAATCTCTCCCTAGACTATCCCCGGTGGATGTCAAGAACCTCAACAGACCCAAAACAATGGAAGAAATAGACAAGGTAATCAAGGGATTGCCAACAAAAAGTCCCCTGGGCCAGATGGCTTCACAGGAGAATTCTACCAAACATTCAGGGAAGAACTGACACCAATCCTATACAAACTCTTCCAGAACATAGAAAAAGACAGAAAACTCCAAAACTCTTTCTATGAAGCTAGTATAACTCTAATACCTAAAGCGGGCAAAGATCCCACAAGAATCGAGAACTACAGACCAATCTCCCTAATGAACATCAATACAAAAAATCCTTAACAAAATACTAGCCAACAGAATACAAAAGTATATAAAACAAATAATTCACCATGAACAAGTGGGATTCATACCAGGGATGGAGGGATGGTTCAACATATGAAAGACCATCAGCATTATTCGCCACATTGGCATGAAAAATGATAACCACATGATAACATCAATAGATGCAGAAAAAGCATTTAACAACATCCAACACCAATTCCTGTTTAAGACACTCAAGAAGATAGGAATAGAAGGAAAGTTCCTCAATATTATACAAGACATATATGAACAACCAACAGCCAACATGGTAGTTAAAGGAGAAAAGATGAAAGCAATTCCACTGAAAAAGGGGACCAAACAAGGATGCCCCTTGTCCTCATTCCTACTTAACATGGTACTGGAGGTCCTAGCTAACAACACAAGACAAAGGAAAGATATTAAAGGTATTCATCTGGGGAAGAAAGTGGGGACATTACCATTATTTGCATTCGATATGACTCTATATATTGAAGATCCCTTAAAATCCACAAGTGGAGTGTTGGAAGCAATAGAGGAATATGGCAGAGTGGCAGGGTACAAAATCAACAAACAGAAGTCTATTGGACTGCTCTACACATCAGACAAGGTCACAGAAGAGGCGATTAAAAAGGTAGTACCCTTTACAATAGTCAAGCACAAACTGAAATACCTAGGCATATACTTGACTAAAAAAATGAAAGATTTGTATGAGGAAAATGATAAAACACTACTACAAAAAATCAAGAGTGACCTCAACAAATGGAAGAATATCGCATGCTCGTGGATTGACAGACTCAATATAGTAAAGATGTCAGTTCTGCACAACACACTATATAAGTTCAATGCTATCCCGATATGAATACCACCATCCTTCTTCAAAGAATTGGAAAAACAGATTACCAACTTCATATGGAGGGGGAAGAAGCCCAGAATTATCTGAGAACTCCTCAAGAAGAAGGACAGAGTTGGAGGGCTTGCTCTATCTGACTTTAGCATGTACTATATGGCTACAGTAGTCAAAACAGTGTGGTATTGGTATAACGACAGATATTCAGACCAATGGAAAAGAACGGAAGAACCAGAAATAAAAACATCAGCATACAGGCAATTTTTGATAAGGGCCCCCCAAAATATTAAATGGGAAGCAGATGCCATCTTCAATAAATGGTGCTGGAAAAAAAGGATATCTACCTACAGAAAATGAAGCAAGGTCCTTACCTCACTCCATTCACAAGAATAAACTCAAGGTGTTTCACAGACCTTGAGATAAAACCCCAAATAGTTAAGGCCATTAATGAAAGAATTGGGACAAACCTGAGAACCTTGGCACAGGGAATACATAGGTTATCAGAAATAGGGAAGGATACAAATACAGAGGAGTCACAAATAGACAAGTGGGATATACTGAAGATAAGACACCTGTGTACATCGAAACAATTCACCAAGAGAGTCCACCGACTGGGAAAACATCTTTAGCAATAACACATCTGACAAAGGCCTTATTACTAAAATCTACAATACTTCGCAAGCTTACAATAAGAGAAAAACAAATTGCCCACTGAGGAGATGGGCAAAGGACCTGAACAGAAGTTTCACAGAATCTGCAACCCGAATGGCCAATAAACATATCAGAAAATGTTCCCCATCATTAGCCATAAGAGAAATGCAAATCAAAACAACTGTGAGATACCACCTAACACCCTCAAAGATAGCCCAATTCAAAAAATCAGAAAGCAGCAAGTGTTAAAGGGGTTGTGGTGAGATAGAAACGGACCTGTAGGTATGTACATTCGCTGTGGAAATTGATTTGGCGATTTCAAAAACATTTGGAAATTGAGCTACCATATGACCCAGCAATCCCCCTACGGGGCATATACTCAGAAGAGGCAAGAAACACACCGCGGCCAGATATCTGTGCTCCAATGTTCACAGTTCACTGTGGCACAGTTCACAATCACAAGTGGTTGGAAGCAACCCAAATTTCCATCAACTGACTCTTGGATTAAAAAACTGTGGTATATACATACAATGGAGTGCTATGCATCGCTCAAAAGCAGTGATGAACACATGAAGCATATCGCCGCATGGGAAAACTGGAGGAAATTATGCTAAGTGAAGTAAACCAAGTACGAAAGGACAGGTATAACATGAGTCCGCTGAGGTGAGTTTATATATATAAAGAAATAACAGAAAAATAAATTCAAAAGGGGCACAGGGAAAAAGCTACTGTACACAAACACTCTAGGGGTCAGGTCCAGGTATTATGGCAGGGGCCAGACCAAATCCAGGGGTACATATGATAGCCAATTAAAAAGGGGGGGGGAAGGGAGGAAAGGGGAAAGAAAAAAAAATTATGTATGGCTGGTGAATAGGGCACTGATCCACCCAAGGGGAGGGTATTGTTTGTGTCTCCACAAGGAAAGAGGGACCAGACTTAAAGCCAGCGCCAGATGAATGCAGCATGCTGGTAAGGAGTGGGGAGCCAGTGGAGGGGCCTGAGGGCTCAGCCCCCATACCAACTACGTGAACAACAGCCCCTCCCCCTAGAAGAATTTACTTTAGAGGACAGCACTGAAGCTGCAGCTAGGGGAGAGGGGCATTTCTGATCAGCGCACAGGGGATCAAATGAAGTGGGAGGAAGAGCACATCCTGGCCCACCAGGCCTGGAGGACAATATCTCCGCTCTTAACAGCCAATGCACAGAGTGGACCATATGGCTGATTCCACTTTAAGACACGCCGTCCCTTGCTGGCCCAGGGCCCTAAGGGGGACAACACTGGAGACTCAGTGTCAGGACTGACACAGACTGACCCTGAGACACCGAGGCAAACCACTAAAGGCATGTGGCAGAGCAAGCATGGGAGCAGAGCAGGGAGCCCCTGAGGGAGTACAAAGGACAGACTCTGGGGCCAGAGTGTGGCACCCCACCGGACCTGACTGAAGGACATGCCTAGAGGTCAAAAATCAGACCTTGATCTATTTGCAGGTTTTTCTATCTTTTTAAATTTTTTTTCTTTTAATTAATTTATTCTTTTACAGGTCATTGATTTTCTTTTTTGTTGTCATTTCTGTGTTCTCATTCGTCACCTATCTTCCTGTTGCTTGATTTTTGGTGCATATTATTATCTCTACAGATCTATCTAGATAACATAGACTGGATGAATAGTCTGGAGGAGAAAACAATGGGACCAATGTTTCCGGGGGGACATAAGAGAGGGGGAGGCAGGGGTAAGGAGGTGGTCCTGACCAACCCAGAGACAGGGGAGCAACAAGTGATCCAAAATCAGTGGTAAGGAGGGTGTGAGAGGCCTGGTAGGGATTCAGCAAGGGCAATGTAACCGAGAGAAATCACTGAAACCCAAATGAAGGCTGAGCATGATAGTGGGACAAGAGGAAAGTAAAGGGAAATAGAGGAAAGAACTAGATGACAAAGGGTATTTATGCAGGTCTAAATACTGGCATGTACATATGTAAATATATTTACATAGGCCGGTAGGAGAAAAAGATCTACGTGCATATATTTATAGTTTTAGTATTAAGGCAGCAGATGGACATTGGGCCTCCATTCAAGCACTTACTCAATGCTAGAACATGTTGTTCTATTAAATTGGCAATCCATGATGCACACCTTCTCGACACGATTGCTGAAGAAAAATGTGTGCATAAGCAAATGTGGTGAAGAAAGCTGATGGTGCCCAGCTATCAAAATATATAGTGCCTGGGGTCTTAAAAGCTTGAAGATAAACAAGCAGACATCTAGCTGAGAAGCATCAAAGCCCACATGGAAGAAGCACACCAGCCTCTCTGACCATGAGATGTAGAAGAGACCAGTTATTAGACATCAAAGAACAAAAAAATCATATCAGTGGGTGCCAGCCAATCTTCCTGATATGATCACTGAAGACAAACGTGTGCATAAGCAAATGTGGTGAAGAAAGCTGATGATGCCCAGCTATCAAAAGATATAGTGCCTGGGGTCCTAAAGGCTTGAAGATAAACAAGCAGACATCTAGCTGAGAAGCAACAAAGCCCACATGGAAGAAGCACACCACCCTGTGTGACCACGAGCTGTCTAAGGGATCAGGTATCAAGCATCAAAGAACAAAAAACCATATCAATGTAAATGAGGGTGAGTGCAGATTGGAGACTCAAAGCCCATTGGTAGGCAACTGGACACCCCTTACTGAAGGGTTGTGGGGAGGAGATGAGCCAGTCAGAGTGCAGGGTAGCAACGATGAAATATATCTTTCCTCTAGTTATGAAATGCTTCCTCTCCCACCCACCTCCCACTATCATGTTCCCAATTCTATCTTACAAATCTGGCTAGACCAGAGGATGTACATTGGTACAGATAGCAACTGGAAACACAGGGAATCCAGGACAGATGACCCCTTTAGGACCAGTGGTGAGAGTGGCGATGCCTGGAGGGTGGAGGGAATGTAGGGTAGAAAGGGGGTACTGATTACAAGAATCTACATAGAGTCTCCTCCCTGGGGGATGGACAGTAGAGAGGAGGGTGGGGGGAGATGTCGGACAGTGTAATATATGACAAAATAATAATAATTTATGAATTATGAAGGGTTCATGAGGGAGGGAGGAAGGGGGAGGGAGGGAGAAATGAGGAGCCGATTTTCAGGGCTCAAGTAGAAGGCAAAAGTTTTGAGAATGATGATGGCAACAAATGTACATATGTGCTTGACACACTGGATGGATGTATGGATTGTGATAAGAATTTTACAAGCCCCCAATAAAATGATTTATTAAAAAAAAAGAATTAGATCTAATACCAGTGACAGGAAGAGACTGACCAATGAGAGTGAATAAGGAAGCATAAAGAGCAGTAAACTACCAACAAGGAGGTGTGACCGTTTGGAATGATTGCAAGCAATGTTCCAATCAGAGCCTGCCCAGGACCGTGCCAGCACGCATATTAATGATCCGTGATTAAGAAGTCTGTGCTCTTGCACAACCTCCCAAGCCCTTTGGTCGCACAATCTTCCCGCACCTCTCCTAAGAGCCAGTGCTATGTTGTTGTTCTTTCCTGTCTTTTATTCTCCCTCCCTCCCACTTATTTTACTGTTTCTCTTCTTTCTTCTTAAAACAAAAAATTAAAACTTCTTTTGGATCCGGGAAAGTGGATGCCCCATATCCTGGTGCTTCCTTGATTAGCGGTGCTTACTACATTCCTCTCCAGTCCATGTCACATGACCACCTGGAGCAAGGACTGTGTGCCTTTTGCTTCTGTGTTGCGTGATTAGCACTTTGGAAGTACTTAACTGCTTTTTATCCCTCCCCCACTCTATTTCTTCTTTGTAATTATTTCTTCTTCCTGAAATATTTTTTTTCTTTTTACTGAATCTCACCTTCCCCCGCTTTCTTACTTCTCATTTTGTCCAGCAAAGTAAGAGCTTTCTTCTCCCCCATCCTCCTCACCCCAGTTTCCGTGGTTCTCAGCATCCTCCCCATCTTTACCTGGACAGCGGTGGGCATGCTCTGTGTTTCCACTGCAGCTGTGTGTGGAAGCTAATATTTTTGCCACCACCATGCCACTTTTAGCCTTATTGTTATTTGTTTTCCTTTTACTCTCATTCTTATTTTATTTCTTTCCCTTCTTCTATAGTATTCCCTCTTCCTATCTTTTTCCTCTTCATTTTTATCCAACAGTTGGGAGCCAGAGAATCTACCTAGCCATACCCCCAAAAGATAATGCCCCATCCACCAGGTGAATGCTGCCACCTGGTTTAATGCCACTTGATCAATGACAGTGGTGACCAACACCAACCTAGGTGTTCTGCATGATCAGTGATCATAAACCAGGTTTGACAGAGGCAGATACATATAAATTTGACAGGATATTTCTACATGCATATTTATATAGAGGACAAATATACTTATGACTGCAATAATGCCTATAAGTGTCAGATTATGAAACAGCTTCGCCATAACCAAATTTTTTAAGGGGATGCGTCTCTGCATCTGAAGGCTAAAGAAAACAGTTTTGTGGTTACCATGGCCAACTGGCATGGCACAGTCCACAGTGACAATGTTCTAGACCTTATTTTGGTGGACAATGGCTGTTGTTTTTAGGTGCTAGCAAGTTGGTTCTGACCCATAGTGACCCTATGTACAGTAGAATGAAACATTGTTCAGACCTATACTGTCCTCACCAATGTTCTTCTGTTTGACTCCATTGTTGCAGCCACCGTGTCAATCATTGTGCGTAGCCATTAATGGTACGATTTTGAGTGTATTTCCACCTGGAGCAAAGAAAGGAAAAGAAAAGAAACAGATTAGGAAAGAATTTATCCAAAAGACTAAGAGACCACATGAATCCCAGCCTACATAACTTTGAGACTTGAAGAACCAAATGGTGCCTGCCTACTATTACACAGTACTCTGAAAGGGATCACATCAGAAGGTCCTAGATAGAGTAAATTGTGGGAAATTAAAATAAACAAAACAAAAACATAACCCAAACTACCAGGCTTACCAGTCTGAGAAGACATTGCCGGACATTTAAGACTATGGCCTTAGACATGCTTTAGGTCTGGATCTTAACCCAGTCCTTCAGCTCAACTTCCAGCCAAAAACAGACAGGCCTAGGGAATGATCAATTACACCAGATGGTATACACTGCTCAGAACAACCAACCATTTAAGATAAAACAGTAGCATTCTCCCAACATACATCTCAAAAGGCAGGAAGAGAATGAAGTAGAAATAGAAACATAAAACACAGAGAGTGGGAAAAGTGTTGTTCCAATGAGGTATGGCAATCAAAGTCACAAAACAGCATGTGTATGAATTGTTGAATAGAAAACCGATTTATCTACAAACTTACACCCAAATCAAAATAAACAGTTGAAAGAAGAATAATTCCATTTACTTATTATATAATTTTGTTTCTGGCTTTTGAGACAACACATGCTCAAGGAAATAGGCAGGAATATGAGAAATACATAATAAAAACAGTATTTTCCTCTTTCATTTACTTAAGCATCTCTTGATCAATGGCTGGGGAAAAAAATCACACATATATTTTGGCTTAATTCTCCTTTTGTATCTTCATCTATAAATCAAGACCCACTGATGAGGAGTTGACTCTGTCTCATAGGGATCCTCTAAGACAGGGTAGAACTGCCCCTCTGGGCTTTCTCAGACTGCCAATCTTTACAGAAGGAAGCTGCCACAGCGCCTTCACGGAGTGGTTGGTAAGTTCAAACTTCTGACATTTTGGCTAGCTCCCTTAGCAGCTGAGCACTAACCTCTTCTCCACTGTGTTATTTGAATCTAATTCCATATCTATGTATATGCACACACATATATATGCATTTATTTACTTAATGAATCCCTTATATCTATAGTTACATATGTACATATGAGAGCATGAATCTATATTTGTCTATAAAGACATAATATGGCATTACATTTTGTATAATTTTTCTATAATTGCACATATTTTCAATTAATTATATGTTAGATTTCTGGGGCCAAGAAAGTATAAAAATAACCCACTACAACTATTGCTTGAGCTTATCTTTGAATCTTAAGTCTTCAGAAAATTGACTTCCTGAAAATCATCTTCAAGTCAAATAGTAGTTTAATTAGTGAAGAGGGTTTGCCTCAAGCACTGTCTTCTTCTAAGGAACTATCTCTGTGCAATAAGCTTTAACAACAGAAAGTAAATCAGCAATTATCTGAATTGCTCTTCAGTAAAATGTTGCTCACAAGTTGTTATGTACACACTCTTCTGGCCCATTTCTACACTTTTTTGTTATTTACAAAGTAGGATAAAAGAATCTGTGAGAGATGTTTCTTCTTTGAACCATTTTTAACCTGGTAGTCAGAAATTTTCCCCCCAGTTGCATATGACATATCAAATAAGCTTCATTCAACTTTCATGAGTATTATTGGTTTAATATTATTTTTGTTTTACTACCATGCATATTCTATGCCACAAGAGCTCTAGTCGCAGTGTGGAGTTAGCATTGGAATACGGACAGTGAGGTCAAAGGTTCATATGCCAGGAAAAAGATCTGAGGTTGCCTACTGTCTTCAAGAATTGTCATGTTTGAAGAAAATGTCCTAAAACGGTTGTGATGATTTACCACCCTTCTTGATGAGAATGAAGTACTGCATTATATGATATGTGAATATGCCAACAAACCTGTTGAAAAAGAACAAAAGAAAGAAAGAAAGAAAGAACGAAAGAAAGAAAGAGAATTACAATCTTGGAAACCCTAAGGATCAGTTCTACTCTTTCCTGTAGAGTCTCTCGGAGTTGCAGTCCACTCGATGGCAGTAGGCTTGGATTTTCATACTCTAAGTCATGACCTGATTCATTTTTTATTTTTGTGTATTTTTAATAGGTGCAGAGCATGAATATGACTCCAGTTCCTCCCAACTACAAAGAGTGTACTACAGCCCAGGGCCTAGGGGGGGTGCTCTAACTTCCATTGCCACACTCGCAGCAGCCACATCTTCCACAAAATGGTCCCAGTCAGTAACCAAGCATGGCAGGGATACTTTATAAAGCAGATTGATTCCTGGTTGACATAGGTCTTTTCTATCTGGTCGTGACCTTCCAGAGGGTGTCCCTGAAACTTCTTTGGATTGTATGCCAATCTAGGATGCTCCCACCCCATAACTTTCAGAGTCTTGAGTCTCTTTCAATGAAGTTAGGCTGCTTCTCTCTCTGGTTTCTCTCACCGTGATAATGAGGGCCGTCCCCATTTTCAGTCACATGTGTTTTCTGTAATTAAATTCTTGCATATTTTATTTTTCCTTGATACTGGTAGCTCAGATTAACCAGATTGATATAATGCCTATTCCATAATTTAGAAAAATTATCCTATTGGTGGACACTTAACCAATTTTCAATGTTTTATTCATTATAAATATTTTGGAAGTTAATACTCTCTACTTATATTCATGTGCCTTAATAAGTTTCTTCCTCCCTTCCCTTTCTCTCTCTCTCTCTCTCTCTGAGAACTTGGCTAAGTTCTCAGAATGGAGATGATCAAAGGGTTTTGTATTGTCTTTAGGTGCTGTGGAGTCGGTTCTGGCTCACGGCAACCCTGTGTACAACAGACTAGAACAGTGCCTGGTCCTCTGTCAGCCTCACCATCGTTCTTCTGTTTGAGCACATTGCTGTCAATCAAGCTTCAATTCATATTGAAAGTGTAGCTATATTTTAAATGTCAGTAAATAGATCACTGTAATGAATACATTTAACTGAAAATACAACTTAGACAATACTTTGATGTAAATGAAGTACTTGACACTCTCAGAAAGATAACATCGCAACAGTATAATTACAAATAAACCAAACTTGTCAGTGAATCAGTTCTGAGCCCTAGCAAGTCTATAGCACAGAGTAGAACTGACTGTCAAGGTTTCTGAGGTTGTAAACATTTATGGGAGCAGAAAGCTTTATCTTTTCCCTCACAATGACAGTAAAGACTACTAAAATTATCTTTTTTTTAAATTTACTAGATTCTTTATTTTTAACTGTTCTGCTGATATACAATTTACATATCCCACATTTCAATAGCCAATCACATTCATAAGAGTTGCGCAACCCTCATCACTATCAATTTTAGGGTCTTTCTTCTTTCTTGTACTCGTGGTTAGGTTGTTAGCTCTCCATTTCTCATCAACTTCCTCTGCCACTTCCTTTCAAATCTATTAATCCAGATGTTGTCTCTATAGGTTTACCTATCCTGGGTTTCATAAAAATCAAAGAAAAACAATAGAAATGGCCCAACAACAATGACAGAAAACTTCAAAACAAAGCAGAAAATATAAAAGCTGTAACAAGTATTCATAGGCTCAAGAGGGAGATAGAATGACAAGGTGTGTCACATTGGGACTGAACTACAATGGCAATGGACTGTGTCTGATAATGAGGCCATTCCTATCTCTGGTCCATAGTCAGTCGGGATTCGCTAGAGGCCTAAATCCACACCTGGGACCCCATAAAGCAAGTGTTCAGACTTTAAGCTCTACTACCGTTCCCTCCTCCAGATTTGAGTTTTATTATTTGTGTGATTCTTGGATCACATAGCCTAGTGTGCTTCTTCTGTGTGGACTTAGCTGCCACCTGACTTAGATGACTGCTTGTTTTAAGACAGCCTTTATGATCCCAGATGCTATTCTTTGTGATATCTGGGCACCATCTGCTTTCTTCACCCCACTTTATTGTACCTCCTGTATCTTCAGAGACCACTTCATGGGGGCAGGGACTGAGCAGGGCTATGCCATAAGAATGAACTCTTTTTATTAGACTACAATTAAGTATAAGCTCAAAATCCACTCACATATCCTATGTCCCTGGTTCATTTTAAAGTCATCATTGGTATTTTGTTGAAATACATTATAAATTATCTCCAGGGGAACGTGGTATTTCTATTGATATTATTATTAATTTAGCCAATAGTATAGAATTTAAAGCACTGTTGGAAAAAAAGAAAGTATACTTGTATATATAGGTCAGATTTTTAGACTATATTTCTTTTTTCTTTCTTCTTTTTAAAAATCACTTTATTGGGGGTTCGTACAACTCTTATCACAATCCGTACATCCATCCATTGTGTCAAGCACATTTGTACATTTGTTGCCATCATCATTCTCAAAACATTTTCTTTCTACTTGAGCCCTTGGTTATCAGCTTCTCATTTTTTCTCACTCTCCCTCCCTCACAAACCCTTTATAATTTATAAATTATTATTATTTCTCCATGTCTTACAATATCTGATGTCTCCCTTCACCCACTTTTCTGTTGTCCATCTCCCAGGGATCAGGTTATATGTAGATCATTGTGATCGGTTCCCCTTTGCTCCCCCCACCTTCCCCTTCCCCTCCTGGTATCGCTACTCTCATTATTGGTTATGAGGGGTTTATCTGTCCTGGATTCCCTGTGTTTCCAGTCCTTATCTGTACCAGTGAACATGCTCTGGTCTTGCCAGATTTGTAAAGTAGAATTGGGATCATGATAGTGGGGGGGCGGGAGGAAGCATTAGAGAACTAGAGGAAAGTTGTATGTTTCATCATTGCTACCCTGCAACCTGACTGGCTCGTCTCCTCCCCGTGGACCTTTTGTAAAGGGATGTCTAGTTGCTACAGATGGGCTTTGGGTCTCCACTCTGCACTCCCCCACATTCACAATTATATGATTTTTTGTTATTTGATGCCTTATACCTGATCCTGTGGACATCTTGTGATAACAGGGCTGGTGTGCTTCTTCCATGTGGGCTTTGTTACTTGTCAGCTAGATGGCTGTTTGTTTATCTTCAAGCCTTTAAGACCTCAGATGCTGTATCTTTTGATAGCTGGGCAACATCACTTTTCTTCACCACATTTGCTTTTGCACCTGCTTTGTCTTCAGCGATCATGTCTGGAAGATGAGCATCATGAAGTGCCAGTTTAATAGAACAAAGTGTTCTTGCATTGAGGGAGTATTTGAGTAGAGGACCAATGTCCATCTGCTACCTTAATACTAGACCTATAAATATATGCACATAGGTCTATTTCATCATCATCATATAGAAATATATTTACATATGTACATGCCTATATTTAGACCTCTAAAAATGTCCTTTGACTCCTATTTCTTCCTATATTTCCTTTTATTTTCCTCTTGTCCCACTAGCATGTTTGGCCTTCATTTGGGTTTCAGTAATTCCTCTCGGTTACATTACCCTTGATCAAGCCCTACCAGGCCTCCTACACCTTCCTCACCATCCATTTTTGAACACTTGTTATTCTCTTGTCCCTTGGTTTGTTAACACCAACTTTCTTTCCGCCCTCCCTCCGTCCCCAACCTTTCCCTCTCCCATGTCCACCTGGAGCTGTCAGTCCCATTGTTTCTCCTCCAGATTGTTTATCCCACCTATCTTATCTAGATAGACCTGTAGAGATAATAATATGCACAAAAAAACAAGAAAGAGAAAAACAAAGCAACAGAACAAAACAACAACAAAACCAATGACACACACACAAAAAAATCCTGTAAATAGTTCAAGGTCTGTTTGTTAGCCTTTGGGAGTGTTTTCCGGTTGAATCTGATGGGGTGCCATGCTCTGGCCCTAAAGTCTATTTTTGGTATTCCCTCAGGACTTCGTTGCTCTGCTCCCCTTGCTGTTCTGTTGCACACCCTTAGTGTTTCACCTCAGTGTGCTGGGGTCAGATCAGGCACAATTCTACACTGTGTCTCCAGTGTTGTCCCCTGTAGCTTTTGGGTCAGTGAGGGATGTCGTGTCTCCGACTGGGGCCGGCCATATGGTCTTCTCTGTGCATTGGCTGCTCTGAGCGGGAATATCGTCCTCAAGGCTTGGTGGGCCAGGATGTGCTCCACTTTCTCTTTGTCCTCCTTTATTTGCTCCCGTGTGCTCTGATCAGACATGTCCTTCTCCCTGAGCTGCAGCTTCAGCGCTGTCCTCTGAAGTGAATTCTTCTGGGGGAAGGGACGGCTGTCCATGTAGTTGTGATTGGGGTCAGCCCCTCTCTTTTCTTTTTAAAAGATCATTTTATTAGGAGCTCTTATAGCTCTTATCGCTATTCATACATACATCCGTTTTATCAAGCACATTTGTACATATGTTGCCATCATAATTTTCAAAACATTTTCTTTTTACTTGAGCCCTTGGTATCAGCTCATTTCCCCCCTCCCCCAACCTCTGTCCCTCATGACCCTTGATAATTTATAAAGTATTATTTTTTCTACTTCCTACACCAACCGCTGTCTCCCTTCATCACTTTTCTGTTGTTCATCCCTTGGGAGGGGGATGTGTAGATCATTGTGATCTATTCCCCCTTTCACCCCCCACCTTTGCCTTACCCTCCTGGTGTCACTACTCTCATTATTGGTCCTGATGGGTTTATCTGTCCTGGATTCCCTGTGTTGCAAGATCTTATTTGTACTCGTGTACATGCTCTGGTATAGCTGGATTTGTAAGGTAGAATTGGGATAATGATAGTGGGTGCAGGGGCTGGGGAGTGGGAGGAAGCATTAAAGAACTAAAGGAAAGTTTATGTTTCATTGGTGCTATACTGCCCCTGACTGGATTGTTTATTTCTTGTGACCCTTCCATGACGGGATGTCCAATTTACACTATATTTATTAACCAATGTCTCCGTTTAGTTTTACTGCTTACTAATCAAACCTCTGTGGGATGTATGTAAAATCATTACTACTCAAAAACGGATATATCATGATTATTGAGACTATGGATATTACTACTTACTTTGTGATTTTTAGAACACATAAAAAGGGAAGTCCAGAAAAACATGAAATGGAAATAATTTATTAAAAATCATTTTATTAGGGGCTTATACAACTCTTATCACAATCCATACATACATCAATTGTGTAAAGCATATTTGTACATTCATTGCCCTCCTAATTCTCAAAACATTTGCTGTCCACTTAAGCCCCTTGCATAATAAGCTCCTCATTTTTCCCCTTCTTCCCTGCTTCCCCCTCCCTCATGAACCCTTGATAATTTATAAATTATTATTTTGTCATATCTTGTACTGTCTGACATCTCTCTTCACTGAATTTTCTATTGTCCGTCCCCCAGGGAGGAGGTTATATGTAGATCCTTGTAATTGGCTTCCCCTTTCCACCCCACCCTCCCTACACCCTCCCGGTATCGCCACTTTCACCACTGGTCCTGAAGGGATC
>NW_022103920.1:45985397-45987099 GCF_000313985.2 Echinops telfairi | reverse complement strand
ACCACATTTGCTTATGCACCTGCTTTGTCTTCAGCAATTGTGTCGAGAAGGTGAGCATGATGGAATGCCAGTTTAATAGAAAAAAAAGTGTTCTTGCATTGAGGGAGTACTTGAGTGAAAGCCCAGTGTCCCTCAGCTACCTTAATACTAAATGTATACATATATGCACATAGCTCTATTTCCACATCCTCATATGTAAATATATTTAAATATGTACATTCCTGTGTTTAGACCTCTATAAATTCCCTTTACCTCCTAGCTCTTTCCTCTATTTCCTTTTACTTTCTTCTTGTCCCACTATCATGTTCAGCCTTCATTTGAGCTTCAGTAATTCCTCTTGGTTACATTACTTTTGGTCATGGCCTACCAGACCTCAAAATGGAAATAATTTTAATGTTGATTTTTCTTTGGTGAATTTTATAAATTATTAATGCTCAAAAAGGGACATTTAGGTAGTAATATCACCTGTAGTTGTATTTTATTAATTTTTTTCTCTTTCAAGATTTGAAAGGATTTGTAAAACTAGGAAGCAGCTATAAATTGAAAATCCATTGGATTATATGATACTTTAAAAAATAATATAGGGATTTACTGTGTAAAATCTATCTCATCAATATGCATTATCTGAAACCCTGCACAATGATTTGATCATAAATATGAATTAAAGAAATACAGAGGGTGGTTATCTATGAAAATATAATTTTCATATGTTGCTTGTTACACTTAGCACTGATGGCTAAATTTTGCATCAAAATGAATGTTTGAGCTATTGCCAAATGCCATACAAATTCAAACCTAATTTGCATAAAGCAGTTCTACTTTTTTACATTTCCCTCATACTTATTTTAGCCACATATCAAGCAAAATACTATACATTCTTTCTAATAAGCAAGACTAGTGTAATATTAAAGAGCAGAATACAATTTAATCGAATTTATAAACTCCTGCAGAATAATATCCTTTTAAACTAGCATTTCTATAAGTGCTTTTATATATTCTACTGAAATATTAAAACACCATTTCAGTCCACAGAGCTACAAGTATGAGGCTAAAATTAAATATTTAAGATAGAATGACTCAGAATAAGAAGAGAAAGAAAAATTTAACTTCATTTTAAAAGTTGGCTAGCTGGAAGAGTTCATCAAAGGCATTTTAAGAGAGATCTTCTAACACTTTCCTTCTGTTAGTACAGGTGAGACAGCTAAGGTGTTTCTCGTCATCATTAGGTGTCACTGGGTCTGTTCTGACTCAGAGTGACCTCAGAGGATCATGGACGACAGGGTAAACCTGTCAGTGGGTTCCTGAGACTCTTTATGGGGCTAGAAAGCCCCATCTTTCTCCCACACAATATTTTAGTGCATTAAGAAAATTAACAATCCTTTAATAAACCCTTCAATTTTCAAATGAAACAGAATAAAAAGGATGAAAAAAAGTGAAAGGTGGGAAGAATGAAAGAAATGACAACATTTTGCTTCTGACCAGTATGAAATTAATGAAGTGAAATGTAGGTTTCCTGTTAAAAATAGATGGTGGAATTAAGTAGAGGGTTCATGCTGGAGCATTAAATTCTATGAAAGCAAAATTCTACTTGTCAATGAGCAGAAAAATGAATACATTTTCACATTTTTCTTAATCAATATATAGCTTGTCTTAAATTTTGTTGACAATTCAAAAGAATTTTTGTTTGTTTGTTTTTATTGTA
>NW_022103920.1:45960703-45983391 GCF_000313985.2 Echinops telfairi | reverse complement strand
GAAGCTGCAGATTCAGTACCATCCTTTGAGATAAATTCTTCTCGGGGGAGGGGCAGGCGTCCACTTAGTATTTGGGGCTGGGACCAGCCAAGAATTGTTTTAAAAGATATCATTCACACATTGAGTTATGTCTACATTAAATACTAGTTAACATCTCTAATGCCTTTCACTCTCGTTTTAAAGGGGAAATTACAACTGAGGCGGACAATATTTCAGAAACAAAGTGGTGAACAGCTCTCTCACTCCAGGTCACTCTGTTGATGGGTGCAGACTTTGCCCACTTAACTGTAGTGAACATTGATGTACACGTATCTGTGCACACGTGACTTGTGCTCTCAAGTCTTGGGATTGTATGCCTAGGAGTGGAGTTATGAGTCATGTGGTAATTTTATGCTGTATTTTTTGAGGAATCATAAAACTATTTTCCACGGCATAGGTGTCATCTTAGTAGGACTCCATCACTATACAAATTTATTAATCCCAGGGAGAAGCCTCCTATACCATGATTCTTGATAGATGTTAAGTTTTTTTAAAACAATACATTAAGATTGCAAGATTCTTTTCATAAAGGTGAACCAAGTTCCTTGAATATGTTACGCATGGTTGGAATTTCAACTCTGTAGGAAGTAACAAATATAGCTCCAACATACTAAAAGAGCCATGTAAACTGAGATATTGGGAGAAACAGTGCTATAATATATAATTACAGAAACAAGTTTCACTACAACCAACTTTGATCACCCAAGAGGTAAGGAAATATAATCTACTCTGTTGAGCTTTTATGTAAGTGCACACATGAAGACATGCATGATAGTCTGTTAGACTGTGATTAATAATATACCTAGGTTCTAGTATCAGATGTATAGGGTCATGTCCAGAGGGAAAGTGGTGATTAATATTGCACTATTTTTCAAGCATCTGCTAGTTTCTGTCTCTGGCATTTGACCACCTAGTCTGTTATTTCATAGGGCTAGGCTCTAGCAAGGAAGCTAAAATATATCCTCTCAAGAAATACCATGGAAGGAATTAATCTGACAATAGTCTTTTATAATTTTAATGGCAAACATTTTTGGAAGGTTAAATGTATTTGAGGAATGAGTTTTTTAGATGTATTACACTTAAGGAAATCAGACACAACTTCAGCGTCTTTTGTACAAGTCTACTCTAAGAAAGCTTAAAATCATCAAAACAATTATTGAAGGTTTTATATAAATTTGTGCATGCCTATACTTTGTATAGGTCCCCTGGTGGTAGAGTGGGCTGCTAACTGCAAGGTTAGTAGTTCAGAACCACTAGCTGCACTGTGGAAGAGAAACTGGTCTTTCTACTCAGGTGAAGAGTTACCATCTTGGAAACTCACATGGGGCACGGCAGGTCTACCCTGCCCTATAGGGCAATGGAAAATAAATGAACTCCCTTGAAGCTTAATGCCCTTATCTTTAAATTACATATGATAATAGTCTTAGTTGGAATTATAGGACTGTTGGTAAGAAAAAGAATGAGATGATAGCAGCTTGAATTCTGGCTGCTGCCAGGCTCTATGCAGAGTCGGCATGGATTCGATGGCAGTGATTGTGTTTGGGATTCCTTGGATGAGGCTCAGGTTCAGTCTATTGTCATCCATGAAATATTTTGTGATCACTTAGGCAGGGCTAGGTTGCCCTGTTCTTGCTCTTTAATATCTGGTATTGTAATGGACTAGCAGGGACTCCATCTCTGAAATGAATGTTGTTGGTTTTGTCTTTTTTTTTAATGATACTGGCTACATAGTAAATAATTGATAAACATGACATGAAGGAGTGAATGAGTGAATGTCACCTTTTCCCATAATAACTCACAGGCCTAAAACAGCTTCAGTGCATCAAGGTAACTGATATTGCTATCTCTCTCAATGGTAGTTCCAGTCATATCACAACAGTTCAGACTTTCCAAAACTTGTCAGTTCTGGAAGCAGTCCTTGGGTATGGTGGCTCCTGATGATTCCTGATTTGTTCAAGCAATATATATAATATAAAATCTATATTACATAGTATATATCACACACATATGCTAATATAGAATATAAACTAATATATATATAATCCTATATTACAAAGGACCTTGTGAGCAAGGAAATATGTTGGTGGACCATTACAAACTAGAAGCCGTGGCGGTGCTGCAGGTTGCTACCTGAACAGTGTGCAGTATGCATCAGCTATACTAAGGACAAAAACATGGCAGTCTAGTTCTGTAAAGATTTATAGCAGTTCCATTCTGCCCTAAGGGTTGCCGAATCGAATCAATTCCAAAGCAGTGTGCTTTAATTTGGTTCTGATTTGGTCTGATTTGAGAAACTGTCCTGGAGAGACTTACAATGAGCTACCTTACCCACCTTGTGTCATCCTAGGTGCAAAAGAGAGCACCTTCTTGGCACTCTGAGGACAGTGTGACAACATGTGATAGCCTACTACCTGAAGTTTCCCCTACTCTTTTATTAGATATTGTTGTTAGTGCCCTCGAGACGGTTCCTACTCATAGAGTAAACATTGCCTGTCTAGCACCATCTTCACCATGATGACTCTGTTGGAGCCGCTGTGTCAATCCACCTCACTGAGGGTGTTCTTTTGGCTAACCATGGACTTTGCCAAGCATGATGTCCTTTTTCATGAATGGATCCTATTGGATAACATGTCCACAGTGTTTGAGATGGGACTCACTCTCCTCTCTTTTACAGAATACCTGGCCATACTTTTTCAAGGACAGATTTATTATAGTATGGCTAAGCCTACAGTAAGGATCACTGGTGGTGTAGTGGTTACATGTTGGCCTCCAATACACATGGTTGGCCAGTCAAAATCACCAGCTGCTCTAAGGGAGAAATTCTGGGCTTTCTACTCCCATAAACTGTTACAGTCTCAGAAACCCACAGGGGATCCTTGTAAGTCAGCATGGACACGACCACACTGAGTGAGGCATAAATTAAATACGGAGACTGGCAATGTCTCTCCAGTATGGTTTCTTTTCAACAAAAAACATACCTTCAACCTGCTTATCATCTGGGCTTGTTACTAGTGACAAATGCAGAGTCACACACAGGCCTCCCTTACTAGACTGTCCTCTTTTGATCTTGGCCCCATGTGGCTCTTTCAAAACTCATCCTGCATCACCACTCAGACCCTAATTATACTGCACACAATATGAACCAGAATCCCCTCTGCCAGGCTCTCTGACCCTCCCAATGGGATATGAACAGAGCTACTCCGACAAGCGAATTTGAAAAAAAAAAAAACATTCAAGGTTATACTTCTTCCGTGTTAACAACCAATGTTTTTCACCTCAGTGTTTCTCAGCTTAGAAGGGGGTAATAGATTGTTTCATGGCCAAATCTTAAAGACTCATTTTGACCTTTAATCACCTTACATGTAGTGTGGCACAGTATCTATTCACAGATTCAGTCCTAGTTCCAATAGGGGATTCTGTAATGCATTCCAGTGTTCAGTAGGATTTCCAGTTCTCAGTTATCTTTATTTTAAATACAAACTCTTCCTCTGCCGATACCTTGAAATGTGAATGCATTAGAGTGGTGTGGGTAGAATGAGTATGCTGTCGTAAAAAGGGAGTCTTTTTAAAATCAAAGACATGTTTTGAGTCTTTACCCAGCTACTTACTACCTGGGCGACACCAAGTCTTGTATAATAGCTTTTGAGCTTCAGTTTCCTTACCTAAAGTAAGAGATGATAATTCTTGCTTTGCCCGTTTGTAGGCTGGCTTTGAATATAAAAGTTTCATGTGCTGTAAAAATACAGGTAAAATTATGTTCATTTAGTCAACAGCTTCATTGCCATTGTCTTTGTTACTCTTTGCCAAGTAAATATCTCCATTCTTATATTGTGATCTTCAAATTTCACAGTTTTTAATCTCCTGTCTTTAATGGTCTAGAAACCAGATTTATATTGTGCTGTATGTATTATGAATATTTGTGATGCATTTATCTTGTCACCTACTTAAGGTAGCCGCTTCGCCGTGTTCATATTACACAAACCCATTTAACACTGGAAATGCAAACTAATTGTTTTTGGAAGCCTTCTTCAGGAGTCATTAATGGATAATTTCTCTAAACACTTCAGAGGCATGAACTCATTTATACCTCATTTTAATTAACATTGTAGATGCTTTAAAGTTGGCTGAATTATTCTTAAAAACTTCAAACCGGAGAATGCCACACATCCAAAATTATCTGCTCTATATTTATCATAAAGCACACTGTTCTAGAGACACAATATGTGTAGTTTTGCAGGTAAATATTTTTGAGATGACTACTGTCAGATATAGGCCTTTAAAATATTGTGTCCTGATACCCTAGAAATAATACATTTCATGATTAAAAATATATTTACTGACATTATACATTTGTCATCCACATAAAATCATTCATTGTACAATGAAAAATTGAAAATGCTTATGAATTAGGTCAATTATGCAGTTTTATGAACTGGGAAAATTATGACAATGTCAATTTAATTGCTAAAATACAGACACGACGGTCCCTGTTTTGAGCAATTTCCACATAACTCAGAGTAGACGCAGAGGCACCCCTGGTGCCGGCCACTGCGCCCGGCCCTGACGAGAAAGGCCCGAGTGTGCAGAAGTGGCAGGGCTTTTGCTTCCTTTGTCTAGTGAAGCTTGCCTGCCTGAGAAGGAGTTCAATGAAGTTTTTAGCATCTTATTCTCATTAGACGACGCAAGAAATTCGTTCCACAAATCCAATTAATACACATAGATGATTGATGGCTTTGCACAGTGGATCTTAGTGAAGCAGAGCCCACTGAGTTTCCGGACAGAGCAGTCCCAGGGAGAGTCAGGGGAAGCGATGGCAGGCATGGTGGAGACGAGCACAACCTTTCTGTAAAAGCATCCCTTTATTTTAGAAAAAAAAAATGTTCACAACTTAAAAATAGCCACCATTCTAAGTGTCATCAGAAAATCTTGAGCACTTCTACCCCTTACAATTAAATGAAGTAGTTGGGACTTCCTACTTCTTTAAATTGTGCTATGGAATGATATATGTATCAATTCCCAATTAATAACAATTTTTTAAAAGAATACGGCTTCGAACATAGAGATGTTCATTTTAACAATTTTAATGACAAATGTTTTAAGCTGTCTAAATATATGACTAAGGAAAAAAATGATAAATTGTACCCCAAGTTAATAAATCCTTAAAAATTAGGATTGTAATTTTAATATCCAGATGAGTGATCCATTTAATATAATATTGAAAAATGTGTCAAGGCTCTCATATTTAAAAATGAAATTATTGATTTATATGATCAAACAATATTAAGAAATTAATCTCATATGAAAAGTGGGGGAAAATGAAGATATGTTAGAAAGTAGAACTACATGTAGGTCAAGCAAACTGGAAAATTTTAAGTAAAGTGCCGTATAAAGAATAATAGGCATTGTCTTGCATCCTCTTGTTGGATTTAAAATTGGCATGTCTCCTTGACGTTTTATCATTCTATAGGAAGTGTACGGATGGAGAAGCAATATCACCTTTTGATATAAATGTTGAGTAAGGTGTCAGGAAGTAGCAGTAAATATGAAAGTAAGCTAGGAGAAACAATAGTTCATGCATTTATTTTTCAAAATTCCAGAAGTATGCAACATCAGGTACTCAAAAGATCCAAAGTAATGGCCATTGAGTCGATTCCAAATCACGGCGACACAAAAGGTGAGTCTCCAGGAGTGTAACTCTGGAAGGGACTGAAAAGACAAACCTTTCTCACAGCAGTGGCTGGGGGTTCTGAACTGCTAACCTTGTGGTTAGCAGCCCAATGCGTTACCCACTATATCACCAAGCCTCATGTCATTTACTATAAACTTGAAAAACAAGAAGAGAGAGCGCTTCCTTCGCTGGTTTTGTTCTTGTATTTTCCTCTAGCATGGACAGTTTTGAAGTTACTGATACTATAAATCTTTGCTAGAAGAG
Source organism: Echinops telfairi (assembly GCF_000313985.2). Lineage (NCBI taxonomy): Eukaryota > Metazoa > Chordata > Mammalia > Afrosoricida > Tenrecidae > Echinops > Echinops telfairi. Next base: position 45,977,420 of record NW_022103920.1, on the reverse strand, counting down.
TTTCTCTAAACAAGAATCTTTTGCGGAAAGTGGAACAGAAATACTGCTGAGAAACTAATTTTCAAGAGTATGAAGTGAACACTTATGAAGAAAGCCACAGGCTAGTCTGTGAAACAAAGCATACAAACAAACAAAAAATGGTCCAGAGCATTGTACTCAGGGAACCTCAGAACAAATTGGGATCAAAGACCAGCACATCTTTGCTAAATTACCTAGAGACCACACATTGCCAGTGTGTACAAGCTGACATCATCATCTAAGCTTTTTGTTTTGGTGAGAGTCTTAGCTTTAAAAATCTCTATTTGGTATTCTTAGAAACTCATTCTGGCATATTCTGAATAAGAAAAACAGGCTCTTTCTGCCAAAAATCATCCTTGTTAGCCACCGAATGCTCTTACCACTCTTTTTTATATAACAGTTCAACGTATTTCACAAAAGAAAATTATCCTGTCATTTAAGTTTACCATGAGGGTTCAGTATTATCTTGATGTTACTTTTAAATTGTGTGCTAATTCAAATAGTCATAAATGAATGCATATGTTGAGTGACTGACCAAGCGAATGTTAACATTTAATTTCAGCCATTTGAGAAAATAAAATTCTGTTTTTGGAACATACTTTTGTTTGAAAAGCCAGAGTAAGATACATGACTATGAAGAGAAGATCAAGCCTTTAACAGTTTAATTTACATTAAGCATTCATCAAGCTAATAATGGCTAGGAGAGTCCTCTCTTGCCCTCCACCCCTCACAACTGTTAATCATTTGTTCTAAGTGCTTTTCCATTTGGCAAATGGTAGCTTGGTAGATCTTAGTGGAAATGGATAGCACATATTCTACTTAATCACATAAAACATTTAAACAAAAAGAGACAGTTTCAGCTATAGGCAAGTTGTTCATTGACACCTTGAATTATTTCTAGGATACATGAGCTTTTTACTCCATAATCAAAGAGTTGGCTCTTATTATTACATTATAAATTCAAGGATTTTTAACCTTTCTTTGTAAATCTTTTCTAAAGTCTCTGAAAAACTAATAAGGAAGAAAAAAATAACCCATTTGGGAAAAGGAGATTTATATTAATTCTTTCCAAACTTCCACTACATCCGAAGCTTGGCTACCATTGTAAATGCTTGCTTCTGGTAACCTTTGTCCTTAGGGTTCAGTTCTGACCTTGGAGCTTTCCATCAACCTACAGAATCCGGGTGTGTCTAGTCTGAACTCTGCATCTTTGTTTCAGCTTCTGGCCCTGAAACCTTGCCTTTCCCCCCCCCTTCAGATGCCTCATGAAACACAAAGAAAAGATTGAAGTTGTCAATAATTTCACTTTACTTGGATTTACAATCAATGCACATGGAAGCAACAGTCAAGAAATCAGATAATGTATTGCATTGGACACCTGCAGCGCAACACCTTTTCAGGATGTTGAAGAGCAAGGATGTCACTTTGAGAACTAAGGTGAGTCTTTCCCAAACAATATTTTCAATTGCCCTGAGTTAGTTTATTGTGCCAACCTGGCCCATAAACACATGTAGGGTTAATTGAAGGGTGGAGAGATAAATGGCTCGGTGAGCCTCACCTTTCCAGTTCTCAGGTCTCTTGTTTTCTGATGGTTGGACCAGAATGCAGCTTCCTTAGCCAGTTCCCTGCAAGACATCCCTGAGGAGAAGTCGCATGGACCTACCCCTATGCAGCCCTGGGCGCTGAAGCAGCCTTGTGGAGACACCTGCCAGCGCTAAGATGCTTACACCTTCACTGACTCAGCTTTCCGCCTGCAGTTGGCATCATTGCGTCTGGTTGGTGAAATGGAGGAGGACTTTGTGGATTGGTGTTGGACATATGGGTTAATGTTGGACTTGTGGGCTTGGGCAGCACTGGGTTGGGATGTTTTCTTGATGTGCAATTACCCTTTATATAAAACTCTTTTTGTATATGAGTTTCTGTGGTATTTTTTCTCTAATGTACCAAGATTAATACAGGCCCCATATGCATGTGAAAGTTAGACAAACGCATAAGAAAAATCAACGAAGAATGGGTGCATTTGAATTATGAATTATGGTGTTGGTGAAGAATATTGAATGCACCATGGTATGGCAGAAGAATGAACAAATCTGTCTTTGAAGTACACACTTTAAGCTCCTTAGGAGCAAGGATGGCCAGACTCCTCACATCATTTGAGTATGTCATCAGGAGAGATCAGTCCCTGGAAAAATGCTTGGTGAAAAGGAGGGTTCGGAGAGAGACTAGACCTTCCACAAGTTGGATTCACACAAAAATGGGCTCAAACATACAACTGTTGTGAGGATAGTTCAGGACCAGACAAAGTTGTTATAAGTCAGAACTAAGTCAGTGGTATCTAACAGTATCTAGGACTTAAGTGGTTATTTTCTGTTTAAAGGGCTTGGTAACTATGCTGTCCACCACCTCCCATACCACAGCTCCTAGGAGCGACTCTAGGAATCCCCATTGCTCTTTAGAGTTCCTTTCTGCACTTTCCAACTTTCTTTCCTAATAACCCCTTAATTTGATTTCCAGTTATCTTATGCCTACACTCTTAGAGTCATGACTAACCTTTCTTCTTTTTTTTTTGACCCTTCTATCTCATATTTAATGAGTTAGCAAGTCTTCTTGGTTTTATCTTGAACATATATTTACAGTCTGATCATTTCTGAACACTTACATACTGCCCTTTTTGACCAAGTCAAATAATCTTTCCATCTAGTTACCTGAACTCACTTTCAACCTGGGCCATTCTAAGCCCGCCCCCCTTATCCAACGTTCTTTCTCAATACAGCAGTTAGAAGGATATCAATAAGAGTGGTCAGATGACTGCTACCGTTTGTTAAGCATTTCCATAGGTTTCTCATCTCGTTTGAAATAAAAGCAAATTCTTATGGAATTTTACAAGGCCTAATTTTTCCCCTTAGTGTTCTGAATTCATCTTCCATTTCTTTCCTCATGATCATTTTACTCTAGTTATTCTGAAATCATTCATGACCTTCAAATATGCATATATATTCCTCCTTCAGGAAATATACATGCATTATTATCACTTTCAGTCATGCTATTTCTTCTGACTTTCCTTGAAATGTTTGTGCAACCTAGTATTCTTAGGAAGGTTCTACTTGACCATGCTTATGTAAAATGCATCTCATCGCTGAATACCGTACCTTCATTCCTACTTTATTTATATGTAGTTATTCACCTTACTGCATGTTTTCATACATTCAGAATGTGATTCTGAGAGTAACACCTCTTTTTCTTCTGATTTTTTGCTCACTGCTCTACCTCCAGAATTTATAACATTGACAAACGCATGGCAGATGTTCAATTAGTATTTGCTAATGAGAAAATCTGAAGATTTTAATGCCCTAAACTAACAAACAAACAAACAAAATTATACTTATTAATGTTAGGGAAAGTTTTCACAAGATACTTTCATTTAGAAATTTCTAATCTGTTCAGTTAATTTTGACTTTCTTCTTCAAATATACAAATTAGATTGATATTGCTTTTTCTTATTTACAATATCCGTAAGTCCATTTTATTTGCATCATATTTAACAAGATGTCACAAAGCAGGTCATTGACTAGTATTTCCTTCAACACATACTGAAAACAGGAGGCAGTTTCAGACACACAGGAGTTAGAATGGTTTCCATGCCAAAGCCCAGGAGATCATGTGATCACTTTCAATAAAATATTGTGAAAATTTGGACACAGTGCAAGAGTAAAAGTTTTATAACCCACGAGAAAAATTAAAGTAAATGCATTTAGGAAGAATTATTTTAGGCATTTCCAATGGACACATTTATGAGGTGCTGTTGATCAAAGATTTTAAACTTTCACATTGAAGAGTTTCATTTCCTATCACATTTCTTTCTTTAAAATTTGTACATAGCTATGATAATTCTTGTTTCATCATGCCTGTCACATGTAATAAGGAATCATCTATCTTGTTTTCATTATTAAATATCGGTACTAAATATTGAAACACTAGACATAACAACAACTCTCTCAACATCTTGCTCTTGCTGTGGCAGTGATCTGTCTGTGAGTAATGACTGGACTTAAAAGATCCCTGCAATAATTAATGTCTTGCTTTTCCCAAGAGCTCCAAAATGTGAATCTCACTCTGATTTCATGTAAAATGACTTTAGATTGTATGTGCGTGTTATGTTAATGATGTGCCATGGAGCCCATTTCTACTCTGAGGATCTCTTGGTGAGAGAGCAAAACTGCTCCACAGACGTTTCTATCTGCAATCGTCAGGGGAAGGAGCCCGCTGGCACCATGGTTAAGTGCTGGAAACCACCATCTAGAAGAATGAGCAGTCTGCTTCTGTACCTCCCAGCCTGGGAAACGTGTGGACTAGCTCCCTGCCCTGCTGCATCCTATGAGTCAGACTGGACTGGACAGCAGGGAGTTTCGTTCTGGGTGTTAATCTTTGGGGGAGATGATCACTAGGCCTTTCTCTGGTCGAGCAGTTAGGGGAATTCCAACTGGCAACCTTGGGGTTAGCAGCTGAGGACTTACCTGTCACACCACCAGAACTCCTCTAGTGTGTGGGTAGATTTATTGCTTACCTGTCACACCACCAGAACTCCGCTAGTGTGTGGGTAGATTTATTGAAAGTTAATGAGCACTTTCATGGTAATGTGTATAAAAATGATTGGTGATTAATATGAAGAGAAGTAGTATTCAGCAAATACCAAGCAGGTTATAATCAAACTGGCTGTTTGGATCATAAGCAATGATCAATAGCATTGACAAGAATGGGAATTCCAAACCACTTAACTGCACACATACGAAGCCTATACATGGACTCCGAGGCAGTTGTTTGAAACAAAGGGAATACTTATGGTTTAAAAATCAGGAAAGATGTGCATCATGGTTGTATTCTTTTCTTATCTGTATTCCATCTGTGTTCTGAGCAAATCATCTGAGAAGCTGGACCATATAAAGAAAAGTGTGACATCAAGATTGGAGGAAGGCTGATCAACAGCCTTTGATCTGCAGATGAAACAACCTTACTCTCTGAAAGCCAAGAGAACTTGAAACACTTACTAATGAACTAATGAAGGACTACATCCTTCAGTAGGAATCACAGCTCACTGTAAGAAGATAAAAATCCTCACAGGCTGACCAGTAGAAAACAAAAATGGAGAAGTTTGAAGTTGCCAAGGATTTCCTCTTGCTTGGATCCACAGTCCATGTTCATGGAAGCAGCTATTAAGAAGAAACAAAGAGATGCATTTTGATGGGCAAGTCTGTGGCATAAGCACTCTTTCAAGGGTTGACGAGCAAGGATGTTACTGAAAGGACGAAGGTTTGCCTGACCCAACCCGTAGTATTTTCAATGGCCTCATGTATGTAGGAAACTAGGATAATGACTAAAGAAAATCAAAGGAAAATGAATGCACTTGAAGTTGGGTGTTGGTGAAGAACATGAACTGCCAGAAGATAAAAAAAATCTGTCTTACAGGAAGTAGAACCAGAATGCTGCTTAGAAGGGATGATGGTCGGACTTCCCCACACAAACTTTGGACCTGTTATTAGGAGAGAGCACAAAGCGGAAGGCTAGTAAAAAGAAGGAAGACCCTCCAGGACATGGATTGGCACAGTGGTTGCTGGCTGGTAAAATTGAGCTTGGTGACGGTCTGGACAATGTTTAGCTCTCTTACACATAGTGTTTGTTTTGTTTTTCTTGTTTTTTTTTAAACATTTTATTAGGGGCTCATACAACTCTTATCACAATCCATACACACATCAATTGTGTAACACATAGTGTTCTTATAACTCAGAAATTACTCCACATACCCTAAAAACAACAAGTATTATATCTACCACACAACTCTTGCTAATTCAACCTTTTATAGGTGTATGACTTATTCATACAAATTACAGTAATTGGCAGTGAAACCTTACCATTAACCAATGTGATTTTTCCATAACTGTTATTCCCACTTTATCCCATCCCTTGCACTCCTGGTAACCATTAGAAAAACTTTGGTCTCTATACATTTGCCTTTTCTTGTTCTTTTATATAAGTGAGGTAACTCAATATTTGTCTTTTTATGATTGGTTTATTTTAACCAAGCATAATATCTTCAAGCTCAATCTATATTTGAGCATGTTTCAGGACTTCATTTCTCTTACTGGCTGAATAGTAGTATCCCCTTGTATGTATGTTCTGCATTTTGTTTATCTCTTCATCTGTTGATGGAAATTATGAATAGTATGGTAAGAAACATTGATGGATAAGGCTCTTTTTAAATATCTGCATGGAAGTATTCTGGATATATACTCTGAAATGGTGTATCTGGGTCACATGGTTGTCATATTTTTAATTTTTTGAGAAACTGCCACACTGTTTCTCACAAGGACTATAAAATTTTACATTCCCAGTAGCAATAGATAAGGGGGAAGCAGGGAGGAAAAAAAGTAATTATTCTGGTTTGATTTTTACTAGATTTTTTTATCTTTAAAGTAGTTATAGGATCTCTCAGAAAATTATTTTCCCCATCTCTGAGCTATGGGTTGATTGAAAGAATTATTGAAAGAATTATATAAAGTAATAGACAATTACCTTGAAAATAATAAAGAATTAAGAAAACAGTTTTATGTGTAATTTTCCTTTTGTAAATAAAAATAAAAAAACTATCCTTAAATGTGTTTAATTTTCTGTTTAGATAGTGTTTCGTGCTTTTCTTTCTTGGGTTTATTTAATGATATGTAATTATTGGGAAAATATTTATTTAGTAAAATGCTGGATCATATATGCAAACTGATTATAAAGACATGCTTTCCCTTTATTTCTGTGGTCCGAAAATTGGTTCTAAACCTTTCAAAAGAATAATACATTTTTAATTTCCTCTGTTTGGGTTATCAGTAGTAACAATATAGTAGATAAGGTAATCGTATGGACATAACAAGAAACTCTATGGTCAAAGTATTTGGATGCTATACAAAAAGGTTGTTGGTTTGTGGGGGAAAGCTGTGGCAAAGTGCTTTTTCTAAGATTGGCAACATTGGAAACCCATGGGGCAGTGGGTCTGTGTTGTATTTGGAACTTAGATGAATTAGAAAAACTTTAGTTATTTGTATTTAATTGCATGCAAATGCATGGAGGGTTGAGGGCAATGCTATGGAGAACATATGTTGGAGAACATATGTTTCCTCTACGGAAGGCAGAGATGGTTAAGTAGTTTAGGACCAGCTGAATGGCTGGTGATTTGAACCCCCGCTGGAAGACAGGATTGGTTATCTGCTTCCTAAATAGCTGAGTCCTGAAACTTTAAGGAGCAGTTCTCCTCGGTCCCTTGGTGACTTGTAAGCAACTTGCTGACCACTCACGATGTCACCATTACAGAGCTCGGTGGGAGTCAGAAAGGACTGTGTGGCTGTGTGTTAATTTTTTCTGTCGTTTTTTATTAAGATGCATCCCTGTGAAAGCTATGGGCTTAGACAGGGTGTGATGTAGCAACGATGAAAAATACAACTTTCCGCTAGTTCCTAAATGCTTCCACCCCCACCCCCCACTGCCAACTATCATGATCCGAATTCTACCTTGCAAGTCTGGCTAGACCAGAGGGTGTATACTAGTACAGATGGGAACTGGAAACACAGGGAATCCAGGGCAGATGATCCCTTCAGGACCAGTGGTGTGAGTGGCGATACTGGGAGGGTAGCGGGAGAGTGGATTGGAAAGAGGGAACCGATTACAAGGAACTACATGTGACCTCCTCCCTCGGGGACGGACAGCAGAAAAGTGGGTGAAAGGAGACGTCGGACAGAGCAAGATATGACAAAATAATAATTTATAAATTATCAAGGGCTCATGAGGGAGGGGGGAGCGGGAGGTAGGGGAAAAATGAGGACCTAATGCCGGGGGCTTAAGTGGAGAGGAAATGTTTTGAGAAGGATGAGGGCAATGAATGTACAAATGTGCTTGACACAATTGATGTATGTATGGATTGTGATAAGAGTAGCATGAGCCCCTAATTAAACGATTAAAAAAAAAAAGAAAAGATTACACTCTCTATTCCCAGGTTGTTGGCACTCTGGAGGGAGTCAATGGCAATTGGTTTGGTTTGGGGTAGGTAGATAATAAGGATGTCCATTTCAATATCCATTTCAGAAAACCAATGTGTAATTTTTAAGGATAAATATATTTCAGGTAATACTTGAGACATAGTTACACTAAAAATTAGTTGTTGTTTATTTATGATTCAAATAAATGTGTATATTTTACCTTTCAACCCTACAGAGACAGGTTACTTTATAGATAAAATCTTTCAGATTCAAAAAAAAATAAAAGAAAACTATGGGTTTATGTAGTGGTCAGTGTCTTTAACTGTGGACAATTAATCAAAATGAGAAGTGTGAAAATGTCCACCTGCGGGTTGTTTTCTGTTTCACTTTCTCTGTAATTCGTTCAGTGGAACCCTGGTGGCAGTGGATGCCAGGTGGCGTTCGCAGATACAAGTGGGGTTGGTGGTTCAAAGCTGTCAGTTACTAGGAGGGGAAAAACGAGGCTATCGGGTTCTGTAAAGATTGACAGTCCTGAAATCCTCTGCAACCACTTGTCTGTCAATTGTACGTAAGGTGTACGTACATCTGCAGGTTGTCAGGAGAGACCAGTCCCTGGAGAAGGACATCATGTTTGGGAAAGTGGAGGGGCAGTGAAAAAGAGGAAGGTCCTCAACAAGATGGATGGACACAGTGGCTGCAAACAATGGGCTCAAGCACAGGAACAATTGTGAGGATGGCACAGGCCCTAGCAGTGTGTTGTTGTGTAGTGTGGAGGGTTACTACGGGCGGGCACTGGCTTGTTGGCGCTTAGTGACAGCAACCACATGAGTCGGAATCCAATCTATGGTGCTTAGTTTGGAGTTTTTGTGTTGTTTTTCATACTGGGTATAATAATACTGTCCCTGTCAGAATGTGTATCCATCATTAAATGAGAAAAAGCAAATGTAGTGCTACTTATTTATCTACCTCTTAAGTATCTACTAAAAGACCCCCCTGGTAGCATATTGCGTTAGGAGTAGGACTACTAACCCTAATGCTGACAGTTTGAATCCACCAACCAGCTCCATCAGAGACAGATGAAACTTTCTGCTCCCATAAAGATCACAGCTTTGGGAATCCACAGGGGGCAATTCTACTGTTTTATAGGGTCACAATGAGTTAAAATTTAATTGGTGTGTGTGTGTTTTAAAAAAAATATCTGCTTGACAACTCCATTGGAGAAAATACTGACTCAGTTTTAGCCTTTGCCTAGCAAGACTCCTTGTCAAACAAAGGTTCTTTTTTTTTTAATGTTTAATAGTTATAACACCTTGCCAAATTTTTCCAAATTACTTGTGATAATTCAAAAGGAAATTCACCCTTTCTAATTAAGCAGAAGTTAGCTAGATCATGGATATTCAAAACATTAGTTATTTGGAGCATTGTCTTCATTTCTTTAGTTATATGCTAATTAAAAATCTTGATCTCTGGTGTGCTATTAAGAGTTAGCCGAGCTATATAAGAGTTAAATAAATGTAATTATATAACTCATATAGCTTATATAATTACATTTATTTAAAAATATTTATTATGAATCTAATTGACAGGAAAACTGTTAGATGTGAGAGTTATGAAAGATGAATGGAATATAATGTTTAATCAAATAGAACCTCATAGTTAATTGGGGGGACATCATCCTTAGCCAGAGACACACTAAAGCATCCAGATAGGCCGTGATTGTTCAGAGAAGCATGTCCTTTATCAAAGACTTTATTGCTGCGCAGACCAGCTGTCCTGGAAACCATTTCCCTGTGGTCATAAAAGAAGGTACATAAAACTATTCATGACACCATTAATTAAAAAATAATTATTATATATCTCTTATATTTCAGGTACTGTGCTTGGCATTCCAGGAATTATTAAGGGATAAAAAATTATTTTATACATTTAAAAATCAGCCCTTATAAAACTACTCCCAAATGAAAAATATTTGAATTGCCAAAGATATTATAAATAAGGTTAAACATATAAAGAATAGTTCTGAGAAGTCTTTTAATCTACATATTTCATAGAGGGCTCATGACTTTAAGATGTACAAATGTTTACAAATTGATAAAAAAGCAAACCTGATGACACTATTAAATACAAAAGTTATGCATCTCACTGTCGTCAAGTTGATTCAGACTCATCAACCCTGTAAGACAGAGTAGAACTGACACTGTGGATTTATAAGACTGTACATCTTTATGGGGGAAGAAAGCCTTTTCTTCTCCACGGAGCAGTGGGTAGGTTCAAAGTGCTGACCTTGTGGTTAGCCGCCTGATTTGTCATCCTCTAGTTACCAGGGTTTCCTAAAGATATGAACAGGCAATTTAAAGGAAAGCAAATCCAAATGACCAGTAAGTATGCCCACCTTACTCATATTTAAGTAAATGCAAATTGGAAAACAAAACATACACAAGTAAGTTATCAAAGAATGTTAGGAATGGAAGGAGAAATATACCATGAAAATATTGTGCATGAAAAGATAAATTGGTATTGACTTTTAAGAACAGAATCCAACATAACTCTCAATGATAAATTTGTACATGCTCCTGAAACTGAAATCCCCCAAATAAAGCACAAGGATGGAGTCCTGGTGATGTAGTGGGTTCAGCACTGGGCTACTAACCACAAGCTCAGCAGTTTGAAGTCGCCAGCCTCCGGTGGGAGAAAGGAAAAGTCTTCTGCTCCTTCAGGGTTTAAGCACCTGCGAACCCAGGTGTCTCCTGTCCTTCAGAGCTGCTATGGATCAGAACTGACTCCATGGCAGGGAGGTTTTGTTATATGAATGGAAACAAAATGAATGCTCCCATTTATATAAAATGGCTTGTGTGTCTCTATGTATATGTATGTATGTGTAAATATACATATGCTTTTGCACAGAAAGTGTTTGATAATCATAATATTAGGAATGGGTATTATTTTCTGAATATATGGATTTTTGCAATGAACTCATTGGTTACATAAAAACATACCCTTTTTTTCTTCTGTAAAACAAAATCTAATGAGGTTTTTATTCAACTTTGGAGCAAATATAGCAAATAATCATATACTTCAGTTTACAGTAGAGCCCTGTGGTGGTAGTGGTTATGTGTTAAGGTACAATCCTTGAGGTTTGAAATCACTAGTCGATCCATGGAAGACAGATGAGGCCTTTTACTCTCATAAAAATGAAGTACAGTCTCAGGAATCCACAGGGGCACTTCTACCCTGTCATATAAGGTCACCATGAGTCAAAATTGACTTGTTGGCAGTACTTTTGGTTTGGTATCTTGAAGTATGATTACACTTCATAATTTACTTATATAGTAAATATAGATAGTTCTAAGTTCAGATGATGTTTTCAATCACTGTCATCAAATTAATTACTCCCTTTTATAAAACATCTCATTAGAAATTGTTAACTTTAAAGTAATCGAGCTTGATTAAATCTATCCAGTTACAATTTGGGTGCTCAATGGGCAAGCACCGGATGCAGCATTTCGGGACTGTTTGAACCAGACGATTTGGAAGTGCTATCTCCACAGAGTTTATATATTGAAACTTACATTTCTTAGGGAGAAGCAGGGAGAGTTATGTTCCTTGAATCCTTTGCTAACCTGAGAAACTCCCTTGTAGATAGTTTTGCAGCATTTGGCATCTGTTTCATTAAGTGCTGCTAAATGATCAGATGTTCTCATCACTCCTTCTTTACGTAATGTCAGCTCAAGCCGTCGTACGCAGTATCAGTTTACAGACAGTAATTTTTCAAAAAAATTAGTTGAATCTCTGTACTCATACTGTATTTTAATGAGGAAACAACTTTAGTCTTTATTTTAAAATAACTCGCAGCCATGGGGCTGATTCCAGCACATACCAACCTCTATACGGGGTTTCTGAGGCGGTGAGTCTTTCAGGGAGCAGAGAGCCTTTCTCGCACTTTTGTTTCAAAAGAAGCTCCTAAAAAACATATTTTTCATGACCTTAGAAAACTTAATTTAAATATTAACTCTATCTATGAAAGCAGAAGATCACGTGGCATCTTTCACTGAACATGGCAACATGATTTTCTTTTTTTTTTCCAATCGTTTTATTAGGGGCTCATACGACTCATCACAATCCATACACACATCAATTGTGTAAAGCACATTTGTACATTCATTGCCCTCATCATTCTCAAAACATTTGCTCTCCACTTAAACCCCTGGCATTAGGTCCTCATTTTTCCCCTCCCTCCCCGACCCCCCTTCCTTCATGAGCCCTTGATAGTTTATAAATTGTTATTTTGTCATATCTTGCCCTGTCTGATGTCTCCCTTCACCCACTTTTCTGGGCAACATGATTTTCACATAAACAATTCTTTTAGGTAATATTACACTCAGTGTTGGACTAGTGATAATAGAATTGATAGACGTATTTAGAACACAAATATGATTCAAAAGCTATTACTCATAGAGCTCTGTGTCTGAACATTCATGTGAGTATTTTTTTTATAGCGCAAAATATTTATTAAATGTATCTCAAGATGTTGTGTGGTGGTCAAGGGAGGATTCTGGGTTCGTAGCACCTGATTTCAGAATGCTCCCTGTCAGCAGTTACTTTGCTTGAGTTAAACTTTCTGAGTCTCAGTCTTCTTATCTGTTTTGTAAGGATGGTAATAATAACAACATTATCTATTTTATGTGCTTGTCAGAATTAGATGAGATAATATATATCATGTCCTTAGCAATAAAGTTCAGCTATCATCCTGATAATAAGAGATTATTTAATATATGTGTATTATAATTATATAAGTTAGGTTCTCTTCAGTGTTTTGCTCAGTTTTATAGTCCTTTTATGTTCCATTTTTATTTATGCCAGTAAATTCATTTTATTTGGCCAAGCAAAGAACTTAAATGAAAGAGCTCTAGCAAAACCCAGCAATTCTGTCCTGTTAAAAAAGGAGGCTTTCTGCTTTGTTTTAATGTTTCTTCTGTTTCTGAACCAAGTTCAGGTAAGTTAATAGTTTTGCCAGAAAACTAATTTTCTAGAAACAAGACTCTGTCATAAATATAATAATATAGCATAGGATTTCCTTAGTCCTGTGGATATACTTCACTTCTGAATCTGGGCATCAAAAAGCAGTACCCACATTCAATGGGTTTTTAAATTCAAGTATGTCCCATGTTATTAACCTCAGACCTATTAATCAATGTGTTTCCTCGACTTTCAAATAGATACATAACATTTGGGGGTTTTGTAGGAGAAACAGGCTAAAGGGTAAAAGAAGTATGCTTTTTTTTTTTTTCCAGTGGAGGTATGCCAACTGTATTATTTTGAAAGGCTATACTTTCAGGATTGCTGAATCTAGAATGACAGCTTTCTCTGTGTAGTGTCCTGCTATTTTCTGACATATTCTTGTTCATCAATTAGTTGCCTCAAAAATTAAAATCTTCATAAAAACAGAATGCATAAAATCACATATTTGTATTTCAAATATCTAGAAGTCAATTTAAGATGCATTTTTAGGATGTTTTCAGAACTACATTAACTAAAAGTTAGATTTTCTTTTTAACTGGAATTAGTATTGTTTCAGGTCCAGGTTGATACAAATAATGTTCTAAGATTATGTACTAAAGTTTTTCATATTTGTAGGTAAGGAAGCTGAACTAAAATATCCAGAGAATACTACTTTTCTGCTTTCATACTTCTCAGTACTTCGTTGTCTAGAAGAAAATGCACAGGAAAACAACCCAAAATGTAAAAGTAGTTGCTGCTGTTATTAGACTCCATCCTGTTGGCTCTGACTCACAGTTACCCCACGCACAACTGAATCAAACAGTGCATGGCCCTGAGACATCTTCACAACTGTTCTTACGTAGCAGTTTCTGGTTGTAGCTACTGTGTCAATCCATCTGGTCAAGGGCTTGTGCTGCCCCTCTATTGTCGCAAGCATGATGTCATTTTCAGGGACTGATGTACCTGATAACATGTCCAAAGTACCTAAGACAAAATGTTGCCATCCTTGCCTTTAAGCAGCATTTGGCTGTACTTCTTCCAGGATAGTTTTGTTTGTTTGTTTGTTTGTTTGTTTTTGGCAGTCCATGGTACTTTCAACATTCTTTGCTAGCACCATAATTCAAATGTATCTACTTTTCTTTGGTCCTCCTTAGCCAATGTCCAACTTTCACATGCATGGGAGGCCATGGAAAAAACCATGATTCCATCAGGTGTACCTCAGTCTTCAAAGTATCCTCCTTGCTTTTCAGCACTGTAAAGAGGTCTTGTGTAGCATCACTTGTTCAAAGGAATGTGTCACTTGAACTCTTGAGTTCTGCTTCCAAGAACATTAATTGTTGATCCCCACTAGATGAAAAACTTGACAATGTCAATTTTTTTTCTCCATTTACCCTGATATTACCTATTGTAACCTGTTCAGGAGTTTGATCTTCTTGATATTGAGTTGTAATCCATACTGATAGCCCCAATCCTTGATCTTCCTCCACAAGTGCTTCAAGTTCTCCTCACTTTCAGCAAGCAAGGTCATGTCAGCTGCCTATCACAGATTGTTAATAAACTTTCTCCCAATCCTGATGTGGTTTTCTTCTTCATATAATCCAGATTTTCAGATGATTTACTCAGCATACAGATTGACTAAGTCTGGTGACAGAATACAACCATGAACACCTTCCTTGTTTTAAAACATGAAGTATTTCCTTGTTCTGTTCATGCAACTGCCTCTGGATTCATGTACAAGTTCCACATGAGCACTACAAAGTGTTCTGGAATTCCCATTCTTCTCAAGTCTATCATAGTTCGTTAAGATCCACACAGTCAAATGCCTTGGCATAGTCATTAAAACACAAGTAAACATCTTTCCGATATTCTCTTTTGAGCAAAGATCCAGCTGACATCATTAAAGGCATCACAAAGTTCTATGTTCTCTTCTGCATCCAGCCTGAACCTCTGGTATCTTTCAGTTAATGTATGCTGCAACTGTTGTTTAATAGTCATCAACAAAAATTTACTTGAATGTTATATCAATGTTGTTCTACAATTGGAGCACTCAGTTGGGTCACCTTTCTTTGGAATGAATAGAAATGTGGATTTTTTTTTGTCAAATAGCTGTCTACCAAAGTTCTTGCAAATACAAGGAGTACTCTCAGTTCTTCATCAGCTTGTTGAAACATTTCGATGTTTATTCCATCAATTCCTGGAGCCTTGATTTGGATAATGTTTTAGTGCAGCTTGAGTGTATTCCTTCAGTACTACTGGTCCTTGCTCATCTTCTACCTCATGAAATGGTGAAATGTTCACTAGTTCTTTTTGGTACAGTAATGTTGCGTATTCTTTCCATCTTCTTTGGATGCCTCCCGCAACACTCAATATTTTGTCTATAGAATTATTCAATATTACAGCTCAAGGGTTTTTCTTCATATTTTTCAATATATGATAGTGTGAGCATGAGCTTCCTTATTGATTTTCTAACTCCATGTCCTTGCGCATTTTGTCATAAAATTTGGCTTTGTCTTCTCAAGCTGCCCTGTTCTATTCTGCTCATTGACATCATCCTCTCTTCCATCTTCTTTAGCTACTCTCCTATTAATAGTAAGTTTCAGACCCTTTTGACATCCACTTTCATCTTTTTGTTCTTTTGTGTCTTTTTAATGACCTTTTGCTTTCATCATGAACATTATCAGGTCTGTCATTAGTCTTCAGCGGAGCAAATCTTTTCTTGAGATCTTCTTGAAATTCAGTTGGGAAAGATTTTAGGTTGCATTTTGGCTCAGGTGGATTGATTGCAAACATTTTCAGCTTTATCCTAAATGTACATAGGAACAACTGATGATCTGTTCCACAGTCAGATCTTGGCCTGGTTTTAGCTGCTTAATTTCACTTCTCTATTTTCTCTTCCCAGAGATGTAGTCAAGTTGATGTCTATGTATTCAATCTAGAAAAGTCTATGCATATAACATTTTTGTGTTGTTGAAAAAAGGTATTTGCTGTGAACAATATGCTAGTCATGCAAAATTCTATCATGTTCTCTCCAACTTCCTTTCTATCACCAAGTCCATATTTTCCAATGATTTTTTTCTTCCTCTTTGTTTCCAACTTTTGCATTGAAATTTCTAATAATTATGATTGCTTCTTGATTGCATGCTTGATTCATCAGTTTAAAGACATCGGTAGAATTTTTCAATTTTATCATCATTAGCTTTAGTGGTTTCATGCATAAATTTGAATAATAGTTGTATTGGTTGAATTTCCTTGAATAAGGGTAATATAATCCTATCACAGACAGAGTTGTACTACAACATAGATCTTGAAATGCCCTTTTTGATGATGAATGCAAAGCCATTTCTTTTTATTCTGTTATTCCAACCATACGTTTTTCTGATTGGAAATCACCAATACCATTCCATTGCAGCTCACTAATGCCTAGGATATTGATCTTTATGTGTTCCATTTCATTTTTGATGGCTTCTAATTTTCCTCGATTCATATTTCATACATTCCAAGTTCCAATTATGAATATATTTTTGCAATTGTTTCTTCTCATTTGAGCCAACCCCCATCAGCAAATAAAGGGCCCAACGGCTTTACTCCTACAGGCTGCATTCCATCCAGACATTGCTGTGGACTCTAGTTTGAGATGACGGCCTGCATTCCATCCAGACATTGCTGTGGACTCTAGTTTGAGATGACGG
>NW_022103920.1:45917234-45960603 GCF_000313985.2 Echinops telfairi | reverse complement strand
TGCATTCCATCCAGACATTGCTGTGGACTCTAGTTTGAGATGACGGCCTGCATTCCATCCAGACATTGCTGTGGACTCTAGTTTGAGATGACGGCTCTTCCTCAGTCTTTCTTTGAGTGCCTTCTGCCTTGAAGGGCTCATCATCTGGCATGGCCTTGAACAATGTTCTCTTTTTATTACTAGGCCTTCTATATCTGACCGTGTTTTGAAGCCATCAATAAAGTTTTTATTTGTCATACCCTCTGAAGTGGACAGTTTATTCCTTGTTAGGATTAAAAATTTTTACTAGAGTTTTAAAAAGTCAAAGTATTGAACTCGAAATAGGATTGAAAATTTACATTATAAATCCAATAAACATAAAACAATGTCAGAATCAACTTCATGATAATGAAAAACAAGAACAACAAAGAAAAGCCAAGTACTTTTGTGATTAGACAATTTTTTCACATTGAGTTCAAAGAAGCCAAGTAAACTCTACATAATACATTCAGTATTAAGTGGTCTCCACATGGTGAAACTAGTGCAGATTGGAGCAAAAGTCTTTCAATGGGGGAATGGTCATTTGATACTGGAGTATTAACTGACTTGTTTTTTCTATCTAACAAGGAATTTTGGTGACACTGTTGAATACCATTGGGCTGTGATCCTCAAAGCTATTCAAACCTAATGTCAATCCATTGGAGAAAGATGAAGTTATATGCTCCCATAAAAATGTATGGCCCAGGAAACCTTATATAGGGTTGCTGTGAATCAGAATAAACTGTAAATTTTGTTCCTTTGACTGGACAGCCCTGCTAACAATGACACTGGTCTTGTTCTTGTACAGGTGACAGCCTTCAAAGTCCTCAGGGACAGTCAGAGTCTATTTAGTAGGCTCGCTATGTGTTAGAATAGACTCAAGAACAAATAATAATGACAACATGGGTAATTTACTTTGGGTTAAATGATTAGTTATTTGTTTTGGATGTACATTTTATGTAAGCTTCTAATAGTGTAATATTTCCTCTCTTTTTAAAAGTTCTTCATGGAGGTGAGAGCTCTTGACTAAATTACCACATTTTTCAATGCTTAACCTTTATATTTAGACAAAAACATCCAATTTTACATTATTGAAAAGTAAAAAATTATTTAAAATAATAAAATATAGTTAACATAACTTGAGGTGACCCTTATAAAACCAGCAATCAAGAAACTAATGTATTGCATGTTGCCTGGAGCAAATTTGATGTACAAGTCACCTGTCACTTGTGAGGAACAAAGATATCATGGTATTTGCACTTACCTCGTGTACACGCTGAGACAGACAATGAATGAGGAAGACTGGGAAAAGGGATGCGTTTGAATTGTGGTTTGGGTAACTCATACTGAAAGTGCCACAGGCTGTCAGAAGAACAAACAGATATTTCTTGGAAGAGGTGCAATCCGAATTCTCCTTGGAAGCAAGGGTGGTGAGCCTCCATTTAATATCCTGTGGAGACGGTCTGAGAAGCCATCAGTACCTGACAAAGACACATTGTGCTCTGTCAAGTCGAGGGTCAGGAAGAAGAAGACTTTCAAGGCGATGGGTTCACATAGTGGTTGTGTGGGGATGGACCAGGACCCGGTGGTATTTCATTCTGTTCTCCAGGAGCTCACTACAAGGAAGAGACTGCCCAGTGGCACCTCCCCACAGTAATGCTCTATAAAACGACAACGAGTCTGCGAAGAGCTGTTCTCAAATTGACTGTGGTGATGATTACACAACTCTTCTTATATGATTGAAAGATTAAAATGTACAATATATGAATTATATGCCAATAAAACTATTCTTTTTTAAAATCCAAAAAAAAAAACCCAAAAAACCGACGAGTGATCAGAAAATTACTTATGCAAAAACCGACAAGTGATCAGAAAATTACTTATGCAATTTCTGGGCCTCACAATAAAAATCACCCGTACAGATTCTCATTTCTCTTACTTCCAGGATACAGTTTTGAATCCACTGCAGACATAATATCCAGGGACTCTGGCTTTCTGAATTGCTTCATGGAGCAGTTTTCTCCTGTACCAGTCACTTGTGTGCCAAATAAACTCCAATGATGGTAAGTGGAGGTCTGAGCATAGTTTCAGCAGTCCATGAAGCATTATCAACAGCTGAGAGCTTAAAGAGTCATTAAAGGCTTGAATTTTAAAATCAGGCAGCCTAAGTATAATTTTCAGCTTGTTTCTTATCATCTGTGATGTTGTTCAAATCACTTAATATTTGAATGCCCTGGATAAAAGAAGAGACCATTGATAAGGTCTACCTGTTGAACCAAGTAGCTCCTGAAATATGAGCTAATATTTTTAATTCGAAATTATTTTTGTGTTTCTAAATGATTATGTAGTCAATTTTTTCCAGAATTTTTTTGGAAAAAAAATATTCAAACAGACAACTTCTTGATCTCCTGCTATTAATTGGCAGTGGGCTGTTTTTGATTCATGGAAACCTTGCAAGTTCAAAGCAAAGCTGCTTCATAGAATTCTCAAGGCCATGACTTTTCAGAGGCAAATCACCTGGCTTTCGTCTAGGGAACCTCTGGGGACCTTGAGCACTTAAACCATTGTGCCATCCAGATACGACCCACTAAGCCTTCTAGCTGAATACTATTATTTTACATCATATGTGCTAAAATATATGAACAAAAATAAGGACAAGGGAAGAAGTTATCTTTAATTGAGCATCACACAAACTATTCTTAAACCAGATTTTATTGAAATAAACGTTGGAAAATTAATGCTATAAAATCCCTCTTTCTGAAGCAATAATATAGTAGCATATGTCTTTAGTCAAGGATACTTGGTTGTTTTGATTACTATTGGAGTGAATTTTTGCAGGGTAATGAGTAATTATAATTGAGATGCTCAGATATATTCTATACTTTAGAAACAAGGTGTTCAAATGTCATTTATCATCATGTTTGTCCCAAATACATTGTAAGGATGTATTTCAAAAATATTTTGTCAGCTTAAAGATTGGTTATAATTTAAAAGGTTAAAGTTAATTTTTTCATGGTAAAATAAGGATATCCAGGTCTCTATAAAAATTAACATAATTAATTCCATAGACTGGCTTACAGTATGTATGGTACACCGATCTATGAAACCGTTATTATAAAAATGTTTTTCCAAAGAAAGATTTATTACATACTCTGCTCCTACTTTTCAGTCAGGGCATGGAGGACTGATATAAAGCAATTGATTTCTCTATTACCACAAGAGTAGAAGTTATACTTCATTATGTTTGGAAAAGCAGCAAACCATTATAACTTTAAATGTTTAAGGTGTTGTTCTCTGATAAACAAGGATCCCTGAAAGCACAGTGGTGAAGCACTTGGCTGCACATCCAAAGTGTAGAGGTGTGAACCCATAGTTGCTGTATGGGAGAAAGATATGGCATTTTGCTCCTCAAAGGATTCCAGCCTTGGAAAAACAATGGGGCAGTTACACTGTAACCTATAAGATTGGTACAAGTTCGAATAGGCTTGATGGGCATGGTTTTGGTAGTCTGTTAAACACGATTTGTCAGTAAAATCTTAGCATGTCAGCATGTGATTTTATAAATGTGCAATTACTAGAGTTTCCAAGAAATTTCCAAGAACTTTTTCCAAACGTTTTTAATTTCCATTAAGTGATGCTTCTAATAAGAATTTCAAAATATTGTCAACCGCATGAGAAATTCATGAACACATGGAATTTCACCAAGTAAGAAATATCCATTGAGCTGTGGTATACTTTTGCTGAATCTCATCCAGCAATTGTTGCAGCACTACATTGAGAAGGAGCTGCCAGAAGCGCAGGGAAGGTCAGAAGAGGACGTGGAATAAGGTATAGCGTTGTTGATGGCGCATGGAACTTGACTGAAAGCAGAGACTACCAGAATTACGTCCACTTGTGTTTCAGGTACTAGGCTAAGGAATCAGACAGTGTGGACCAAAACGAATTATGAATAGCCTTGAGGAGGATGGGAATGCCGGGTCACTTCCTTGTGCTCGTGTTGAGCCTGTCACGGATGGAAGGCACTTACATGACTAAAGCACAGGCATACTGCCTGCTTTAAAATCATGCTTGGTAGAGAAGTGGGACAACACAAAAAGGAACTACCTTTGGCAAGGGAGATGGACACAGTGGCTGCATTGTGCGCCCCCGCAGACGAACTGTGAAGATGGCACAGGCCTGCGCAGTGTTTCATCCTGCTGCACAGAGTTGCTGTGAGCCAGACCTTTCTTGACAGCCCCTAACAACAACATACTTCGTGGAAATCTGCTTAAATCTTTGGGAGTTGTCCATTATAATAATGTGCCTATAACAAAAGCCGTGGAATTACTCCTCTCTTTGAAGTAAGTTTTTATTGAGTTTTAGGAAGCAGTGGCAGGAGAAGGGGGAGATAAGCAATGTGTGGCTTAATTTCCACCATGAATACTTTTCTTCTTTGCCATGAAACCAGAAGAGCTGTGTGTCCGCTGGCTCCCATTACTGGACATGCTGAAGATAGATTCTGTAGAAGAACCATGATCCAAAGGGAAAAATGCTGATGGGCATCTGACCAAAAGAAACTTTTTGTGATCAAGTAAATATGAAAAGGATTATTTGCACAAGATAACCCCCACACAATTTAAAATACATCTTTGCATACTAAGAGTGCTATAAAACACTCAAAACAAAAACTAGTTTCTATTGGAATTTTTCAAATATACTGGTCAAGAAATAATAGCAACCCCTAGAAATAGGAGGAGGTAGGGGTGGATTCCTCCCTAAGACGTTCAGAAGGAATTCACCACTGCCTACAACTCTTAAGCCTTTTACCATGCATTTTTAGACATCAGACATTCAGAACTGTGAGATAATAAGTAGGTCTTAAGCCACTAATTTATGTTGACTTATTGCAATAAGAAACGAATACACCTTATCCTACTCTACAGGGTCCTATGAAAGTTGGTTTTTACCTTTGTAAATCTGTGTTCCTCTTCCATACTCACACACTCCAGAAACTTCTGACTTCATTTTATTCTGAAAGCACTTCAAGTTACCTTCCAGTTTATACCCTTTGCATTAGCTAGTGTCCACATGAACAATATCTCTCCATGGATTATACCCCCAAAATAAAGCAAAACAACCCCCACACACACCACCACCAAACTCATGGCCATTGAATAGCAGCAACTCATAGCAACCGTATAGGACAGGGTAGAACTGTCCCTGTGAGTTTCTGAGACTGTAACTCTACCAAAGTAGAAAGCCTCACCTTTTTTATGTGGAGCCACTGGTGGTTTCAAACTGCTAAGCTTGCAGTTAACAGCCACACTCATAATCACGACACCACCAGGGATTCTCTCATTGAACATACATTAAGCGTCAATGTTAGGGAAGAAAATAAAGCGATGGACTAGAGAGGTGGCAGGTGCTCACTTGGGTGAAAGGGAGCATGGAGGTTGACAAGAGGGAGAAGAGCAGTCAGGGGAGAGAGCGAAGTAGACTTTAGGGACGGTAGACAGTGGCATGAACTGTTACATGCAGAGCTGAGCACCTGAAATGGAATTCCTCTAACTTGCAAGAAAGCAATCTCCTGCACGCAAAACATTTGATCTCTAGAGAAGCCTCCTCTCGATGTCTCACATAAGCGTCTCTATCTTCACCCCAGCCTGTCCCTTCATTCTCTATCAACACGACTTTTAAAAAATATAGATCATGAGACAAGTACTTTATATAGTATTTACATTTTTCTTTCTTCATTTAAATGTGAGCTTTTTGAAGGCAAGGGCTCTGTGTACCTTGTTTTCTATCGCCTCAATCAATTCAATCTGTTTAATTAATATACGCTGTAAGATGTCATTTTCTTATAGAAAATGAAACTTAAGCTTATAAACCTTTAACAAAATATTTTTCAGTGTCGCATTTATAATGAATGGCTGAGTCAATATTTGAAGCCAGCGCTATTTGACTCTTTAAATATAAATCACAGTACATGAATCATGTGAGTACTCTAGTTGGTTCACTCTTTTATCTCTCTTCTTTCCCTTTTTCATGGATTATACATTTCTTTGGAGATCTCATCTGTTCACATCCACCAGCCACTGACTTTTCTTCCACAGTTATACGACCAGTCAAACATTTCCTTCTAAATTGTAAAGTCATGGCCAATAGCCAGCGGCGTCTAATATACATTATAACTAACACTGTCCAAAATGAACTTTAAATTTTCCTTGCAAACTGCCTTCATTTTATTTGTACACATCTAGGTTATCACACATGTCCCCTGTAGTGCCCTACATTTTCTGTATAATCCTTTCAATCCCATGTCCACTTTGCCTGCAATTCTGTTTGTTCTAACACCAAAGATATCCAGACACTATCTGATATCACCCCATACCTGATATCCCTGGACCAAGTCATCAGTATCTTTCTTCTGGATTTTGCTATAGGTCACTACCTACCTGTCCCACATCTCTATTTTCCCTGCTTCAGTCAGATCTCAATACTGTATCAGAGAACTCCTCTTAAAAGGTGTCACATTGTGTGACTATGCTGACATCCTCCAGGGTTTCCTACCTGACTGAGGCCCATCTAGATATTTCCCAATAGTTTACACTAGACCACAACGCCTTTGGTTTGCTGTTCCCTTTACTTTTTTCACCTAATATCTAATTACTTTTCCTCCATCTGCTGTAGTGCTCTTGAATATTTTTCTCATTCTTGAAAAACTAACAAAAACCAAGCATAGTCTAACATTTTTGACTTATCCAGTTTCTGGAATACTCTCCCACAAGATGTCCACATAGTTCACAACAAATTCAAAGTCTTTATTCAAATATCCCGGCAACAAAGGGCAATGGTGGGCCATATCTGACTTTTCTTGGCTTGCTTATTGTCACTAGGCAGGGTCAGACATACCTTCATAGGCCATCCTTCTTTACCTGCTCTGACACCAACCACTCCTCTCATGTGACTCAAGTTCTATTCTGAGTTCAATAATTCATTGCAATGCCCATGCAGAACTCATAGGCAATACTCACAATTCAGAGGGTTTATTAAGGAAGTCAATAGGTTACCACAAGTCAGGATTAGCAAATAGTAAGGAAAGAGTCATTGATCTCCTCAGCCAGCAGCCAAGTTGTACACTCTAAATCTCAGCCTCTCTGTCATATAGAAGCCATGTCTTTCTTTGCTCTTAGTCTCTCAGCGACATGGTCCTTAGACTTTGGCCTCCTTGGACCAGAAAGGCAGCACTCCTGTCTCTCTGACCCACACCTTCACTGTCTCAGGAGGAGAAGGAACCCCACAGCCTCAGAACTGCTCCTCTGAGTCTCAGGGCCAGCCTCTGATATATCTGGTCTGAGTCTCTGGACCACAGTCTCTGATATATCTGGTCTGAGCCCTCCCCCATTCAAATGGAGATGTTGCATGTGCTCTTCCAAGCTCACTGGGGTTTTGCTTTCTGCTGCTGCTTCAAAGATGTCTCATCCTCATACTCAGGGGTTGGCAATGAAATGAAAACCGACCCAGCCTCTTTATTATTAGAGTTGCACACACCCTGCTTTCGGAGTCTCACGCGGTCATGCAGTGGCAGTTACGGAGTTGGGTAGAAGAGCCATAGTAAGAAATTTCACTCCACTAAGTTACCTTATCTAAGGAAGTTATTTAGCAAATTATTTTAAATGGTATCTGCCATACCAACCTCTCATACTCCTTTTCCTGCTTACCTTGTTAAACTTTTGCCATAGCACATGCATACCACATCCACATAGCAAACCCACCACTCATTTTTCAGTTTATTGTACTGAGGTTTCTTGCACGGTACTGTGATGTTGGGAGCTATGCAACTGAAATTTCAAATACTAGCAAGGTCACCCCTAGGGCAAATGAATAATAGTCATTGTACCAAAACAGTTAATATTTAGCTATTTCAATAGCTATTTCAATATGATCAAGAACCAATGGTAATGAAACAAGAATGTTAAGCTTCACAGAAGGTATCAGTGAAAAAATAAGACCCCAGGAATTGAGAGGCTACAAATTCAAATAGTTCACAAACATTTGCAGCAATGGAAATAGTCTTCAGTCTATGACATAAACTTGGAAGGCAGAAACCTGGCCAATCAGTTGGAAAAGACACATTATTTTGCCCATTTCAGAGAAAGGTGACCTAACAGAATGCAGAAATGATCAGATGACATCATTAATATCACAGTAAAATAAAATTTTGTTGAAAATAATTCAAAAGCAGTTTGTTGTTGCTGTTAGGTGCCGTGTAATCAGTCCCCATGCAAAGCGACCCGATGCCCAACAGAACAAAGCACCCTACTGTCCTGCACCATCCTCACGACCCTGCCCAAGCCCAGCTCATTGTGGTCGCCGTGCCAATCCATCTCCTTGAGGCTTTCCTTTCTGTTGTCCCTCTATTTTGCACGATATCCTTCTCCAGGAACTTGTCTCTCCTGACAATATTTCCAAAGTATATAAGACAAACTTTTACCACCCTTGCCTCTCACGAGCACGATGGCCTTACTTCTTCCAAGACAGACATGTTTGTCCTTTCAGCAGTCCGGGATACTTTCAGTATTCTTCTCCAGTACCCCAATTCAAATGTGTCCATTCTTCTTCGGTCTTTCTTATTTAATGTCCACGAGTCTCTGAGGTGATGAAAAATACCATGGGTTGAGTCAGACACACATTGGTCCTTGACATACAATTCTTGCTTTTGAATGATCAAAAGAGGTCTCTGCAGCTGATTTACCTAATGCAACATTTCTTTTGATTTCTTGACTGCTGTTTCCATGAGCATTGACTGTGGACTTAAGAAGATCAAATCGTTGACAACTTCTACCTTTTTTCCTTTATCGTGATGCTTCCCGTTGGTCCAGTTGTGAAGATTTTAATCTTGTTTACATTGAGTTAAAATCCACACTGAAGGCTGCAATCCTTGATCTTCATCAGCAAGTGCCTCAAGCCCCCCTCGCTTTCAGCCAGCAAATTTGTGTCATCTTCAAATTGCATGTTGCTAATAAGGCTTCTCCCTATTTGGATTTCACATTCTTCTTCATTGGAGCCATTTTCTCTACTTATTTGCTCAGCACCCAGATTGAACAAATAGGGTGAGAGGATACAACTCTGATTCACACATTTCCTGATAGTATACCATTCAATATTCTCTTGTTCTATTAGCACAACTGCTTCTTGATTCAGATACAAATTCCTCATGAGCACAATCAAGTGTTCTGGAATTTTAAGGCTGCTCAAGATTTCTTTGATCCACACAGTCAAATGCCTTAGCATAGTCAATAAAATACAAGTAAACATCTCTCAGGCATTCTATGTTTTGAGCCAAGATCCATCTAACATCAACAATAATATCGTTTATTCCATGTCCTCTTCTAAATCAAGTCTGAACCTCTGGCAGCTCCCTGTCAATATACTGCTGCAAACATTGTTGGATGATTTTGCCACATAATTTTGATTGCATGTGGTATCCATGATATTGTTCTATAATTTGAGCATTCTTTGGGATGGGCACAGCTTTGGATCTCTTCCAGTCAGTTGGCCAAGTAGTTGTCTTCCAAATTTCTTGACATGGATGAGTAAATGCTTCCAGTGCCTCATCAGCTTGTTGAAATATATCATTTGATACTCCATCAACTCTTGGAACCTTATCTTTAGCTATTGCTGTCAGAGCAGCATGCATTTCTTCCTGGTACACCATTGGTTCTTGTTCATATGCTACCACCTGAAATGGTGAAGTGTCAACTAGTTCTCTTTGGTACAGTGTCTGTGTATTCCTCCTGTATTCCCTTGATGATTTCTGCATCATTCAATTTTTTACTGATGGATTCATTTAAGATTGCAATTCGAGGCATAAAGTTTTTCTTTGGTTCTTTCAGTTTCAGATATGTTGAGCATGTTCTTCCCTTTTGATTTTCTAACTCTTGACCTTTTTACGTTTCACTGTAATAGTTGACTGTCTTCTCAAGCTGCCTTTGGAAATTTTCCATTCAGCTCTTTGATGTCATCCTTTATTCCTCCTTTGTTTTAGTGCCTCTATGATTAAGAGCACGTTTCAGAGTCTCTTCTGACATCCACTGTATTCCTTTCTTTCTTTCCTGACTTTTAAATGATCTTCCTGAATGATGATTTTGATTTTCTCCCACAGCTCATCAGGTCCTGTTTAATTGATGTACATCAAATCAGTTCTTGAGATGTTCTAAAACTTCAGGTGGGATAGCGTCAAGGTCGTAATTTGGGTCTCGTGGGCTTGTTGTTATTTTCTTCAGCTTTATCCTGAATTTACATATGAGCAACTGGTGGTCTCTTCCACAGTCAGGTCCCTCCCTGGTTTTTGCTGCTGGAGATTTAGTTTCTCCATTGTCTCTTAGGTAAAAGCAGAGTCACCAGAAAGAACTTTATTTTTGTGCTGACATTCAACTCTGTGAATCACAAAAGACTACGGATAACATGGTGAAGAATGGAAATTCCAGAACACTTCATGGTGTTAATGTGAAAAGTATATAAAGTTCAAGAAGCAGTCTTTAAAACAGAACAAGAGGACACTGTGGTGGTTATATAATCTGTTGTCAATTTGAAAGGATTACAAGTGAAGGGGTAGAGTCTAGCCTGTCAATCATTGTAGAGCCAATGAGACCTCTGTGTGGTCTTGGCCTTCCCATGAAGATTCTGGGAATTCCTGTATTTCCTCCTTGGAAGTGGAAGACTCTCTCTCTGCTCACTCCCTGGGAGACATTGCAACTGACAGGATACATGAAACTGTGCTAGTTCCCTGAGCTGGAGAAGCCACATGGAGACCCCTGCCAATGCCACGATGCTTACAATGACACTGGATTCAAAAGACTTCCCACCCACTGGCCTGTGATCCTCCAGCATTCGGCATCATTGCATGCATTTCTTGAGTCTGAAGAGGACTTTATAGTTTGGTGTTGGCTATATGGGCTAATATCAGACTTATGGACTTGAACTGGACAGTGCTGAGATGTTTTCTCAATATTCAATTGCTCTTGTATATAAATCTCTTTCTTATACACATATGAGTGTCTATGAATTTGTTTCTGTAGTCTACCCTGACTTAACACAGATACTAACTGATTTAAAATTAGGAAACTGTATGTCAAGGTTCTATTCCTTCACCATACTTATTTGAACTGTATGCTGAGAAAGTTACTCAAGAAGCTGCACAATATGAAGAGGAACCCAGCAGCGGCATTGGAGGAAGACTCTTTAACAACCTGTGATATGAAGATAACATAACCTTGCTTTCTGAAAGTGAGCAGTACTTGAAGATCTTTCTGATGCTTACAGCTTTGGTGTAGAACACAATTCAACATGAAGAAAGCCCAAACTCTCAAAACTGGGCCAACAGAACACATTGTGGTGAGAGGAGAGACGCAAATCTACTGCACAAGTCCTCTTTACAGCGTTGACGAGCAAAGAGGTCACTTTAAGGATTAAGACAAGCCTGAACCCAAGCCCTATTTTTTCAATTGCCTCATCTGCATGTGAAGATTGGACCATGTGTAATAAAGACTGGAGAAGCATTCATGTATTTGAGGGTTGGTGAAGAATGTTGCACGTATTGTGGACTATTAGAGAAACAAACAGGTACATCTTGGACAGCCAGAATGCTCTTTAGAAGTGAGTTCAGCAAGACTTTGTCACATGTGCTTTGGATAGGCTACCAGGAGAGACCAGTCCCTAGTGACATGCTTAGTAAAGAGTCAGTGAACATAGGAAGACCCTAGACAGGTTGGATTGACACCATGTTTACAACAATAGGCCCAAGCATAACAATGATGATGACAGCAGACAGTGAGGGCAGTGTTTCCATCGGTTGTCCATAGGGTCCTAAGTACTCAGAGCCTACTCTGTGAAACCTGACAACAACAACAACAAAGCCCACACTACAAATCTTTATATCTTTCATTTTACTTAACCTTCCACTAGAACAGGGGTCAGCAAACTCCAGAGTCATATGTGGCTCCTTCAGTACATGGATATGGCTCTGAAGTAAAATGGAAACATTTTGAAGGTTATTATTCAGGTAATGCTGATTTCATTTTGTTGTAAATAGATATATTTCTGATTTTTAATAATTTTTAAATTGTTGTGAAGGATTGGGTTAGCTCTTTTGTCTCCATAGTTTATCCACACCTGCATTAGAGGAACTGCCTGTCAACTGCTTCTCTTACTCTTCAGTCCTCCTCCCCTGGAACAGCCCCTGGCATAGAAACCTTTGTGTTCGAGCTCACTTGTTGGTAGAGACTCGTGGAAAGTCCAAGACTATTTGGACCTCAGTCACCCTTCAGGTCTGGAATGAAATTCCCTCCATGTTATATCATCAACCACTGAAGGTCAAAAGGGCAGCATTTAAGCCAGGACAAAATTCAGAGAGTGAGAAACAAAGAAGACATAGAAACAAGAAACATAGGGAGGAAACGGGACCAGGATGGTGCATGGAGGGAATCGCAATAGATTGAGTGAAACAAATTTGCAGGAATTGTTGGATATAAAATTGATGATCTGCTTTGTAAACTTTTACCCAATTCCCAATAAAAGAAAAAATGTTAAATTTCTGTGTCACAAAAATAGAATAATTTATAGAAAATATAAAGGATATTAAATATTTGTATCTGCTCAACATTGAAAAGAACTACATAAAGTTTCTAAGAGAAATCTATCACTGCAAGCCAACATCAAATGTCAGGCATTATGCCAAGCAGGTTCCGGCAGGACTTGGGAGAAACTGACCCTCTCGGTCCCTTCCCAAACCAAGGGGCTATAATTTTCTCTCACAGAAAGAATTTGATTCTTGGTGTCTGTTTTTCAACATTAGGATCAATGGACCACTCAAATAAATTTGGATCTTTGGGAACTATAAGATAAGCATATAGATGACTAAACATTGATTTTTTTTCCCTAAAGTAAAAGTGTTTTCATCAAAAAGTAAATAAAATCCTTTGAGAGCAATTTACAAATGAAATATGTGAAACTGGCTTGTTCTAAACCATATATTGATTTGATTCTTATAAGCATTTTTGCTTGTCAATGCAATGTGGTCACTGCTCAATCTTTATGAAACTACTGAAAGACATAACTAAGCAATTAAATTTAAGTGAAATCCTGTTTATGCTTGATAAGCATTATGAGGCAGGCTTTTTTGGAAAATGGGAATTCAGAAGTCATGTCTAGACATTTATTCTAGTGCTAGCTCAGATAAATGTCATGAAGGTGGAAGGATTTCATATTACACAAGTTAATCAATTTTATTAATTTTGCTAAGGCTGATGATAGTCATAGTATGAGAAAAGATTGGCTTATATAAAGACACAATCTAAATTTAGCACAAGCAAGAGGGAAACAGTATTAAACACTATTGGGATTTATGTAATAACAACTGCTATATGGAAGACCCTCCTTTAAGTGTTTTATATAACTGCTTTGAAACAAATAAATTTAATGAGAACTAATATTTAATTTTATAAAATCAATAATTTTACTCTTAAAAACATATTCCATACATCTCAAGGAATTACAAAACTTTAACATCCATTTAAAAGTTAATGATAGAGTAGACTATGATAATATAATACTGTAGTATGCTTTCTATCCTTCCTTTACATCCTATTTAATAGATGGATAGGGAGATTTCTCTGAAACGTTGAAACTTTGTTTCACTGCTGACCACTGCATGTTGTTAGTTGCTTATGAGAAATATTTCCGTGTCCTTCTAATACCAGGAAAATTCTATACATGCTGTTTTAAATGCCTGGAAGCAACACGACAGAAGACTAATAAACAGCAAAGTACGAGCATTTAGTAGGCCCCAAATCCCAGTTAACAATGAGTATTAAATAATTCTTTGCAATCCCTTGGAAGATGTTTCTCTATTGTTCATTCCAAGAACAAAGCTTTTACGGAGTAGAGAGTATCTGAAAAGGAAATGCTCTGGCTAAGCTCATCTTGATAATCCTCATTCTCATCCATTGTGGAAGGATGCTCATATGGACCAAAACTCAAAAAGTCATTGCCATTGTGCCAATTCTGACTCCTCATGACCCTATAGGATAGAATAGAACTGTCACTGTGGGTATTGTGAGACGGTAAATAACCAATGGGAGTAGAAAGTCTGATCATTCCAGTGGAATGGTTGTTGCTTTCAAATTGCTAACCTTGCATAGCCCATTATGCCACCATGGATATGTGGACATCTGTTAGTTATTCTTTAGGCAGGAACTCAGAGATCTCTGATGACTTTCAAGCTTTTCTGTTATGTCTAACAAACCAAATCATGTTATTAGAACTACACTATAAAACAGGGAGGTTTAGTGAAAAGAACCACGTATAAAAGATTAAGAGTGGGATAAGCTCTAAAGTATTTCATACTGAAGATAAATCATTTGAAGTTTAGCCATAATGAAATTAATGAAGATAATTGAAGCTAATGTAAATATATTTAAGAAAACACTAGATCAGACCTACTTTTAAAATTAATTAGAAATATGATTCAGAAATATTTACTTGGATATCTTCTCTGAAAGTACACATTGAAACTGTTTTAGATGAAGTAATACAATGTAATTATATTTGAATGTATTCCTAGGGTCATAGAAAGATTTAAATAGGAAGTATAAATAATTTTGGCTATGATATGCATGTAAACATAAATTTTAATTAATATGTATGAAGTGGATATAAAACATGACACATTGGCATTATATATTACATAAGTATAATCTTGAGAAACTGCAAAACATTTCAAACTATTAATAAGGATAGTTTTAGTATGAAGGTTTGAAGTAATAAAAGGAAAAACACTTTATATGTATTTCCAACTATTTCTTGTGCCTGTAAGTAGTTTTGTGATATTAAAGACATGCATACTTCTGCTAACTAATTTACATGTAGAATTTGTCATCACTCAGGTCCCTGTATAAATTGTAGTTATTCATAGAAGGCAATAAACAAATTCATTGAAAAAAAACGGGGGAACAGTAAAATCCCACGTTTTAAGAAAAGAACTTTTTATATGTACTAAGGAATCTTGATGACACAGTGGTTCCGTGTTTGACTACTAACCAAAAGGCCAGCGGTTGAAACCCACCAACCACTCCACGGGAGAAAGATGTGGCAGCCTCGGCAGCCTATGGGACAGCTCTGCTCTATTCT
Organism: Echinops telfairi; assembly: GCF_000313985.2. Classification (NCBI taxonomy): domain Eukaryota; kingdom Metazoa; phylum Chordata; class Mammalia; order Afrosoricida; family Tenrecidae; genus Echinops; species Echinops telfairi. The sequence goes on along the minus strand of NW_022103920.1, from coordinate 45,945,417 downwards.
GTAAGGTTGTTCTCAGTCAGAATCCACTTATTGGCAACAAGCTTGGTTCAAGATTTTTATATATTTAGGGTACATAATTATTTTTCATAACAAACACATATGCACAAACATAATAAAAACTAAAAATTTCAATGGCAATACATGAAAAGCATTTATTTTCCTCTTTTAAAAAATCGCTTATTGGGGGCTCTTACAATTCTTATCACAATCCATACATATATTGTGTCAACACCTTTGTACATATTTTGCCATAATCATTTTGAAAACATTTTCTTTCTACCTGAGCCCTTGGTATCAGCTAATTTCCCTCCTCTGCCCACTCTCCCTCATGAGCCTTGATGATTTATAAATTATTATTGTTTTCATGTCTTACACTGACCTCTGTCTCCCTTCACCTGCTTTTCTGCTGCCTGTCTCCCAAAAAGGGGGCTATATGTCCATCATTGTAATCAATTTCCCCACTTCCCGCCTTCCCCTCCTGGTATCACTACTCTCATTATTGGTCCTGAGAAGCCTATCTGTCCTGGATTCCCTGTGTTGCGAGCTCTTATCTGTTCCACGGTACATGCTGTGGTTTAGTTGGATTTGTAAGGTAGAATGGAGTCATGATAGTGGTGGGGTGGGGTGGGGGTGGGGGAAGCATTAAAGAACTAGAGAAAAGTTGTATGTTTCATCCGTGCTATACTGCACCTTGACTAGCTCATCTTTTCCTAGTGACCCGTCTGTTAGGGAATGTCTGATTTTCTACAATGGGCTTTGGATCTCCACTCCATACTCCCCCTGATTCACATTGATATGATTTTTTGTTCTTGAACTTTGATGCCTGATACCTGATCCCATCGACACCTCGTGATCACACAGGTTGATGCGCTTCTTCCATGTGGGCTTTGTTGCTTCTCAACTAAATAGCTGCTTATTTATTTTCAAGCCTTTAAGACACTAGATGTTATATCTTTTGATAGCCGTGCACCATCAGTTTCTTTACCACATTTACTTATGCACCCAGTTTGTCTTCAGCGATCGTGTCAGGGAAGGTGAGCATTCCAGAATGGCGGGTCACAGAGCAAGCAGAAGCAAATGGATATGGAAGGAGAGAGTGGAACACATCGTGGTCCACCAAATCCTGAGACGATATTCCTGTTCAGAGCAGCCAATGAACAGAAAGTACCATAGGGCCAGCCCCACCATGAGGCACAGTCTCTCACTGACCCATAGCACTATGGGGAACAACACTGGAGACACAGTGAGGGAATTGTGCCCAATATGATCCCACCACACCAGCGAAAACACTAAGGGCAAGCAACAGAACAGCAAGGGGAATAAAACAATGGAGACCTTGAGGAATGCCCAAAATAGACTTCGGGCCAGGGCGTGGCAACCCATCAGACTCAACTGGAACACTCTTAAAGGATAACAAACAGACCTTGAACTATTTATAGGCTTTTATTTTTTTATTGTTGTTGTTTTGTTTTTTGTTGTTTTGTCTTGCTTTGTCTTGTTTTTGTGCTTATTATTATCTTTGAATGTTTATCTAGATGAGATAGATGGATAAACAATCCAGAGGAGAAAACAATGGGACTGATGGTTCCAGCGGGGACACAGGAGAGGGGGAGGCTGAGGGAAGGAATTGGGTGTTAACAAACCCAGAGAAAAGGGAACAACAAGTGTTATAAAATCAACATTGAGGAGGACATAGGATGCCTGGGGGCTGAGGGTGGGAGCGTTGCTTGACCAAGGGCAATGTAGCCGAGAGGAATTACAGAAACCTGAATGAAGGCCAAACATGATACTAGGACAAGAGGAAAGTAAAAGTAAATAGAACAAAGAATTAGGAGGCAAAGGACATTTATAGATATATAAATATAGGCATGCACATATGTAAATATATTTATATATAACAATAGGGAAATAGATCTGCAAACATATATTTATATGTTAAGTATTAAGGCAGCAGATGGACATTGGGCCTCTACTCAAGTACTCCCTCAACACAAGAACACAGCTTTCTGGGAAAGGCATTTCTTGATTAATTCAAAACTCCAATGTAGGTTGTGGGCCACAAAGATATTATCAGTAACCCGCAAGTCAAAGATATAATTATCCTGGGTCCTTTAGGCATTCCATGGGAATATCTCTACAAAGACAGCACTCATGAGAAAAGAAAACAAGAAATATGTTTCCACAATTGGTACTTTCAGGTGTTTGTGCTCACGGACATCACTTATGTTCCCATTCAATTGGCCTGAACTTAGTCGCATTGCTTGACTTAGCTGCAAGAAAGCTGAGAAATATAATCTAGCTGTATATTTGTTAAAAATATTGAGCATTGGCTCTGAATATGGCAGTAAAATTATTCCTTCTTTTACAAGACTCTTGTTTCTCTTCAGATCTTAAGATTCTTGAGAAAATGTTGTACACAAAAATTGAGCAATATCTACTCTAAATTTGCAATTAAATTTCACTCCACTTAACTTCGCTTAAATTTTTTTATTATAATTGTATGAAACACTAGACACTGATGATATTTGCCCTCAAGGAACCTGGTAGATGAGAGAAGACTATATTAGGAAAGAGGTAAGGAATACAATAGAAATGGGAACTAAGTGTTGGACAACACATGGCTGTTGTAAGGATTGCTCTAGTCATTGTCATCTGGCCCTCCTCACTGGTCTGGTCCTTGTGGCTTGGCTTTTTCAGGGAATGAGTGAGGGGAATGGAGGAGTCTCTAAAATAATCTACTGCAACTCATAGGTTATACAAACCAACAATATTTAAAGATTCTACACAAGGATACACCATGGTGTGAATGGCAGGAGCCAAGAGGTCCTGGGATCACATTAGATGCTGATTACCAAAGAATTAAATGATTTTTCTTTTAGATGATTGCTAATCCTGTCTTTGGGAGTAAGATCTAGCAAATATAGCAATTATAAATAATACCTGAAGTCATATGACAAATAATTATCATCCTATTCATTGTTAGGTATCATCGAGATGGTGTGAATCCTATTGACTTACAACAGAATGAGCTGCCGGTACTACACCGTACTCACAATCATTGCTATCTTTGTTCGCATTGTTGCTGCCAGTATTTCAAGTATTCTCAGTAAGAGTTTTCCTCTTTTTCACTGACTCTCCATCTAACCAAGCATGACATCCTTTTCCAGGAACTAGTCCTTTCTGATAAAATGTCCAAAATATATAAGACAAACTATCACCATCCTCATTCTAAGCAGTATTTTGATCCTGCTTCTAAGACAGTTTTGTTTGTTTTTCTACTGGTCCCAGTATATCCAAAGTTCTTTGCCAACACCATAATTCAAATACAAGAATTATTCCACATGTTTCCTTAACTTCAATTTTCACGTACCTGTGAGGCAATGGGATATACCATGGCTTGAGTCAAGTGCACCTTAGGCTTCAAAGTGATGCATTTGCTTTTAAATACTGTAAAGAAGTCTTGTGTAGATTTGTCCAATGCAATAAATTGTTTGATTTCTTTGACTGCTCTTTCCATGAATATTGATTGAAGTTCTAAGCAAAATAAAATCCTTGACAACTTCAATGCTTTCTGTGTTTATCAAGATGTTGCTTATTGGTTAAGTTGTTATAATTTTTCTTTTGTATATATTAATGTATACTCAATTCTGAAGATTTAAATCTTTGAATTCATCAGTAAGTACTTCAAGTTTCTTCACTTTCAGCAAGTAAGATTCTTTCATATAGGTATCACAAATAATAAGGACTGTTTTTTCCAATCTTGATGCTCATTCTTGATTTATTCCAACTGATGGACTATTTTCTTAGCATACAATTAAATAAGTATAAAGGTAAAGGGCTGTTTGAAAATATGGCTTTTTAAAAAACCAAGCTTGAAGCCCAAACATATAATCAAAATATATTAATACTTACAAGTGATTAGAATGTGACCATTTCCAGGTTGTCATCCTGTGAGGGCTTGTGTGTGGCTGTGATGCAGGAAGCTCGGTCACCGGTCTTTCAAACACCAGCAGGGTCACCTGAAGTGCGGAGGTGACAGCAGAGCTTCTAGACAAAGAAACGACGATGAAAAAGGACTGAGCACCCCACTTTCGAGGAAAAAGCTGCTGAAAACCTTACACATTTTTAAATACTGGGAAAAACAAAGAAGCGAAATATTTCCAGTGGTACTTCCAGCAGTAGAGCCCTCAGGTCTGAGGGCTCTCTTAATGTGACTGAGAGTTAATTAGTTGAGGGGAGTGGACCGTGGTGGTGTGAGTCAGGTGAATCCTGTGGAGTGGAGCTTTTGGGGTCTTCCTTTGCTGCTGGGACGTGACTCAAAGCAAAGAGAAACAACTGCAAAAATCTTCTAAAGTTTAGAACTTGTGAGAATGAGTTATAGAGAATTGGAAGTTTCCAAAAATGAAATGGAATGTATGAAGATCGATATTCTAGGCATTAATGAGCTGAAATGGACTGGGAATGGCCATATTGCATCAGAAAATCATATGATTTCCTATGCTGAGAATAACACAATCAAGAGGAATATTGTGGCATTTACTGTCAAAGAGGATCTTGCTAACTCCATTAGGAAGCACAATGCTATCTGTGAACATGTTATATCTATCCAGCTTTAAGGAAATCTGATCAATTCAACTTTGTACACTAACCACTAAAGCTAATGATAAAGCTAATGATAAAGAATTTTAGCAAAGACTTGAGTCTGAAATTGATTGAACATGCAATCAAGAGTCATTGATAGTTTTTGGTGATTGGAATGTAAAAGTTGGAAACAAAAAGGAAGGAACAGTAATTGGAATATATGGACTTGGTGATAGAAATGTAGCCAGAGATCACAAGATAGAATTTTGAAAAACCAAGGACTTGTGTACTGCAAATAACTTTTTCAACAATACAAATGGGTACTATATGTGTGGACTTCCCCAGATGGAATAGTGAGAAATCAAATTGACTACCTCTGTGGGAAGACATGATGGAGAAGACCAATATCATCAGTTAAAACCAGACCAGGGTCAATTGTGATTATGAAACAGACCATGACTTGCTCACGTGGAAGTTCAGGACAAAGCTGATGAAAATGAAAACAAATGCATGAGGGTCAAAATGCAAACCTGAGTCTGTCCCATCTGAATTTTGAGACCATCTCAAGAACAGATTTGATGCACTGAACACTAACGACAAAAGACCTGATGAACGGTGGGAGGACATCAAGGCCATCATCCACGAAGAAAGTAGAAGATCATAAAAAGACAGGAAAGACAGAAAAAAGAAAAAGATGTCAGAAGAGACTGTGAAACTTGACCTCAATCATAGAGTAGCTAGAGCAAATGGAAGAAAGGATGAAATAAAGGAGCTGAATAGAAAATGTCAAAGGTAGCTCAAGAAAACAAAGCCACATATTATAATGAAACATACAAAGACCTAGACTTAGAAAACCAAAAAGGGAAGAACACACTCAGCATATCTGAAACTGGAGGAACTCAAGAAAACATTCAAGCCTTGAATAGCAATTTTAAAATATTCTATAAGCAAAGTATTGAATGACTCAGGGAGTATCAAGGAAATACACTGTACTAAAAGGAGCTATTTGACAGTTGTATGTCAGGAGGTAGCTTATGAGAAAGAATCAATGATGCTGAGGAAGAAGCTCCAGCTGCACTGAAATATTAGGCAAAAACAAGGCTCCAGGAAATGATGGAAACCCCGTTGAAATGTTTCAGAAAGCTGAAAATCACTGGAAGCACTCACTCAGTTATGTCAGAAAATTTGGAAGCAGCTTCTTGGCCAACTGACTGGAAGAGATCCTTATTTGTACCTGTTCCAAAGAAAGGTGACCCAACAGAAAGCTCAAATTGTCGAATGTTAGCATTGATTTTGCACAAAGGTAAAATCTGCTTAAGATCATCCAGGAACTGTTGCAGTGGTACAGGGCACTGTCAGAAGTCCAAACTCCAGGATTCAGAGGAGGATATGGAACAAGGGACATCCTTGCTGATTTCAGATGGATCTTGGTTCAAAGCAGAGAATACCAGAAAGGTGTCTCCTTGTGTTTCACTGACTGTGCCAAGGCATTCGACGATGCTGACTGTAATGAACTGTGGAAAACCTTGAGAAGAATGGGCATTACAGAGCATGTCATTGTGCTCACTCAGAACTTTTACCTGGATCAGGAGGCAGTTGGTCTAACAAAACAAGTGAGTACTATGTTTTAAAATCAGGAAAGATGTGTGTCAGGTTACATACTCTCATCATACTTGATCAATCTACATGTAGACAAATTATCAGAGGAGCTGGCTTATATGAAGAACAGTGTGGCATCAGGATTGGAGGAAGGCTTAAAAATGACCTGCGGTATGCAGATGACACAACCTTGCTTGCGGAAAGTGAGGAGGACTTGAGAAACTGCTGATGAGGATCACAGAGTGTAGACTTCAGTGTAGATTACTACTCAAGGTAAAGAAGACCAAAATCCACCCAACTGAACCAATAGGCAAAAGCATGATACAGGGAGAAAAGGTTCATGTTGTCAAGGATATTTATCTTACTTGGATCTACAATTAATGCTCATGGACAAAGCAGTCAAGAGATCAAAAGACATGTTGCAGACATAGAAGGCACATGATAATAACTGCTACAAGGTATTACAGGGAAGGGAGGGGAGAGGGATGGGCAATAGGAGGGGAGGGGAGTTTGGGAGTAATAATGAAAGTGGGAGGTGAGAGAGAGCACTGGAGCTGATTGTGATTGCTGATCATGATCAGGATTTGGGGAGGAAATTAACCATAGGGGGAGGGATGCTCTAGGATGGATGTGGTGGTGATTGTACAATTCCCCCTTGGTATGTTTGAATGATTGAATTAATGTAAATTATGTGCCAATGATATTGTTAAAAAATAATTTGCAACATTATTGGAGATACTTTTTCTAATAACATAAATGGCATTTTACATGTGCATCCCATAAAATCGAATGCACAGAAATCAAAGTTGTTGCACCTGTGGAAAGATATGATAGATATCATATGATAAAGATATGATAGCATCAGTCAGAACAAGATCATTGCTCTCTGAAATTGGCCATCAATTGCTTACATTCAACTTCAAATTAAAGCTGAAGAAAAATAAATATAAAGCTTCCAGTGTCAAAGTACACCCTTCAATACATCTTACCTAAATTCAGAGACTGTCTTGAAAATCGATTTGATATATCCAACAATGATGACTGAAGTCAAGCCAAGATGTGGAATGATATCAAAGACAGACACATGAAAGCAAAAGGTTATTCAAAAGGTAAGAAAGAAAATACCAAAATGAATATCAAAAGAGACTCTGGACCACTGTCACCTTGGCAGCAGCAGCTATTACCTTAATCCCTCACAATCCACCACCACCCCTCCACCACCACCCCATGCTGAGGAAGTGCTTCCTGGCCACATCCTGCACAAATTACTGCCACATCAGGAGGTGACAAAAATGCCTGTGCAGACCATGGCCTGTCAGCAGGTTTTCTGCAGACAAGGTTTCCTGACTGCAATGAGAGAAAGTGGAATTCATTGTCTCTTCTGTCATGGAAGAGTGATTAGATGGGAGAGAGAGAGAGCATGTTCGGAATGAGCTGTTGACCTTGAAAAGATCATGAGGAAGTTTCCTGGTAGCTGTAGATGCTGTGCAAAACAGAGTAGATTCTATCACCTGAGACATCATTGCAAGTCTTGTAAGGAGTATCAGGATGAATATGGTGTTTCTTCATACCCTCCAGACTTTCAGATCCCTCCAGATTCAGTAGGGACAGTAATAGGAGTGAAACATCCATATCTGATAACACAGAAATCTCCCAAGAGAACACAAGTTCTTTGTGGGGCCCACCTTTAAGTGCCCATCGGGTCAAGAATCACATTTTACCAGACAGCGTTTACTGGATCCCTGTAACAGTAATCAGGTATTTCAGATCATTCCGGCGACATGCTCTTTTTGTGTATCTCTTCCTTGGGGTGATCCTAAACTGATGACTAGAAATTTTGTTAGTCATCTAAATCAAAGGCATCAGTCTGATTATAGAAAATTTGTGAATCTTCAGCTAGATGAGGAAACCTAATATCAAACTGCAGTTGAAACTTTTGAAGGAAGTTTATAAACGCTGTAGCCCTCTTGGCATCTCTGTACCCTCGAGTACAATCTTTAAGGGGAAAATACATGGAGGCTTTTTTTCAATAACTTGTTATGATTCATAAGAGGACCTGGAACTATGAGTAGAGTCTGAAAGCAAAGAATACCAGAAAAATGTCTACTTCTGTTTTGTTGCGTATACAAAGGTCTCCAACTGTATGCACCATAACAAACTATTGATAGTCTTGAGAAGAACAGGAATTTCAGAACATTTCATTGTGCTCATTCAGAATTTTTACATGGATCAAGAAACAATTCAAGAGCATAGTGCATGGTTTGAAATCAGGAAAGGTATGCATCAGGGTTATATCCTCTCACCATACTCATTCATGCTGACAAATCATCAGCAAAGCTGGCTTCTATGAAGACGAGTGTGACATTGAGATTGGAGGAAGGCTTATTAATGACCTGCAGTATGCAGATGACACAACCTTTTTTTTTTCTTTCTCTTTTTTAACATTTTATTAGGGGCTCATACAACTGTTATTTCAATCCATACACACATCAATTGTGTGAAGCGCATTTGTACATCGTTTCTCAAAACATTTTCTCTCCATTTAAACCCCCGACATTAGGTCCTCATTTTTCCCCTCCCTCCCCGCTCCCCCCTCCCGCATGAGCCCTTGATAGTTTATAAATGGGTATTTTGTCATATCTTGCCCTGTCCGACGTCTCCCTTCATCCACTTTTTGGTTGTCTGTCCCCCAGGGAGGAGGTCACACACAGTTCCATGTAATCGGTTCCCTCTTTCCTACCCATTCTCCCTTTACCCTCCCTGTTTCGCCACTTCCACCACTGGTCCTATAGGGCTCATCCGTCCTGGATTCCCTGTATTTTCAGTTCCTATCTGTACCAGTGTACCTCCTCTGGTCTAGTCAGACTTGCAAGATCAAATTCGAGTCATGGTAGTGGGAGTGGGGAGGAAACATTTAGGAACTAGAGGAAAGTTGTATTTCTCATCATTGTTACATCGCACCCTGACTGGCTCATCTCCTCCCCGAGACCCCTCTGCAAGGGGATCTCCAGTGGCCTACTAATGGGCTTTGGATCTCCACTCCGCACTCGCCCCATCATTCACTATGGTAAGATTTTTTGTTCTGATGATGCCTTACACCTGATCCCTTCGACACCTCGTGGTTGCATAGGCTGGTGTGCTTCTTCCATGTGGGCTTTGTTGCACACAGCCTTGCTTGCTGAAAGTGAGGAGGACTTGAAGCACTTGCTGATGAAGATTGAAGGACAGCAGCCTTCAGTAAAGACTGCAACTCCATGTTAATAAAACAAAAAACAAGTTCCTTACAAATTGACATAAAGATAGCACCAAGTGAATAAAGAAAAGATTGAAGCAGTCAAGGATTTCATCTTTCTTGGATTAACAATCAATGCTCATGGAAGCAGCAGTCAGAGAATCCAATGACAAATTGCATGACATGAATCTGCTGCCCTAGACCTCGTTACGTTTTCAAGAACAAGGATGTAACTTTGAGTGAGGACTAAGGTGTGCTTAACCCAAGCCATGCTATAGCCATTCACCTCATATGTAAGAGTAAGTTGGACATTGAATAAGGAAGATGGAAGAATAATAAATGCATTTAACAATAGTACTGGCAAAAATATTGTTTGTATCATGGACTGACAGAAAAATACATCTGTCTTTGAAGAAGTACAGCCTGAATGCTCCTTAGAAACAAGGATGGTGGAATTTCATCTCATGTGCATTGGTCATATTATCAGAAGAGACTACTCTACGAAAAGACAGCATGCTTGATAAAGTAGAAGAGCAGTAAAAGAGAAAGGCTGTTACTAGATAAAGCCCTGGACTTCAACTGCGAGGTCAGCCACACTTCCAAACCACCAGCTGCTCGGCTTTCAATTCCCTTAAAGCATTATTCTTGGAAACGCACCCAGGCTGTTCTACCCTGTCCTACAGGGTCACTGTGATGATCTTAGGATGAAGTGATTGGAAAGCTACATCTTATATTTAGAAAAGTGCCATTAACAGTTCTTGCCATAGGTGCTGTTTTCCATAACTAAGTCTCTGACTATAGCAACGGATGTTTAATTATTCAGTATAAATTTGTTTACATGTATTCTTGATGGTACTGTTTGACAATTTCTTTGTAATAGGCATGTATATGGATCATTTCCAGTCAGTTGGCCACATTTCCGGGTAGCATCTTCCAAATTTGTTGGTATGCAAACTGAATACTTCCTGTGCTGTGTCCACATCTCTTTGTTGAAATATGTCAATTGATATAATATCCATTAGTAGATTATTGTTTTTAGCTAATACTTTCAGTGCAAGATGAGCTCCTGTCTCAAATAGCATGAGTTCTGAATCCTATGCTAACTCCTAAAACATTTTGATGTTTTCTAAATCTTCTTGATTCAGCGACTATATCTGCCCTTGTTGCTTCCTTGTTGAGGTGTGATGTGCTTGGTAAACATTTTATTTCAGTTTCTTCTCTTACTACCCTGAGCTGAGCAGTTTCACATAGCCTGCCATGATCCATGGAAGATCTCAAATATACAAGGTTTGGATTTTTGTGTGTGTATTGGTCTCTTACAGTTGGCTGTGGAAACTGTCAGGGTTAATACACCCAACTCAGTGTTGCTCACCTTCACGCAACATGTGCTAAGGCTGCCATGGCCTGGTTTCTCCTCTAGAAGCAGAACATGCCCAGGGAGCTGTGGTCTCAAGTCTGGCCAGAGTTAGTAGAACACTTGAAAAGGAGAAAACCCTGGAGATGTCTGCCAGATCTTGGCTGAAGTCAGAGACTATGAGAAAGAGGTTTACCTGTATGTATGTTATCGACCAAACAAAGCATATGACTGTGCGGTTCATAACACATGATGGATAATATTGCTAAGAATAGGAATTTCATATACTTGATTTGTTTATATGGAATCTGTACACAGACCAAGAGTCATTTGTTCCAAACAGAAGCTTAAAGCCAAAAAGGTATGCATCAAGATATTATCCTTTTACTATACTTGTATGCCGCATAAGTAATCTTTAATTTTCAAAATTATATACTAAAATTTTTAAATTAAGAAGTAAATACAGAATTTTTACTTTAAAGTAAGCAATTTCGACAATATTAACAATGATGTTATCCCTTAAATGAAGAACCTTTTTATTGAGAATTTGGTTCAGAAGATCAGCTGGCTTTGCATACTCAGGTTCTCAGCTTGAGGTGTGTATTTACATTATAGTTAATTTAGGCTGTGTGAAAGCTTAGAGGTGATAAGCTTCAATCAGAACTTTCAATTAATCTTCCTCTTAGAATTTTAAACTTTAAATTTCACCTGAAAAAAATGTACTTAATCACAGAAAGAAGAAATTAGAATTAAAAGTAGTTAGCTTATCTGCTGGAAACATTCAGTAGACCTTTTCACATTCTAGAAGAATAGTAACTTTGCAAAAATGAAAAGAGAAAACGTTCATGATTTAACAATCATCTTTTAAAACAACGTTGAGATATTAAAAGGGTATAAAGGAAAATACTGAGTCAAAGATTTATTACACTGTTTAGTGTGTGTGTTCTCAGTTAAACTCTTTCTGTAAATTTTTGTTGAAATTTACTTTTTACATTTTGCTTATGATATAATGTGACTCCTTACTCATGTAGTCTATTTCATACTCAATAATTTATAGGTCAAATCACTGGATCTCATGAACAAATTGTTTAATTCAACTCTTCCTGGTTCAACATCAAAGTCTGCTTGAAATAAGAGCCTTTGATACATTTGAAAGCAATTTGAAAGCTCTCATTATTTTAGCATTATGTTCTTCACCTGTATATTCATAACTTTGAAAAGTATATTATGCTTGTATTATAAAAGAGAAAATTAATATTCTTTGTATTTTATGGTTGTTTAAAATATCAAGTTAATCTGATTTTCTTTTTTTCCTCAATAACTGTTTAGAAAATACATTTTACCCTTAAAGCATTTCGTTAGGTGCTGTCTAGCAGTTCTGCCTCACAATAGAACGAAAGACGTACCCGGTCCCACAATGTCCTCTCATTGTTTACTAACTCTGTGCACATTTTATTATAATATCTTACTGGCTTCTGGAGCTGACCGTGGCAACTTCTGTTCCCTCTCTGACGTCACCATTTCTTCCCTAGGCCTTAACGACTGTCTCAGAGCAAGATTCAGTTTCTCTTGCTACCTGCTCTGACCGTTTTGTTCTCCCCTGTCTTTTTACTTTCACGTATGATGCTCTCGTTGACATCTCACTATTTATCAGATCTGTCATTAGTGTTCCATGCATCAAAGCTGCTCTTCAGATTGCTTTTTCCTAATTAATATGTTCTTCACTTATTTTTTTAACCTCTTTGGGTCCTAATGTCCATTGCTATGGCTACCGAGAACTCAGAGTGAAAATTCATGATTAAAAGTTTGATGAAGGAAGTTAACAAGTCCTAACGCTCCTGAGAAATGCTCAGGACTGAGTTCTTTCATCAGGACAAGTCACAAAGCGCTGCCAAGTCTGCCAGCACATGCCCAAAGGGCTTCAAAGTACTGTGCTATACACCTCAATCTGAAGGAATTCAGCTTAAGCTCCTTTGGTTAGCAAACCCAGCTCCCTGAATTAAGGGCTCAGAGGCACCCTGCTCCAATAAGCCTCAGTCCCAGAGCACTCAGCTCCACCTCCATAGTCAGCACGTCCACCTTTGTGAAGGGGCCAGAGGCACCTCGTTCCACAGGTCAGTGTCCGGCACAGCAGGACTCCACTTGACTTGCTCCATGCGTTTGAAAGTCTGTCGTGCTCTTCGGTGCTCTGGCTCCTTGTTCTTCTGTTGCTCCACTGGTGCTACCGCTCTCTTCTGGATCGAGGAGCTTCAGTAGGCAAGCATTTCAGTTCCAAAGGACCTGCTCCATCCACTGCTGGCTCTGGCTGGTAAGGGGATGCCTCTTCCTGCTTCTCTGAGGGTCCCTGTGATACACAGCAGGATGGCACACTAGGACATTCTATTCGCAATTACTCACAGGTGAATCCCATCAGAATTTCTCCCCACCATTTTAGGAGACCCATGCAGGAAAAGGTCCTTTGGTGGGAATTAAAGAGTCACATTAAATAATTCACTTTCCCTGGCCAGATGTTCTTGAAATTCAGATAGGATATACTCAAGGTTGTAATTTAACTCTTATAGATTTATTTTAATTTTCTTCTGCTTCAACCTGAACTTATATATGAGCAATCACCCATTCAATATTTGGCCTTTGTCCTGGTTTTAACTAATATTGACCTTCACAATCATCCTTTCCCAAAAATGTGGTAAATTTGATTTGTGTGAATTCCATCCGGAAAAGTCCATGCTTATAATCTGCTTTTGTGTTGTTGAAAACAGCCTTGCAATGAAGAAATTGTTTGCCTTGCAAAATGTATGCAATCTCTTGCTTTGGATCCGGCCTTCTATCCCCAAGGCTGCACTTTCCTGCTCCTGAACCTTGTTTGTTTCCAACTTTTGCACTCCACTTCAAACTCATTGCCGTTGTGTCAATGGTGATTCATAGTGAACCTGTCAGGCAGGGTAGAACTGCCTCTGTGGGTTTCTAAGACTGCACCTGTTCAGGGGATTAGATAGTCTCATTTTTCTCTTGTGGAGCAGCTGGTGGGTTCAAACTGCGAACCTTGCAGTTAGTGGGCCAAAGCAGAACCACTACACCATCAGGTCTGCTCTGTCACCCCACTTGCCAACAATTATCAATGCATCTTGATTGCATGTTTGATCCATTTCAGATTGAAGACTTGGGTAAAGTTCTTCAATTTCTTCATCACTATCTGGTTATCTGACTCATAATAGCACATAGCAGTCCATTTCAGCTCATGGATGGCTGGGATATTCTGTTTCATGTGATCCATTTGATTTTCACAACTTCTAATTATCTTACATTCATGATACATGCGTTCCACGGTCCATACATAATAATTGCTTGCAGCTCTTTCTTCTCCGTTTGTGTCATGCCCCAGCAGCAAATGAAGGTCCCAAAGCCTTCACTCCAACCATGGCATTACGGGTGACTTGCCCTTGAGAAGGCAGCTTTGCCTCGATCATATTCTGAGACCCTTCCAACCCGAGGGCTTCATCTTCTGGTATATCTGGTATAGCTTCATCTTCTGGTATTATATCTGACCATGTTCTGCTACTGCGCGTGAGGTTTTTCAGCATCTGATAATGTTTTGCTGACATTCATAGGATTTCATTTATTAATTCCGCAGAAGTGGGCATCCTATTCCTTCTCTGTTTTCAGTCTAGAAGCTCTGCTGAAACCTGTTCACTTTGGGTGACCCTTCTGATATTAGAATACCCGTGACATTGCTTATAGCATTATAGCGACACACACGTCTCCACAGGAAAATGAACAGACAAGTGGAGGCCCTTGAAATATAGTCATCTTAAAAATAAGAATAAGTAAAATCCAACTAGAGTATTGAGTTCTTTCTCTATCCTTTAAACTAGGGTAGATCCACTTACTACATTATCATCCGCTAAGCAAAGCTGAAGGTCAGGGGCTGAAAAAGACTGTGGTAGCATTAAATGTTGTACTGGGATATTAGAAGCTTTAAAAATATTACAAAGCATTATATTCCCCATTATCCATAATAATGTATAGTCATTATGCTCTATAATAATAATTCTTTTCTGTAATTGAATGGCCACTGTCCATCTACCCAGATTTATACTATCTCCTTGCAACAAAGATGATCTTGTTTGAAACCACATTGCCTCTTTCAAAATGGTAGGTATGTCACTAGAATTTAAACTATTTTCTGTGTGTAAATCTTGGTGTGGTTTTCTTTTGTGATTGTAGATAACACATGGGCAATCTCATTTCTCAGTCTGTAAATCTGGAAATACAAATGCTGATGTAGGTGTGGGCCTCAGAAGAACTTTGTCTAGAGAAAGAAAATGACAATGGTACTAGGAAATCTCTTACCTAAGTTTAGCTTTCAAAATGGAACATAATAATAGAAATAAGGTATCTTCTTCCACGGGTTGTGTTTCATGAGTAAAAATTACAAGCAGCTATGGCAAGTGGCAAAGTGGAGTAGTATGTTATTAATTACAAACCTGTTGATTTGTCTTTGAGATCTGGACACACGTCTCATAGATTTTAAGGGCTGCAGTAAAGCCAACCCATTCTTAAGAACCAACATTCCTAAGAATGAATCCGAAGTCAGATTCGTTGGCTTTAAATCCTAGCCCTAGCCTACTTTTACTTCAATGACTTCGTGTGTAAAAACAGGATAATATTAATAGCTATCTTATAGGGCAGGGGCATCAAACTGGCCACCTGCAGGCCACATGCGGGCCCTGAGGTAATTTTTTGTGGCCTGATGCTTTGAAATAAAATCAAAATAGAAAAAGTTGTTATGAAGAAAATAGCACTTAGGGGAGATCGGGGAAACACCGTACACACAATTCCCTCGCTAACCCTTTAACTACTGAAGACGAGTAGACACATGGCTCAGCGCCTCTCCTGGGGACCTGCAGACGGGTATAAACACTCTGACTCAGTTCCAGCGATGTTTAGAAGCGATACGTCTGCCACTCCAGTGTCCGGCAATGTGAACAGATCCCAATACCTAGCGGCATACCGAGTGGCCGCGCTAGTTAACATTTTAGAGGGAAGCCATTACGGTTGTGCATCACGTTTGTCAGCTGCCCAACATTTTGTGCTTTTATTAGTTATTTTGTTATAGTTTCCGGTCACAACATAAGAGGTAAGTGAAAACAAGTAGGAGGAAAGTGCTGGCACGTTTTGGGTAAAAAAGAATAATTTTAGTTTTGTAAATACATTAAATAAAATAAATGTTAAAATAAAAGCAATTATATAGTGTTTAATAATCCTATCTATATTCCTGAATCTTCACTTCAAAATATAAATTTAACAAAATTTGTAAATGTGATGTGGCCCTCATGAATCTTCCTGTTGCACCAAATGGCCCGCGTTTTAAGTTTGACACCCCTGTTATAGGGTATTGGGAAAATTACATGAATAGATACTAGAGAGTCAAATAAAGCACAAGAAAGTAAAATCTCTGAAAATATCGTGATTTGATTTTGATATTATCATACTATCTTAATTGATTCATTTATGTCCTAACATCTATTCATCTCAACTAACAGAATACATGTGAGCATATTTTTCACACTATAAAACATTCTTGCGATATAAGTAAGCTAGCAGAGGAAAGGTCAGGGATGACAGAGGAAATGCAAAGATGATTCATCTAGCTTTCAAATGGTCTCTCTAAAGAATAATAGCAGGAGGGAAAGAAAAATGGAGATTTTAAAAAATTTTTATTAAAAAGCTTTTTATTGTAAATTTGTTTTGCATTCAACAATTTTTACATATTTTGTTTCAACTCATCCATTGCAAACTTCTCAAAGTACCATCTCTTTTTTTTTTTTAAACATTTTATTAGGGGCTCATACAACTGTTATCCCCAATCCATACACACATCAATTGTGTAAAGCGCATTTGTACATCATTCTCAAAACATTTTCTCTCCACTTAAACCCCCGACATTAGGTCCTCATTTTTCCCCTCCCTCCCCGCTCCCCCCTCCCGCATGAGCCCTTGATAGTTTATTGTTTGTTTGTTTTTTAATGTCTATAGCATAACACCTCAAAGCCTCCACGTTGGCAAAACAAGAATATTAGTAACTAGTATGCAAGAGTCTAAACAATTAGCCACTGAACCTCTTACGAAAGTAGTGGAGCCTGGTCTGGTGTCCTGTGGAAAGATAAGCCCCTCTGAATGGAAGACCCTCAAAATATGACTGGGAAAGAGCTGCCTCCTCAAAGCAGGCTTTTCTGTACTGAGATGAATTGAACAAACTCTTTGGGACCTTTGTTGATGTGGTACAGCTCAAAATGAAAAATATACTGCTGGTGGGAATGTAATTATGTGAAACTGCTGTAGAAAATGATATGGTACAATGTCAAACAACTGGGAATTGCATACGATCCAGCAATCCCACTGCTTGGACTATATCTTCAACAAGTAGGAGTAATAGCAAGAACATGTATATGAGCATGGATATACACACAATGGAATAAATACTACTGCTACTGTTGTTGCTTGATGCCTTTGCGTCTGTTCCGACCCTCAGCAAGTCTATGCAGACAATAAAAAACACTGCATGATCCTACGCCATACTCACAATTGTTCTGATTTGATGCCAGAGAGGGTTCACTGTGTTAACTCATTTCCCCACTCTTTTTGAAAAGATAGGACTCCTATTTGATCCAAAGACACAGCTAAACTGACTAAAGATCCCATTTAAATACCAGTCCTCTTAAACATCAGATTTTCTTTTACTACCAATTCTTAATTTAAAAAGATAACTTTGCCAAATTATAAAATACACTTTAATTTTTATTGCAGATAATTTGGGGCATTTAATTTCATCAGTGTTAAAAGAACTACAATAATCAACTAGGAATTGGTGAAGGAAGGAAAGATATATATGATCAGATGTAGCTATAACTTTATCAATAATTATTAATGAAAAACAAATCCCAATTTTTTTCCAGTAGAAAACAGAAAAGTCTCAATAGTTGAAATACTTGAGGAATTATGTTTGACAATATTTGAAGGAGGGGAATAAAAAAAGATATAATTAATTTTTGAGATATTTGAAAAAGTTATATTTGTAGGGATGTGATGTTCTAGAGCTTCATACTAATGACAAGGCGGTGTTACTTAAGCTTGATTGAAGTAAATGCTGAAAGAAGAGGGGGAACATTTTCCAGTGTGTGGTTTTCTTTAAGTTACCCCTGAACAGCCAGAAATTTTATTTCTTTCTTCCCCAAAATCCAAATGAGAAAATCTGCTCGCTTCTAAAGACAGCTTCAGTAGGCATCTTTCTTGTTCTCTGTATGATGGACATGGGGGAGAGGGGCCCAGGATAGAAATAACAACTCACATATTTTCTCTTGCTGGTGTATATACTATATCATTTAAGATTTTGATATGTGTTATTGTTCAATAAAGAGACTTCCTTGGAATATGTGGATGTGATATGAGAAGCAGATTTGGAAACATAATTGGAGAAAGTAATATACAAAGTAGATCTGAATCATCGACTTTGTGGTTAGTATACCAGTGTCACCAGAGCTCCAGAACACATAGGGTGGTACTTATTGCTACTGTTAGATGTCATTGAGTTGATTTCTATCAATAATAGCCATAGATGACATAATAGAACTGCCCCCTTGGGAGTTTCTAGGCTGTAAATCTTTTTGGAAGTAGATCGACTGGACTTTCCCCTGGGGAGCCACTGGGTAGATTTGAACCACTGACCTTTTAGTTAGCAGTTGTCCTATAAGGGTTCCTTATATAGGAGGTTTTTAAATTTTATAGTAACTTATAAAGGTTTTGTGGGGTTTTTTCAACAAGGACATTGCTTTAGTCCCTATCATGGCAATTGTGCCGTGGACTATTAAATCTAAAGTGCTCAAGCTTAAATGCCTCTGCTTTTCTAAGTTAATAGAGATACTAACTCAACAATTCTCAAACTCGCATATGTGTAAAAAGGATTTGCTGTGTCTATTTAAAAACCATATTTCTGTGCTCCACCTCCAGAGATTGTGACTTTTAAATCTGTAGAGGGCTCCAAGAATCTGAACTTTTGAAAAGCAGCCAGATTATTCTGATACAAGTGGGCTACAAGTCACAGTTTTAATAACACTGGTGCGGGGGATATGGCTTTTCTCTGGCATAAGTATCATTTATTTTTATTATTTCAATTTCATTTTTTTATATAAGTAATCTATATAGAACTCTTTAAATTATCTCTTCCTGGTGGATTCCTAGTTGAAAGAGCACTGATAAGATTCAAAGCCATTCACATATAATTATGAGTTAATATATTTAATTCATATTTGAATACGAATGCCTGATATTTAAGATGTATCTTTTCAATGTTATCTGCTATTGGCTACTAGCATAGGATCTAAAAAGGAAGGGTGCCATGATCAAACAGGTTTGTATGTAGTAACACATTATCTTCTCTCACACACACATATACAGTCCCAACACTTAGCTTGTTTAAGCAGGAACAGCATAAGGTCCTGGATCTGGAAGCCCCATAATAAGAGACAGCTGCTAATATCTTGTTGTTGTTAGATGCTATCGAGTTGATTCTGACTCGATGGATGTGATCTTATGCATAACAAAAAGAAGCACCGCCCAGCCCTGCCCCACCCTCATAATTGTGTTTATGTTTGAGCCCGTAGTTGTAGCTATTGTTTCAGTCCATCAAAGGTTTTCAAGGGGCTAATGCCTCAGAAGAAGACAACCTTCCGTAGTCTGTCCTTAGTCTGGAAGCTCTACTGTAATACGTTCACCTTGGAAGATCCTGCTGGTATGTAAAATAATAGTAACATAGCTTCCAGCATCACAGCAACATGCATTCCAACACAGTACGACACACTGGCAGTGAGTGGTGGGTTATTATCTTGCTCTCTTCCTACATCTAATATCTTTTCAGGAATCCGTAATACTGCTTTGTTCTAAATGTTCTTTCTTTGGCATGCTTAAAGACTGTTTGGAGTAAGAGTAGTTAGGTACCAGAGTCAAGAGCAGTTGAGAGGACAATGTCTTCCAAACCAAATCCCTTGACAGTGACTAAAGGATTTCATACGGCTAAGGCTCCTTCTGTGACAGGTACAGACAGGGAAAGATGCTTCTCTCAAACATCTTCTTTTCAAAGACTTGGGAATGCGATCAGATAGCTTTTGTAGGTACGAAATAAATAAACCAACACAGTAGAGTAACTTAGCAATATGTAAAGTAACATTTAATCATTTCTAAGAATTATTTCTCATCATAAGGAGAGCAAAAAACAAGCCATTGATGTCGAACCTATTTGAACTCATAGCGACCTGATAGGACAGCACAGAACTGCACCAGAGGGTGTCCACGGCTGCAACGTTTGGACTTGAACTGTTGCATCTTTCTCCCATGGAGCTGCAGGAGGGAACAAACAGCCATATTTTCAGCTTAATTACTGTGCTACCAGGGTTGAGTTTTCATCATAAAGGCCTAGGTGTTAACGATCAAAAACACTTTTGAATGTGCCCAACACTGGACAGGACTCAGATATCTGATGACCTTTCAAGAGCAAAATCGTGTTGCAAGGAGATATTCCTTACGGGAAAGGATGTATCAGCCTGAGAAGCAGAATGGAAGGCCCGGAGTCCCTGGCAGTGGTCTTTGGATGATAAGCAAGCTCCCTGTTTCATTTCCATGAGCTCTACCTTGGAGAAACCATACCTGGATCATGGAAAGAGTGCGTTCTAGTTAGAAGAAAGTCATATTTTTTTCTAAAAATATAAAAGAACCCAGTAGTATTCTATTCAACATTTCCATTTTTCTTGACCTAAATTTAGAGTGCGTTAGCACTCCTGACTGAGTTGAGTCGAATTCAAGGACGCATTCGATATTTTTGTGTGTGAGGAGTTGTCTTGTTAGGTACCATCGACATGTTGTTAGATTTCAACCCGGAGCAACCCTCTGCACAACCAAATGACACTGCTCAGTCCTGCTCCACCCTCCCAGCTGTTCCTATGCCTGAGCCCATTGGTGAAGCCTCAGCGGCAATCCATCCCATGGAGGCACTTCTGCTTTGTCGCTGACCCTCTATCATGCATGATGTGATTTGAAAAGAATTGATGGATCTGAATTGTGGTGCTGGAGAAGAATATTGAAATTACCATGGATGGCTAACAGGACAGACCAGTCTGTGCTGGAAAAAGTATGGCCAGAGTGCTCCTGAGAGCCAAGGATGGCAAGACTTCATCGTACATACCTTGTACATATTAAGACTATTCCCTGGAAAAGGATATCATGCTTGTGGGGAGGAGTGGCATAAATGTTCAAGACAAACCCTAGAATGTAATGAAGTTCCCACATAAATAGTAATTTGGAAAAAAGGTTTTAGCAACCAGACTAAATATATTGTAATCAAAATCCTATTTGTTTTTCTTAAAATTGCAACCCATTAAGAAAAATATTTGCATGAAAACAGTATCATTGCTTCTAATGAACACACTCTTATAGTTTGAGAAGAAACAAAGAAATTTTATTTCACACCACTCTCTGGTACCTTAGGTCCTATAGAAAGGGTGTCAGGTAAGAGTTATATTGCTAGTCACAAGGTCTGTAGTTCAAACCCACCAATTGCTCCTATGGGGAAAGATGAGGCTATAGTTCACATAAAGATTTATAGTTTCAGAAAACCTATGTAGGGTTGCTATAAGTCAGAATCAACTCCATGGCAGTGAGTTTCTTCTTCCCCTTTCCCTATCCCTTCCCCTTTCTCTCCGCCCCTTTCCTGCTCCTCCTTCTTCCTCTTCCTCTTGTTTATAGAAGGGATTATGAAGTCATTGTTATGCCTTTGACTAGACATGGGGTGTTTAAGCAGCAAACCTACCACTCCAAGGGCAGAAATATGAGCTTCCTGCTCCTGCAGAGATCTGCAGTCTTGGAAATCCTCGGTGGGGGCTAGGAGTTGAAATCAATGTGATGACACTGAGTTGATGTTTACGGATTATTCACTTGAGAATTAGTGTTTTCCTTTTTAGATTTTTCTCAGAATTCTAGTAAATGAATGAGAACAAGAATGCTTGAATTTAGCAAATATCTTCTGTGGTATTCTTATATCTAGTAAATATAATTCCCTGTTCTTCTTATCTATAACCACTAGATAAACGGGGCTCATTCATGCAGGTTCAACTGAAGTCTTTTGGGACTTCGCATAGCTGTGTGTCTAATTTAGAAGTTCTTCATGCACTGCTTTTCATTCAGGGCAAAGGTATTCAGTTATTACAAACTATTTTAATGTGAATTAAATTGTGCATAATTTTAATATCTTCAATAGTGAATTCTTCTGTGGTGATTTCCTAAGTGAGTTCAGAAGCTTTTTCCACATTTTTCCTCTAACCCATTATTTCATATATTAGAATTTTTAACACATGTCTCAAAATATTAACCCTTTATATCTTAGGCAGATTAATAAAAACTCCTCATGTAGAACTATATAAAAATCTAAAGTCTGCCTTTATCCTCTTGAAGGAATGGCATGGGGATGTGTCTCCCCTCCTCTGACTGCATAAGGGGAAAGGAGAATTGACCCACACACTTGCCCCCACCCTCCATCTTTCTGTATTCTGACATCAGTAATCTCTCCACTGGCACTCTGCTTCTTTGTTGGTTTTAATCATTTGTCTCCCCATGGCCTTACAGAATTCAACAGCATGAGGTTTATTCGGGAGATTAACAGGTTACATGTGGGGATCAAAAAGCATTAAGGATCTAGACCTTGATCTGAAGGTCGCTCCTTTGATGGGCTGGGAAACCTGCTGCTCTGTTACCTTGGCTCCTTGTTGCTTCTGCTGCCTCTGCTTTTCCACATAGGGCTCCTGGCTCAGCCTGACCACTTTTTTGCCAGTTAAAAGAGTTTTTCTCCCTGCTGCTGTGAAGGCTCACTTTATACCAGGCAGAATAGGAAAACTGTCCAATCCCTTTGCTAGAGTCCCGTACACCTTATTGCATGGTCTCACCAGTTATTTCGTGGGAATTACAAAGACCAAAGATAGAAGAATCACACCAAGTAATTTTATTTCAACACACCTCTAGTTTATTTCAATTGGACTGTCTCACAGTGCATTTTCCAGGGGCTGTGAAATATGTATTGTGACTCTCCAAGCAAAAGTCTCTAATCCCAATCAAATGACCTTTCCTGAATAGGTCTTGTTATAAGGGGGGGAGGGGGGGAGTAATTGTGAACAGGTTCCCTGCAATACCACCCTGCTGCATGTAAAATGAATCTTCTGCACAGCAGGAGGAGGGGTCATATTACCCGCAAGAGCCAGGGGTTAAGCATCTTCTCTGGCCCTGAGGTCCCTGTGCAGCAAAGGCAGCTATAGCATGAGGGAGCAGCAGCAGAACCAGGAGTCAACGTGTGGAGCAGAGGTAGGGACTTTGCACCCCTGGAACCAGTAAAGCTCAGTGCTCTTGAACAGGAGGGTGGTTTGTGGAGTGGGGTGCTCTGGGCAGTTAATTCAGGGAGCTGAGGATGCTGGCCCATGTAGCCTGAGCTGAATGCCTTCCGGTTGAGGCTTCCAGCAGATTGGTGTGCCCCTTTGGGTATTTATTAGTAGACCTGAAAGAACTTTGTTGTGTGTCCCGATAAACAACGCAACTCTGAGTATTTCTCACTGGCATTACAACTTGTTGACTTCCTTAATGACCACTTTAAGCATGGACTCTGTGAATTCATTGCAGTCATTGCAGTGAATATTAGAATGCAGAGAGGTGGAATGGAGAACGCTATGAAGACAACACGCAGTTACATAGACTTAATCTTTCTCTTCTCAATATTTCATATTGCATTCTGGATATAGTTGGAAACAGAATTTAGATATCAAATTAGGGGCAATGGGTTCTATGTTCTCTATATTACCCGAGTTAAAGGTAAATGTTGTGGAGTGCTAATTAATATTAAAAGCAATGATATTTTTCTACCGAGTATTCTAAATGAACTGTTATCCTGTAAGTCATTCTAATGCTATCTTTTGAAGAACTTACAGTTTCTAGCATACAGAAACCCTTCCCATTTCCTTCTACTCTCGACTTATTTTCTGGAAAAATACTTTATTTCGGGTCAAAATGCAGATTCATTTTTTTTAATGCCATATTATAGTCAACTGAATTTAAGTGATAAATGGACATTGATGTTCAATGAACTCATGCCTATTTGTGTATTTATTCACAAACAGATGAAGGGAAAACAGACATCACAATAATGCATGAGGGGCGATCTGCTACCTTCAAAATGCAATGCCAGGATTGCAGATGGAAACGTGGCCTGCCACTTCCAGGTGGCTGCTGAGTTTTTCTTCCATTTGACTGATTCAACCTGGTTTTGGCTGCTGAGAATAATTACCAGTGTTCTGACAGTGTTAGCTCTCTCTCTTGTGTGTGTCTATTTATTTTTAGGGGAGAGGTACATGGGACTATCTACTCTGCTTTCTTGGTAATGTCTCTCCTGTTGTTCCATATACATTCTTATATGAGGCTTCTTATGGACATATTTCTATCTTCTCTTAGTTAAAGTTTTCATTCTTGTGAGTAAATGTGTCTGTCTGATGCCAAAGTAGCTGTGCTATCAACTAATATTTGAATAGAGAATCAATTAAAAATTGATAAAAGTAGTTGAGGGAGGACAAATGGTAATGCATGGAAATGTATTTTATAGCAGTGCATGGAAATAGAGCAAAGTAGATATAATTGTGGACTAATAGAGGAGTAAATCAATGTAGTTGAGGGGAGGGAGATAAACTAGTGATGCTTCAGGCATGAGTAAATGGATGATAGCAGTATGATTTACCCAGGTGTAGGGTATTGTAGGATCACCAGGTTTAGGGGGAAATGAACTCAATTTTGGCTATATTCAATTGATGTAACTTTTCTTTCTCTTGCTACTGATTCGTGATGATTCCTATAATGTCAGAATCACATGTACCTCATTTTCCTAAGCATCAGATCTGACTTATAGTTCTCCATTTATACTGCTTCACCCTTTCCTTGAATTAAATTAATAAACAGGCATCTATGCTTAGAATTAAAATGAGATCTTAGACCAACATTGATATTTCTTTAAAGTTCTATTAAATATTGAAAATACACCATGAAATCATATTTATTTACCTGTATGCAATTTATGGCCTGTGAAGGAGGCCATAACCCTGTTAAGGCACAAGAAAATGAATTATTGCAGTGAAATGATATAAGACCTAATTAGGATAAATGAGGAATGTAATATGCTAAAATATGTCCACAGATGATATCACTTTGGGAAAAGCTTGGGTTGAGGTCCATCCATTGACGATGCTTAATATAATGTAGTCACCAGTACTAAACTTTTAATCAAACAGAAACGATAATTACAATTCATATTGATGTTTGTATAGATTAAAATGTTTCATGCAATAGCCTTTAAAATGCTTTTGAAGTTTTTTAATTTGAATTTTGCCTTAAAACAATATGGTTATTTAATATCAGTGAGGATTCTAATCAAACTGATTTTAGGCATGACTTTGGCCAGCAAAGGTATTGCAAGTTGGCAATCTTTGAGTCAAGACAACAGTATTTTAAACAATGATGCATTTTATGATAACAAAAGGAATTAAGATACTCTCTCTCTATGTATATGTGTATGAAAGGGACCCATATAAGTCATTTAATCTTTTAAGCATGATTTTGTTACTTGAAGTTTTATAAATATTGAGGAAAAACAATTCAAAGTCTTGTTGGTAATCCCTAATCTCATGTTATATTATCTAACATAGTTCTGTAAAATAATAAGGGCTGTCATTAAAATGTAGTTAAAAATTCACATTTCATGCTAAGCTGTCAACAAGCCTCATTTTCCTTAATTATGTGCAGATTTTCAAGACCACCTGTTTTCAGGAGGGTTTTGCATTTCTAGCAGGTCAATGAAGGGAAACGAAACGGAGATTTTGCCAACCACCTTTTCTAGAATTCTTGGTATTATGAATTCTTGTCTAGCGATTGGGGGCTTTTGGCTGTCTATTGCGAAATTCAGCCTGATGCTATATAGAAGAGCAGACAAAAAAGGAGATTTGTTTTTTAAGTAAGATTTAAATAGTGCAAAAGCTTATAAGTGTTAATAGTAAATTCGTCTTTCAGCCCTCTCAGACTCTACACATCCTTCTTAACTAAGTTAAATAGAACATTTATTTACTATTGACTCATTGCTTCCTACTTACTAATGCTAAATTCAGGAATATATAAATTTTTATTAGAAGGATTATATTAATTTTACAATGGACCTTATGGCTATCTGTATATAAAATGATTTTTAAATATAAAGAATATTAAATGGATCATTATTATTTACAAAAACTTACATTGAAAGATAGTATCTGGCTTACATAAAAATATTTATTCTTTCAGGACTGAATAGCTTGAAGGTTTTTTTATTTTGCTGTTTACATGTAGAGATTTACTGGCATTCAAGATATAAATATTTATAAAATTATTAATTTATGCACTATAATTTTTAATTGAATTTCTTTTAAATGTGCCCATTTTTTATGAAGATGCATTTTAGGAAAGTGATTAAGATTCAGGCTTTAGAGCCAAAATGCCCAGGTTTGAATCCTAACATCATCATTTACTGAAATGACGTTGCGCAAGTTTCTACCCTTTCTGTGATTCAATTTACTCATCAAAACAAATAAAGAGAAAACACCAGCTATTTTATAAAATTGTTATGAAGATTATGGCAAAGAGATGTTGTCTTGAACTAAGACACTAAATTAGGAATAAAAGAAATCAGTTACTATAGCAATTATATTTTATGAGAGAAATTGACAGGTCTTACTGAAGTATTAACATCTGATTAATTTCAGCTGTCAGTTAATTTCAAGCTGCCTGTAACGACACCTTCCCATTTGACTTGGGGGCATACATCATATCACTGAAAATACCGACCCTTGTAGCAGATCACAGCTTGTAGTCTTCATAGACACGGGTAGTAAAGTAACCTATGTTCACTTACTTCATGCAGTCTGTATGGAATTTTTATAACTCACTACAATGCTCAGAGGCAAATATGGTGAATTCTGATGTTACTCAGAAGTCCAGATAACCTGAAAATCTTCTCTTATTTGCCTGTCAGTGACCAAAAAGCTAATTCCTGCAATTTGGTCGATCAATAGAGATATCCTGAGGATGGCCCAAGATTACAGAGCTCTATTATTCAGTTTGGTTTCCTGTAGTCAACAATTGTTTTTCATGATCATCCTGAAAGTGGAGTTAATGTAAGACATCTGAATGTGACTCCTCCAGGGTGTTCATTTCAAAGTGAAAAAATGTATATACTGTATTAATCTATTTTAAAATGGGACGCCATTAAGACAACCTATATTTCTGTCAGTCTCCCTGTTGGCTAAAACTTGTAAAATAAATTCTTTTTCTAATTTGACTCATACCTCTAGTTCTCTATTGTTCTTTCTTAAGTTTCACAGGCCTGTCTGCACAGTTGCCTCTTGATCCATGTATAAGTTTTGTGTGAGCACAATGAAGTGTTCTGGGATTCCCATTCTTCTCAAGGTGATCCGCAGTTTATTATGATCCCCACAGTTGAATGCCTTTGTATCGTAAACAACCTTCCAGTATTCTTTGCTTTGAGCCAATATCCATCGAACACCAGCAGTGGTAGCTCTGATTGCACATCCTCTTGGAAACTGGCCTGAAGTTCTGGGAATTCCCTGTCAATATACTGCTGCAGCTGTTGTTGTATGATCTTAAGCAAAATTGTACTTGTGTGTGATATCAGTGACACGGTTCTATGTTTGAGCATTCTGTCAGGTCTCCTTCCTATGGAATAAGCACAAATATGGATCTCTTCTGCTCACATCCGGCTTGACAGCACCTAATAGCAGTGAAGCTAAGCGCATTACTTTGGGTTTCTAAATTAGAATGGCGGGAACCAGTCTCAACTCTTCTCCTACCAGGTGTACATCTTCCCCTATAAATCTTGTTAATTTATACCTCCAGCACTTAAACTGTCTAACTCCCTTCCTTCCCAGTGCTAATCAGTAAGTCATCCTTTTGGATCTTGACATTAGGCACTCCTATTTTCCCCTCTTATTATCTTCTAATCAGTTTAATTCATTCCCTAAATGGAGAATATGTGGAAAACTAGGCATAAACTGAGCCTTATCATTTTTAAGACTACACTCACAACTTAGTGCAACCATCACCACCATCTAGTTGCAAACTTGTATCACTGAAGTTCACTTTGACTCCATTAAGAAGTCCCTCCTCAAGTGCTGAAATCCTGGTGGGGACCGAGCATGATAGTGGGACAGGAGTAAAGTGAAGGGAAATAGAGGAAAGAGCTGGGAGGCAAAGGGCATTTATAGAGGTCTAGATAAAGACATGTACATATGCAAATATAT
>NW_022103920.1:45905862-45916494 GCF_000313985.2 Echinops telfairi | reverse complement strand
CCTCCCTGGGGGACAGACAACCGAAAAGTAGGTGAAGGGAGACGTCAGACAGGGCAAGATATGACAAAATAACAATTTATAAATTATCAAGGGCTCACGAGGGAGGGGGAAGCGGGGAGGGAGGGGAAAATGAGGACCTAATGCCGGGGGCTTAAGTGGAGAGGAAATATTTTGAGAATGATGAGGGCAATGAATGTACAAAGGCACTTTACACAATTGATGTATGTATGGCTTGTGATAAGAGTTGTATGAGCCCCTAATAAAATGATTTTAAAAAAAAGAAAGAAAGCAAATGTCTAGAAGAGAATGAGGGCAACATATGTACAAACTTGCCTGATTCAATTGATGTATGGATTGTGATAAGAGTTGTACGAGGTCCCAATAAAATGATATAATAAAAAAAGAAGTCCCTCCTCATTTCTCCGTCTTGCAACACCTGGTAATCACAAATTGCATTTTGTTTCTGTTGATTTGTCTCTCTTGGATAGTTAATATCAATGCAATATTTTTATATGTGGTGTTTGGATCTGGTCTATCTTCTTCTCATTATGTTTTTAAGATCCATTCATTTCGTAGCATGTTTCAATACTCCCATGCTTTTTTATGGCTGACTAGTATTTCAGTGTACGGATTGGATAGTGCATGTTTTCTCTCTCCACTTATCCATGGATGAACACTGGGTTAGTTTCACATTTGCGTTCTTGAGCATGGTGTCTGTGTCATCTGTTTCCAGATTTGTGTGTTTTTTAAAATAAACATTTGCTTTGAATACTTTTGATTTAATGCCTATGAGTAGAAGTTCTGAGTCACACCTTAACTCTGTTTAACTTTGAATAACTCCCAAACTCTTTTCCACGGCTACTATACATATTTTTAAAACACACATTTGATCATTTTGTTTCTCTACATTAAATCTTTCAGTGGCTCTCTACTGTGTTTTGAAGAAAGTATACTTTTCTATTCAAACCTATAAAACATGCTTTGTCCACCTAACAGTAAAATATGTAATTTGATAAACTAATTTCTTTCTCTCTCTCTTTTTGTTTTCAGTTCTTCTTGATTTATATGTGATAACCTGGGTGTTATTTTTATTTCTAAAATGTTCTAAGGCCCTTTGTGCAAATTCCCTCCCAGCTCACTTATTCTCACTCCCTTCTTCATTGCAGTACTGGAATTTATATAGCAGCGTCTAAGAGCTTGCTTCCTCAGTCCTCTTTAAACCCATTTCCCCATGTTTATTACAGAAAACTGGTGATTTTCTTCGTATTATAATCATTTAATCATGATTAGAGGGTCACTAGGAATCAGAATGAACTCAGTGGCATTGCACTTGGTTTTGTTGTGGTTATCTGATTTATAACTTTCCCCCTGTATCTTATTTGTTTGTTGTCTGTCTTCTTCAAAAGCCTAAATTTCTCTAAACTTAAGACAAGTACCCCCTTCACATTGTCCCCTGCTGCCCAGCATTTGAGATGCTCAAGCACATTTATTGACAGAGTTAATGCTCTTGCCACAAATCTATTTCTAGCTTTGTGTGGGTGAATCTTTGTATGTTAGTGGTCTAAGTGGAGTTGTACTTAAAACATCAATCAGAATGTTCTTCCTGCTTCCATTGTGTTCATCAGAGTCACTATAAGCCAAGCATTGTCTAGATTCTAAAATGCCGTATGCTTTTAGTGTTCTTTAAATACTGTACCTAACTCAAGTTCTATTGAGAGTATATTTTGTAAAATTACCCTGCATGAATGTAAGTGGCCAAGCAATGGCCTGAGTCTGGTTGCTGTTCTATCCTAAGAGGACTTTCACTGTACTTGAAATCACTTGGGATGTAAATTCAAAGCCACAACTATTCAGGGCTTGCTGTGGCACTATTTGGAATTGTAAACAATACAGAGGATAGAATCAAAGCCAGAAACAAGTAACTTCAAATCCACCCTGCCAGTAGAACTTTTGGAAATTGTGCCCCTAAAGAAAGCAGATGCTCAGGAACAGAGATTAGTTATCAGAACAGATTTGTTGTAAAACGCATGTACAAGTATGTTTGCATACACTTAGATGTACAAACGAATAAACAAATTAAGCAGCTTAAGGGTGTCAGAAACCAATTTCTTTAGATATTCAACATTTTAATATTATATGATGAAATTTCTTGTGCCAAAAAGATATAATGTTTTTGGGCCATTTTTCATATATTGCACAAAGGTGAAATGGAATAATTTTCTCTTAAATCAATCAATGAGTGATTCACCAAAACAACTGGCTCATATGGTCTTGAGTTAATTCTGACTCCTAGCAAACTGCCCTGTAGTTTGCAAGTCTGTAACTCTTTATTAGAATAGACAGCCTCATCTTTTTCTTATGGTGTGGTTGGTGGTTTTGAACCTCTGGTCTGGTTTCCTGGACAATCCAATGCAATAAATAATATCTTTAAAATAATAATAAAGATTAACCAAAAATAGATACCTGTTGTTGTTAGGTACTACTAAAGCTATTTCAACCCATAACAAGCTTACACACAACCAAAGGAAACACTCCCTAGCCCTGCCCCATCCTTACAATCACTGCTGTGTTTGAGCCCATTGTTGCAGACACTGTGTCAGTCAACTTATTGCTTTCCACTATCTTGCTGACCATCCACTTTAACAAGCATAATCCCCTTCCCCAGGGATTGGTCCTTTCTGATAGCATATCCAAAGTATGTGAGTTGGGGTCCCACCCTCTTTACTTGTAAGGTTCACTCTGGCTACATGTCACCAAGACACAGTCGTTCTTGACAGTTCCGTTCTTGGACTGTTCTTCTGGTATCCAAGGCATATTCGATGTTCTTCTCCAATGCTGTAATACAAATGCTCTCATTGTCCTTACTTAGTGTTCAGCTTTAGCATGCCCATCAAGTTTTCACTATGTCTACTGAGTAAAAAAGGGAGTGCACTTATTTTGATTTAAAATTTTATCCACCTTTTTTTAGTGTGTGGGCTGGTGAATATATATGAACCAAAAGTGAAAACGTTGTCTGCATTTGGTTCTATGTTCCTTCCTCCAAATAAATATTGCTCATAAACTAGTTTCCAATACACCTGTGGTCTTAAATCTATCCTATAAACTCAGAATAAATCTCCTATAGTGTATAATGCTTTCTTGAAATTCCAGTGCAGAGTTGGCATTCATATCTCCGGATCTCAATATAATTTTTTGAAGGCTTATTTGTTAACAAGATAGATAACGTGTGCATATCTGACTTGTACGTCAGGCCCCTTCCAGTTAAAGGAAAACCCTTTCAGAGGGTGAAAAGGAAGAACTCTGTATATCAATACTGTAATCATTATTTAAATAATACTGTCAGTTGTCATTTAGGAACTGCCAGAATTTAAGTGATCATGATCTCCTGCTTCAATATGGGAACAGAACATCTCTTTGAACATCACTTTTAGCCTGGACAAAAAACCCATTGCTGCATTCTTAGGATCGCTCTGTAGAATCTTCCAGGAGTCAGAGAATAGGAGGCATGCTGCAACTCCTCAGAGAAGACCTCCTTCTTACATGATGTCAGCCACCAGGAGCAGGCTGGTGGGAGTCTCAGTGCAGGAGTGTAGACGCTGTTTCTTTGCACAGTACTTATCCTATATGCCGGCTTCAGCTCCCACAATCAGCTCACTTGTGTTTAAGTTTGCGCCTGCACACTTACCCGATTCCGAATGCTTGACTTGCACCTTTGCTAATGTTTCTTAAATGTTAAATCCATAGTTCTGAGCAAGAACTTGGGTATAACAAGCAGCACGTGTTTGGATGCCAAGCGGGGCCCTGCCCTTGGTGTTAGGTTTGCATTTCATCAGAGCCTCCATCATGGTGACATCCACTGCCCCAGCCCCTCGGACCACACAGCCACCATAGATAGCATTTTTGATGAACCTCAAGCCATCTCGAATGGCATCTTGTATTTGAGTGAGGGTGGGTTTATTGGGTCCTTTGATCAGCAGCGTGGCTGAGGTGGGTTCCTGCACTTCCTGATGAAGGTGAACTCATCGACCCAGGCGTGCCCCGAGGCGAGGCCTGTGTGTCCCAGACAGGCAGGTTTAGGTCGTCTGCAGAACTGGACACCGTGCAGCCACAGGCAAGCGTCAGCCTCTCCATGTTTCTCTGCTTGGCTCGGCACAGGGCCATGATGCAGATGCCTTCCTGGGCCATCGATGCCATACTTGTCTAAAGAAAAGGGGTCAATTCCCTTTCGGTTAATAACCACAAATCCTATATTAGAATCACACTAACTTTCTTCTTCGGTTCTATTTTTTTCTTCACTCGGTCTTCAGTGAATTTTCTTTCAGCTTTCACAAGCATCTCCCCCTTTCCACTTGTAAAATAAGACTTCTGTTTTTGCATATTAAAAAAAAATACCTTTCAGGAGCTCAGATAGCATCATGGCTAGTGCCGGGCTGCTCACCTCTAGAGCCGCAGTTGGAAACCCCCAGCTGCTCTGCTGGAGAAAGACAAGGCGTTCTACTCCGGTAACGAGTTCATCTTGTGAAACTCACAGGGGCAGTTCTACCCCGTACTTCTGGTCTCTATCAAGTCCATGTAATGAATGGACTCAGTGGCAGTAAGAAGGCCACACTGCCAGTGCGGACGTTCGCATCTTCTACTCCTTTCTTCCTGTCAGGATGTACCCTCGTGGTTCAAAACCAGCCCTCGGATTAAGCTTGGATCCATTTCTGACTTATCTCTCATCTCTATGATTTTGACCACGACAAGGTCAATGGGCTCATCTTGCTTTTGAATGGTGAGAACGGTGCTCACTACAACCTCCATGTGGACTTTCCTGTGCAACAAGATCCTGTCCAACTCTATCAGGCTTTCTTTGTCCATCTCTTTGCTGACTTTGATTTGTTCCACAAATTGGAGGACCTTTTTCTTCATGACTTCCAAGCCTTTGGTTCATATGTTTGGATACAGGCCTTCAAAAACATAGGGACCGACCTACTTCAGTAGCTCACCAAGGATCAGGACCTAGAAAGGATACCACTCCTGTTATGTCATCCATGGCTGTTGTAACTTTTGATATGAAGGAGGTTGTTGGGCGTTGACTTTGCATTTTATGAAAAAGCACTTTGCCATCTTTGGTAAATGTCTCTACTTGGCTCAATGTCTCCAGCACCAGAAACAAGCATTTGCGTGGAGCTCCTGTGCCCACCATTTGTCTTCAGCATATCCTGTAGCGCCTGAGCTGTGTGTACGTTGACCGACAGTGCTGCCTGGGCTTGCGCCACCTGACCTCGGGTTTCAGGGTCTTCACAGCTAACATGGTGGGGTAGCAGAGGAGGAGGAGGAGAGCCGGCTGACAGAAACCCACAGAACAGTCCAGCATGGCCAGAAGGCCCAACTCCTCAACATGATGTTGAGATCTCTGTTGGATCGGGAGTCACCAGAAGGCTCAGTGTTCAACAGCTAGTCAAAACGCCGGCAGTTTGAGTCCATCCACCAGTGAAGCACAGAGGATAGACCTATCGTCTTTGAAAAGTCACAGGCTTGACACGTCTGGGGCCAGCGTGAGCGGACGCTACGCAGCAGTTTCACTACCCTTTTGAGCCTTTCCTTTCCTTGAGAAAACTCAAAACTGAGAAAACTATGTTTTACACAGGAATTATTGTTTGGGATGGGGTGGGGGGTGTTCTTTCCTGCAGGACATTCCACATCTAGGATGAAACAGGACCAACATTAAAAATTTAATGTAATGAATGGACAAATAGCATTTCCACTAACATGGGTTTTACTTTAAAATATTTCATTTTTCCCCATCAACATATAACATTTATAAGTATACTGTATTTATGTATTAGGTAAGACACTGAAATTGGGAAACTCTAAACAGATGAGCAAGTCAGTCACAGAAATATCACCAATGAAGCATGTGGTTTCATAGCAGTTATGCATTGGACTCTTAGAACCCATGGACCTCTGGGAGAGAAAGATGAGGCTTCCTGTTCCTGTAAAGGTGTCCAGCCATGGAATCTAATGGGGGCAGGTTCCACTCTGTTCTAAAGGGTCACTATTAATCAGAGTTGACTGGATGGCTGTCAGTTTAGGGTAAAAATCAACAAGGACAAGAAAATTCATAAAATGAAGACATACAATGTAGAGCAATGATAGTATGTGTGTGTGTGTATACAGTTATGTTAGTATGTTACCCAAGTATTATCTTACCAAATGGTTAAGTTAAACTTTTTTTGATAAACATATATATAAGGGAGAATATAGTGAAAGTAGTACTTGCACAGCCTCTTAGAAGAAGGGTCATATCTTTTTTTCCACCCATTTTACTTGTAATTGAAGTCATGGAATAAATAGTAGTCAGAGATAAGCACAAAAACAAAGTGTTGGAGGATAGCCACAGTTGTGGTAAAATTTTCTTTAGAAGGAATGACAAAGAGCCAGAGGTTGAAGATGTCCCAAATGTTCAACTCCTCCAAGATGCTGTTCTGCTCCATCTCCCCCTCCCCCCATTCTGCAGTTCTCAGCAACGCCCCACAGAAACTCACAAAACACTGAAAAAATGTCTCACTTGGTGGAGATGTTCTTCAGTTCAAAAGCCAAGGGTCTGGCAGAGATTAATTAAATAGAGCCAGAAGCGAAAAATATCTGACTGCCACAACAGGTATTCTTGCTTCCACCAAAGCTGTCTGGAAATAGAGGTTTGGCTTTCATATGAGGTAATGTGTGCTAACACCAGCACGCATTTATACACCACAAAAGATGGTGTTTAAAGTCACACCCTCTGCCAAGGTAAAGTTCAAAAGGCCTCCAAGGAACCCAAGGGTGTGGCTGGGCTCGGACCCTCTACTAATGTGAGGTCTTACAGATGTCCCGAGGTAACAAAAGATGGGGCTTGGCCCACACACCCCACCAACTGCAGGTCTCAATCCCCATCCACTTGCTGATAGGACATGACTCAAAATGAGAAAAAACAATTGTAAACATCTATTAATAATTGGGATTTGATGGAAAAACAATCCTTCCCTAGACTATCCGCAATGGATGTCAAGATTCACAATATACCCATAGCAATAGAAGAAATAGACAAGGTTATCAAGGGATTACCAACACAAAAAAATGCTCTGGACCAGATGGCTTCACTAGAGAATTCTACCAAGCATTTAGGGAAGAACAAACACCAATCCTACACAAACTCTTCCAGAACAAAGAAAAAGACCGCAAACTCCCGAACTCCTTCTATGAAGCTAGTATAACTCTGATACTAAAACTGGGCAAGGATCCCACAAGAATTGGGAACTACAGACCAATATCCCTAATGAACATCGATGCAAAAACCCTTAACAAAATACTAGCAAATGGAATACAAAAACATATAAAACACATAATTCACCATAACCAAGTGGAATTCATACCAGGAATGCAGGGAAGGTTCAACATATGAAAGACCATTAGTATTATTCGTCAGATTGACATGAAAAACTATAAGAACCACATGATAATATCGATAGATGCAGAAAAAGCATTTGACAACATTCAACACCAATTCCTGTTTAAGACACTTGAGAAGATAGGAATGGAAGGAAAATTCCCAAGACAATGAAAGCTATATATGAAAAACCAACAGCCAATGTGGTAGTCATTGGAGAAAAGACTAACACAATCCCACTGAAAAGGGGGACCAGACAAGGATGTCCCTTGTCCCCACTCTTATTTAATATCATGCTGGAGGTTTTAGCTAACAGCATAAGGCAAATAAAAGACAACAATGGTATTCATCTGGGGAAGGAAGAGGTGAGACTATCGTTATTTTCAGATGATATGATTTTATATATGGAAAATCCCAAAAGTTCCACAAGGGGAGTACTGGAAGCAATAGAGGAGTTTTGTAGAGTGGCAGGATGCAAGATCAACAAACAGAAATCCATTGGACTGTTACATACATCAGATAAGACCACAAAAGAGGAGATAAAAAAGGTGGTACCCTTCACAATAGCCAAACACAAATTGAAATATCTAGGGATATACCTGACTAAAAGACTAAAAGATCTATATGGGGAAAACTACAGAACACTATTACAAGAAACCAAGAGTGATCTCAACAAATGGAAGAATATCCCATGCTCGTGGATTGGAAGACTCAATATAGACAAGATGTCAGTTCTGCCAAAGGTACTATAAAAATTTAATGCAATCCTGATACAATTACCCTCATCTTTTTTCAAAGAAATGGAAAAACTGATGACCAACTTCATATGGAGAAGGAAGAAGCCCAGAATTAGCAGAGAATTCCTCAAGAAGGACACAGTGGGAGGGCTTGCTTTACCTGACTCTAGCACATACTATACAGCCACAGTTGTCAAAACTGCATGCTATTGGTACAATGACAGATACCCAGACCAATGAAAAAGAACTGAAAACCCAGAAATAAAATCATCAGCATACAGATAACTGATCTTTGATAAGGGCCCCAAAAATATCCGATGGGAAGTAGATGCCCTCTTTAACACATGGTACTAGAAAAACTGGATATTTACCTGCAGAAAAATGAAGCAAGACCCTTATCTCACTCCATGCACAAGAATAAACTCAAGGTGGATCACAGACATTGAAGTTAAACCCCAAATTATTAGAGCATCAATGAGGGAATTGGGACCAACTTGAGAACTTTGTCACAGGGAATGCATAGGCTATCAGAAATAGGGAAGAACACAAACAAAGAGGAGGCACAAATTGACAAATGGGATATACTGAAGATAAAACACCTGTGTGCATCGAAAGAATTCACCGAGAGTAATAAGAGAGTCCACGGACTGGGAAAACATCTTTAGCAATGACACATCAGACACAGGCCTTATTACTAAAATCTACAATACTCTGCTAGCTTCCAAAAAGAAAAAACTAATTGCCCACTGAGTAGGTGGGCAAAGGACCTGAACAGACGTTTCACAGGGGCAGAAATCTCAATGGCCAACAAACATATGAGAAAATGTTCCCAATCTTTAGCCAAAAAAGAAATGCAAATTAAAACAACAATGAGGTACCACCTAACACCCTCAAAGATAGCCCAATTCAAAAAATCAGAAAGCAATAAGTGTTGGAGGGGCTGTGGGAAAACAAGAACTCTCATCCACTGCTGGTGGACCTGTAAGTATGTACAGCCACTATGGAAATTGATCTGGCGATATCTAAAACAGATGGAAATTGAGTTACCATACGACCCAGCAATTCCCCTACTGGGCATATACCCAGAAGAGGCAAGAAACAAACCAAGGCCAGACATCTGTGCTCCAGTGTTCAGTGCGGCACAGTTCACAATTGCAAGGACTTGGAAACAACCCAAAGTTCCATCAACTGACGAGTGGATTAAAAAGCTGTGGTATATCCATGCAATGGAGTACTGTGCATCACTAAAAAGCAGTGATGACGTATGAAACACATCGCTGCATGGGAAGAACTGGAGGAAATCATGCTAAGTGAAGTAAGTCAAGCACAAAAGGACAAGTACAACATGAATCTGCTGAGATAAGCTTTTTTTAAAAAATGCAAAAGCACATAGGGAAAAAGCTACTGTATACAAACATTTCTGGGGTGAAGACCAGGTAATATGGCAGGGACCAGACCAAATCCAGGGATACATATTGTAGCTAACTGAAAAGGAGGTGGGGAAAGGGAAAAATAATAATAATAATAAAGAAATGGGTAGTGGGGGTATAGAGCACTAACCCACCCAAGGGGAAGGGATTGTTTATATCTCCAAAGGGGAAGGGACCAGACTTCAACCCAGTGCTCCAAGATGTGACTGCAACATGCCGGCGTGGAGTAAGGTACCAGTGGAGAGGTCTGAGAGGCCGGCCCCAATCCCAACTACTGCATGGACACATGCCCCTCCCCCCAGAAGAATTTATTTCAAGGACAGCATTGAATCTGCAGCTCCAGGCAAGGGATATATCTGATCTGAAGGGGGAGGAGGAGAGATTTGAGCACATCCTGGCCCACCAGGCCGTGAGGACGATGTTCCGGATTAGAGCAGCCAGTCCACAGAGAGGACCACATGGCCAGCCACACTATGAGACATGACGTTCCTCACTGACCCATAGCCCTAGAGGGGACAACACTGGAGACACAGTGTGGGAATTGCACTTGATCTGATCCCACCACACCAAGACAAAACACTAAGGGGGTGCAACAGAACAGCAAGGGAACGGAGCTGCAAGGTCCCCAGGGAATGAAGAAGGTGGACTTTGGGGCCAGAGCTTGGTGCCCCAACAGACTGGACTGGAAAACACTCCTAAAGGCCAACAAACAGTTCTTGAACTAACTACAAGGTTTTCTTTCTTGTGTTGTCTTTGTTTGTTTTTTGTCCTTGGTTTGTTGTTGTTGTTTTATTGTATATTGTTGTTTGGCTTTTCTCTTTTTTGTGTGCATGTTATTATCTCTGCAGGTTTGTCTAAATAGGATAGGCTGTATGAACAATCCAGAGGAGAAAACAACAGGACCGAGAGTTCCCAGGGGATATGGGAGACAGGGAGGTGAGGGGAAAGGTAGTGATGTTAACAAACCCAGGGACAAGGGAACAACAAGTGATCCAAATTGGTGGTGAGGAGGGTGTGGGAGGCCTGGTAGGGCATGACCAAGGGTAATGTAACC
>NW_022103920.1:45856275-45905232 GCF_000313985.2 Echinops telfairi | reverse complement strand
GCCATCTAGCTCAGAAGCAACAAAGCCCACATGGAAGAAGCACACCAGCCTATGCAACCACGAGGTGTTAAAGGGATCAGGTATCAAGCATCATTGGAACAAAAAGTCTTATAGTGAATGGGGGGGCAGTCTGGAGTGGAGACCCAAAGCCCATTTGTAGGCCACTGGAGATCCCTTTACAGAGGGGTCTCAGGGAGAAGACAAGCCAATTCAGGGTGCAATGCAGCAGGGATGAAACATACAACTTTTCTCTAGTTCCTAAATGCTTCCTCCTCCCCAACTATCATGATCCCAATTCTACCTTACAAAGCTTGCTAGACCAGAGGATGTTCACTGGTACTGATAGGATCTGGAAACAGGGAATCCAGGGCGGATGATCCCTTCAGGACCAGTGGTGTGAGTGGTGATACAGGGAGCGTAGAGGGAGAGTGGGGTAGAAAGGGGGAACAGATTACAAGGACCTACATGGGACCTCCTCCCTGGGAGACGGACAACAGAAAAGTGGGTGAATGGAGACGTAGGACAGGGAAATATATGACAAAATAATAATTTATAAATTATCAAGGTTTCATGAAGGAGTGGGAAGTAGGGAGGGAGGGGAAGAAATGAGGACCTGATGCCAGGGGCTTAGGTGGAGAGCAAATGCTTTGAGAATGATGAAGGCAATGAATGTGCAAATGTGCTTTACACAATTGATGTATGCATGGATTGTGATAAGAATTGTATGAGCCCCTAATAAAATTATTTAAAAAAGAGAGATTCAAAATCCTCACAAATGTACCAAGAGATTATAGATCATAATAAATGGAGAAAATATTGATGATGGCAAGGATTTTATCTAGCTTTGATCCACAATCAGTGCTTATGGAAGCAGTAGTCAAGAAATTAAAGGACAGACTGCATTGGGTAAATATGGTATGCTAGGTCTTTTAAAGTGTTGAAGAGTAAGGATCTCATTTTGAGGACTAAGGTGAGCCTGATCAAGTCATGGTGTTTTTGTCCATGTTATTTTAAACCACGTCTTATGTATGTGAAAGTTGAACATCCAATGAGGAAGACTGAACCAGAATTGAAGGTGTGTTCTTGATTGATGGTGCTGGTAAAGACCATGGAAAGTACCATGGGGGGGCCAGAAACAAAACAAAACACACATACACAAGCAGATCTGTCTTGAAGAAGTACAGACAGAATTCTCTTTAGAAGTAAAGATGGCAAGGCTTCACCTCAGGTACTGTGGGCATGTTGTCAAGGGAGATCGGTGCCTGGAAAAGGACGCTGAGTGTGGTAAAGTAGAAGAGCAGCAAGAAAGAGGGAATGTCCTCGATGAGATGGGTGGACACAGTGGGTGTACCAACAGCATAACACATAACAACAATGGCGAGAAGTGGTGCGGGACCAGCAGCGGTTTTATTCCATTGTACTTAGGGTGGTTATGATCCGGAACTCACTGAAAGGCACCTCGCAACAACAAACAGCACACTTCTCTTCGTTCCACTATTGAGTTTTATTCAAAGAAGTCGTGTTCTTTCATCACATTATTACAAGGAGGCATACTAACAAATTATTTACGATCGCTAATATTGAACTTGCTCACAAGGCTGAAATACTCTATGCCACATTTCTACACCATTCAATTAATCTCTTTTTTATCCTACAAGCTTCCCTCTTGTTCTAGGAAGACTACTCACGCTACAGGGACCACTGTGGTCTGTAGAGTGGAAACTTACCAGTGTGAAGCTATGCTTACCTTCCAATAGGGTGATGTACCCAAGTTCCTTCAGCAATTTGAAATGATTTGACCTTTCCTTTGTGATCTAAACTATATTTAACTTTTGATTGTAGGTTGTATACTTGAAAAGATGATAATTTACCGATTTTCAATGTATGTGTGTGTGTTTGTTTTTGCTGTTTTATACAATCTGGAGATAATTTTTGCTTCTGACTCCTTTATTGAAGTAAACATTATCTTCATTTGTTGTTATAGATGTCATTGATAATGCTCCTTTTATCTTTCTTCAACATTTTTTTTTATACCTAGAGTGTGGCCTTCTACTCTTGTTATGACAGTGGGTGAATTTAATTACATTAAATTATTATTGATACCTTACCACTTTTCATTGATTCTGGCTTCTATGTTTTATCATCAATTATTATTATCAAAAAAGTCGATATTCATAGTTGCTGCACTTTTGGAATTCTTGTGTACTTGAAATTGCTAACAAAAATTGAAGGGCAATGTAGAACAAGTTTAGAATTGCATTAATCACAGTTTTTCTATCTACTGCTTCAAGCCTCATGCCTGGCCTTTGATGTGCCCACAATAACAATGTTCTGAGAAAGAAAGATAGCTCTTTTCACAGTAGCATCTTGCAGGTCTTTTGGAGAGTAATAATATTTTCCCTAGCTCTCGCTACCCAACTGTATTGTGGGTGTCATTGATTGAAATTGTGTCACCCACTCATGTCTGCACCAATAGGTGTTGCCAGAAGAAGACCAGGTGCTAATTGTCTAGAACGGATTTACTGAAGCGATTACAGAGAAGTAATAACATTGGCTTCCACTGATGCTTGGGGGCAGTGATATCTGTGAAAAAATCCAGATACCATTTGGAAATGGAGAAAAGGATGCCAGTTAAAGGAGCATTAACATGGTGTTAATTTTCTTTTTATTTTAAATTTATATATATATTAAAATTATGTATTATATATTACATTTTATATAATATAGTGTATATATTAAAAATTATAAAATAATTTTTATTATTTATCAAACGTGGTGTTAATTAGCTTTTTATTATAACTGCTTTGAAAGGGTTCCATTGGCTCCATGCCGGCTATAATCAAAACAGATGGTTAGAGGCCAGGGAACTATGCAGTCAACATGCAGTTTATGTCTAAATTGAGTGCTGGGTTCACTGGCCTGACAAACTCTCTCTCCCCTTTTTAACCCTTCGAGTTCAGGGTTAACGTTCTTGGAGCCCTGTGGAGTGATGGCATGTATACGTGTGCGTTTTGCTTCAGCATTTATTTCGATTCAGTCACTGTCAGCTCCAACAGAATCGGTTGCCACTCTGGTCGTGCTGGTCACCTCTGTCAAATGAACACTCTGCTCTTTAAAGGGGGTGTATCCTAACCTCTCTGTCCAGCTTCAAGTCTGCCTGGCTACCATGAGGAATTTGGCCAGGTATAGTCCTCAACCTTCCCTGTATTCTAAGATCTTGGTCTTGAAAGTAAATTCCCCACCCCTCCCCCCCCAACCCCCGGCCCCTGGGATTTTATGTTGTTGCTAAGAAACCCGGTTACCTATACTAAGTCCAATTCAAATGATGGGTATTCCGTTACTAAATTATGACTCTCCCACACTTCCTCTAATCGCAACCTAATGCATCTCAGCTGAACCAGTGCATCAACAATAGTGGCACATGGACACGGTTATACTTCCAGCTGCTTCCCATTTCACGCAGGGAAATTTTATTGCAGACACTACTGAGGATGTGTTCTATGGGATGACATACTGATTTCTGATAAAAACCAGGTATTTCCAAAAGAGATTATAAAAATAGATTTTATACTCTAATAAAAATCTTAAAAAGTAAATAATTATGCATGCAATAATTCAAGTGTTTTTCCAAAAGTGAAATGAGCCAATTGGGACTGAGTAACTAAGGGAAATTAATTTTTTTAAATGCTTTGTGAAAATAACTGTAGGCAAAAACATATGTCAAACAATATTTTTAAATGATAGTGTTATAAGTATATGAGAAGAGATGTAAAAATAAAGGAAGGATTATTTTATAAAATTTGGATGACTTTTACTAAGGGATAGTGTTATCTTATTTAAATGTTAAATTTTGCCATTTTTAAAGGTATTTGATTATATTTATATTATAAAATGGTATACATGATTAACAAAGGAGGTCTTAACAATGTCATGCTGTTTTGCTCTTTTCTTTAGTAGTTTCATCTACCAGAACTTGCATGTTTTCTTAGAGAAATATTTATCAAGAACAAAACTAGGGAACATACTTTGATTAGATGATATTAAAGAGTCACACCCTGTACTCTGTTGAATCAAACCAGTGTGTCATTAAAGACGAGACACCGTTTAAACTGAGGGTAAACTGGAGCTGGCCTGGAGTTCCCAGGATTCAGGAGCTAGCAACAGAATGTGCTGGTTTGTTTACCAATAATTTGTTAAAGTCAAAGGTGGGGTAGCAAAAATGGGGAGTTTACTTCACTGGGCAAGCACCACATATGTGGGTTATGTGTTGAGTTCGGTGTACATAAATGCAAGTATACTTGCTCTGGTCACAAGACAAGCACCGAAATGCTCCTCTGAGATTATGGCATACAGTTGCATTTGCAAGTGTGTCTTTCCCCAGAGGCCCATTTAAAGATGTTTCCATAATCTGGTGCATCAAGACCCTCCAGGCACAGGCTACTGTCACCCTGCATCTGCTTGGCCAGAAAGGAAAGACCCCTCCAGGGAACAAGCTGCCAACACCCTGCATCACAAAAAAACAAAAGAAAACAAACATGTCCTTTGGGGTATACAGTGAAACACAGGAGAGAAATATTACTGTTGGAAAAGGCAATTTTGAAATT
This sequence comes from Echinops telfairi, assembly GCF_000313985.2. NCBI lineage: Eukaryota > Metazoa > Chordata > Mammalia > Afrosoricida > Tenrecidae > Echinops > Echinops telfairi. Next base: position 45,900,628 of record NW_022103920.1, on the reverse strand, counting down.
TACCCTGGATTCCAGGCTCATGTGAAGCCTGAAGATGGAGGTGAGCCAGTGGTTTCACTGCTCTAAATTTCCCATTGCGTACAATGATTTGCATGAACATGTCTGCCAGGGTCACAGAGCAGAATATTTGCTGCCAAACTTCACATTGAAAACACACACACACACAAGCTAATATTTGATCAACACAAATATTCAAGATGCAAGGTGGCACATTTTTTCTAGAATTTGGTATAGCCTACGCATTGCAACTGAGCCATGGCCAATGCACAGTGACCCTACAGGACGTGGTGGAACTGCCTCAATTCCTGAGACTGTAACTGTTGACGTGAATAGAAAGCCTGGCTCATGTCCAACTGATGGTCTTGGGGATGGCAGTCCAACGTATAACCACGAGAGTGGGCTTTCTACTCCCACAGGTCCAGTCTCAGACACGCACAGGGGGTCACAACGACTCAGCATGTTTCAATAACTAACTGAAGCTTCCTTAGGGCCTTCTACTGCAGGTGTAAAATAGCTTTAGTTATAAAGGCTAAGCAATAATAAGTTAAAGGCCAAGACCTTATATACACTGTGAGGCATATTTCTAATTAAAGTATGACAACAAATTATTCATGTCTTGTTGGATTTTTATTTAAGATTTCATTTGTAGTGTCATGATAAAGAGTGTGAGTGTATATATGTGTTTAGATTCTTGGTAATATATTACTTTTCAAGTCAATATAAATAGAAGAAGATATGTGCTATAAGCACACATGTTTTATAACTTTGAAAAGTTCATAATTGCTGTTATTTTATTTTTGTGGTATTACATTGCAACAAATTTTCTCACAAACGAGTTAAGCATTAATGATATTCTGATTTTCCCAAAGAATTTCCAAAATTAATGATACATAAATGATCATTTAAGTCTATAAATAGATTGTTGGTCATACCTTTCTATGGTGAAGTTGTATGGACTGTTATTTTAAGAAAAGTAAAAGGTAGACACTCTTGTGTTCTACGATTTTATTTTCTAAGAAAATGCCAGCCTAGACTCTGAGAGAAAGGTTATTTAACAGTGCTTCATGAATGGCAGCAAAACAGATGTGTTCTGTTTTTCATCCTCTCTCTAAATCGTCACTGTTAGAAACCTTGTTTTTTTCTGTTTCAAGAACAGGTTTGCAGACACCTACATGTTCCTGAATATAGTTAGAGAATAATTTTCCTGAACCTTTGACCAAAAGAAAATGCCTGAACTAAACCCGTGTTTCCACTCCATTCAGCAGAATTGAAACTGAAGTTCACAATGGCAGGTCTTTAGGTTCATTATCTGCTAGCAACCATGGGTAACTAGGGAGATATTTCCCTGCAGTCAAGCTGAAAGAATGTCAATAAACTATTTCTCAAGATCTACCAATACCTTTTGATCAGATGGCCTCAGAAAATCTTTAGTTCATGATAAAGATGCAGAGACAATATCTCAGGCAAAAAATGTCTTTGCATCATCCTTATCGGAGTTGTTTCCATGGCTCCACTGAAAAGAAATGTTCCACTTGAGAAACCTGAAAAAGAAAAGTGTTCTGGGAGCAGCTTCCTCTAAGAAGCCACCTTATGTTGATCTAAATTTGTTGCCTCTAATCCGGGTTCTCAACCTGGGGGTCGCTACCCCTTTAGAGGTTGAACGATCTTTTCACTGGGGTCGCCTAAGACCATATTTCGGGTGGTCTTAGGAACCAAGACACCGCTTCTCTATCCATCTCCAGACGGGTCGCCCACATGCATATATGCACACATGTGGGGTCACCACAACAGGAGGAACTGTATTAAAGGGTCACGGTAATAGGAAAGTTGAGAACCATGGGCAAATGATGTAACTGAAGTTCTTTGTTTAACTCCTTACATCGGTGTCCATGGCTCCTCCATTTTGTATTCCTTGGTTTTACTTTGGTTTGGCCCCCACGGCCCCTGTTTAAACAGCACGTACGGCTGAATCCGTCTTCTGGATATCATTTTAAGGTGCGTGTGGTTTCTTACTACATCACCCTTGGTGCTTGTCTGGGATCTGAACATTGCTCTTCTCCTCAGTAGACTTCGAAGGATTCGTGAATTCAAGGTGGGGTGCCAAGGTAAAAACCTAGGGTTGCGTTTGGGGGTTGTCCTCTGCAAGACTTGGGACCACGGGTTTGGAGGTGAGACTTGCTTGGTTCAGACTTTCACTATCTTGGGTTGAGCTTCACTGAAGATGTATTTGGTTTTCGTATTCTCTTCACATCTGGAATGTGTGCTATAAGCCTGTGGATGCTTTTATTTGCATTGCCTCGAGTTGATAAGTTGAGTAGCTAGCTAGCTTTGGTTGTCCTCTATTGGATTTTTAGAAGGTAATAGGGTTGGTCTATTTTTCTTCTCTTTCTTTGCAACACATTCGTCTTCAACCCTGTTTTACATGCATGCTATTTCTTTAATGAAATGAAGCAGGGCTTTTCAGAAGGCTGTCAGAACACCGGATACTGGAATTGGGATGCTTTCATCGCACGTGTCTGGAAGAGGTCCCGGCGCTGGCGGAGTTGTTACCTAGGTGGAAGAATCAGTTAGTAAATTAGACTCTGAGGTCTTCTCAACTAAAACCACCTCAGTCAAACGCCTATCTTTGATCTTATGTACTTGCATTTTTGTGTGAATAACAAACATTTGTGAAAACAACTAGCACTTGCAGTATGCCTATATGGATTGAGTCTCGGGGGACTCCCCTGGACCACCATCTAGGGATGCGACTAGCCTTGGGGCAGACAGACAGCATATGACATGGATTTTAACAGCTGTAGGTGGACGGCAACACCTTGTCATTTGGTCTCCCTGAAGATACGTTTTAAATTTATTCCAGTTTTAAAATATTTTCTGCTTCCTTTCCCATTGAGATTTTTCTCTGTTTTATTTGGTAATTGATGTTGGGTAGTTTTTTGTTTTCTGACTATGCACTTTTCTGTATGGGAAAATCAGGATGGATGGATCTATGGAAAACAGTAACTGGATTAATAATTCCCTAAGGTTATTAGATGTGGAGGGTGTTGGTGGCAATAAGGAGTTGACAGCAATGGATATAAGAGGGAATCAAATATTATAATTAAATGTTATCTATTAAATATTATAGAAATATTAAAGTATCATAATTAGCATACAGATATTGACCACATAACCTTTGATGAGACAAAATAATGTGACACAGGTGCCTATGGTCCACTAAGTCCACAAGATTTTGCACGCCTCACTACCTATTCCCACTTAGCATTCAGAAAAGAATTATGGCCATGCAGAGCTGGACAGCTTTATTGAGGTGAGGAAGGTCAGTAGCCCTCCCTCTGGAGCCTCAGCTTACACTGGTACCCCCTTAATTTACACTGGTAAGCCCTCAAGCCCTGCTCAGGTGTCCTATCCACTTCCACTAGGCCGGGGAGCCTCTGGTGCAGAATGAGCTGTGAACTGTGGTCACAAAACTTGCCCTGGGCTCTGCAGGTGAAGGGCTCCTGACCCCAGTGAGTTTATAGGTTCCAGGAAAAGTGGGGGTGCCGCACATATTGTACCACACAAAGGGCACTAGTTGGGCTTCTTGCCTTTGTGAATGTTTCATGGTCGAGGAGCACAAAGCTCCAGATGAAGGTCAACCACACTGGCTGTGAGTTCATTGTTTCTCACTTGTGCGCAGCTGCTGGCGCCACACTTTGTTCTTAGGTGACATGGAGTCAGTCCTGACTGATAGCAACATGTTGTACAGCAGAATGCAACACTGCGCAACCCCACCCCTACCTCATAATTGTTCTTATGTTCGAGCCCATTGTTGGAGCCACGAGGTCAGTCCATCTCTTCCAGGACCTTCCTCTTTTTCATTGCTTTGCCAAGCAAGGGACCCTTCTTCAGGGACTGGTCTCTCCCGATGGCCTCTCCAAAATAAGCAAGAAGGGTCCACATCCTTGCCTCGGAGGAGCATTTTGGCTGGACTTTTTCCAAGATATATGTGGTGGGGTGGGTTTTTTTGGTAATCCTTGATACCTTCAGTATTCTTTGCCAGCACCATAATTCAAATCTATCTATTTTTCTTTGGTCTTTCATATTTAATGTCCAACTTTCACATGCACATGAGGAAACTGAAAATACCGTGGCTTTGTCAGACACAACTTAGTCCTCAAAGTAACACTCTTGCTTTACAGTACTTTAAAGAGGGAGGTCTTTTGCAGCAGATTTGCTCAATGCAATGTATTATTGTTTGATATCTTGACTACTGCTTCCATGAATATTGATTGTGGATACATGCAACCCAAAATTCTTGACTACTTCAATCTTTTCTCCATTTATTATGACTTTACCTCTTGGCACAGTTGTGAGGATATTGTCTTTCTTCATATTGAGTTGTGATTCCTACTAAAAGCTGCAATCTTTGGTCTGCATCAGCGAGCCCTTCAAGTACTTCTGCATACAGATCACTGTTAGTAAGCCTCCCTCCAATTCCAAAGCCACGTTCTTCTTCATATAATCCAGCTTCTCTGATTATTTGTTCAGCATCCAGATTAAATAAGTATGGTGAGAGGATACAAACCTTTCTTTAATTTAAACCATGCAATATTCCTTTTTTTCCTCCCATTTCTATAACAGTCTCTTCATCCATGTACAAGTCTGACATGAACACAATGAAGTGTTCTAGAACTCCCATTCTTGGCAGGGTTTGTTTTTATCCACATAGTCGAAAGTCTTGTCATAGTCAATAGAACACAAGTAAACATCATTCTGGTAATCTCTTGTTTGGCCCAAGATCCAGCTGATGTCAGCAATGGTGTCCCTTGTGAGATGCCCTCTCCTGAATTGGACCTCAAGTTCTGGCATTTCCCTCTGGCATGTCAGTGTATTGCTGATGAAGCACTGGAGGTACCGCTTGAGTATGCCAAGAAATTTGGAAGACAGCCACCTGGCCAACCAACTGAAGGAGATTCAAATATGTACCCATTCCACAAGAAGGTAACCCAACAGAATGTGGAAATTATTAAACAGTATCATGAATATCATAATCAAATAAAATTTTGCTGTAGATCTTTCAACAATGGCCACTGAATTACATTGCCAGGAAGATGCCATAAGTCCAAGCTGGACTAAAAGAAAAAATAGAAAAAGGGTGATCATTGGTAAGTGCAGTTGGATCTTGACAGAAAGTAGAAAATAACAGAAAAATGCTTCCCTTGGTTAATTGACTATGCAAAGGCATTTGACCGTGTGAATGAAAATAAACTATGAGAAGAATGGGAATTCCATAACACTTCATTGTGCTCATATGGAACCTGTACATGGATCAAGAGACAGTTGTGTGAACAGAATACATCTTAAAAGCAAGAAGAGAACGTTGTGAGCCACCATGTATCCTCTCATCATACATATTTGGTCTGCAAGATGCGCCAGCAACCAGAGAAGCTGGACTATATGAGCAATAACCCGGCATCAGGACTGGAGGACAGCTTACGAACAAGCTGAGATATGCAATTAATGCAACCTTGTTTGCTGATAGTGAGGATGACTTGAAGTAGATCAGCGATTACAGCTTTCAGAAAGTATTGCAGCTTAATACAATGAACACCCAGACCCTCATACTGAACTCTTAAATAACATCACGATAAATCGCTAAAATATTGATGTCGTCAATCATGCATGGCTCTATCATAAATGCTCACAGAAACAGTCAAGAAATCAAAAGACACACTGTATTGGATAAATCTGCTGCACAAGACCTCTTTAAAGGGTTGAAGATCAAGAATGTCATTTTCAGGACTAAGGTGTTCCTGACCTAAGCCATAGTATTTTTAATTACTTCATATACTTGTGAAAGTTGGACATTGAATACAGAAGACTCAAGAAGAATCAAGGCATTTGAATTATGTTCAGGTGATGAATATTAAAAGTACTATTGACTTCCAAAAGAACAAACAAATCTGTGCTAGAAGAAGTACAGCCAGAAGGATCTTCAGAAATGAGGCTAGCAAGACTTCATGGACATCGTACTTGGTAAAGTGTAAGGGTAGCGAAAAAGAGAGAGACCCTCACTGAGCTAGACTGAGAAATAACAACCATCTTGAGGCTAGTGGATTGGGCAGTGTTCCCTTCTGTCCTACGTTGAGCTTCCCTGACTGACTGACTGACTGACTGAATTTAACAATAACTATGTAACAATTTCTTGTGTTCATTCATGCCACACATATACAGATACAAATTAAGTCTGCTGATAAGTCTTTTCAGCATCGTTAAAGAGTTATACAAAAGACAAAGTTTAAAATAATTATTCCAATAAAGGATGTCTTTAAGATGCTCCAATTTTTTCTATCTGGCTAAAAGTCTAATAGATTAATTTATAAAGTCGTTAAAAACTTTGAGTGTCAAATAAAGAGCTTGTGTTAGTCCGGGTGGACTAGAGAAACAAATCCATAGGCACTCATATGTGTATAACAGAGATTTTTATATCAAAGAGTAATTGTACATTAAGAAAACATCCCAGCCCAATCCAGATCAAGTCCATAAATTCGATATTAGCTCATATATCTGATACCAATCTATAAAGTCCTCTTCAGATTCATGCAACACATGTAATGACACCAAATGCAGGAAGATCACAGGCTAGTGGGTTGGAATGCTCTCAGTGCCGGAAGGGGTCTCCATGTAGTTCCTTCAGCTGTGAAACTCTGATTGCCTCAGGGTAGCTTCATGTGACTTCTCAGAAATGTCTCAAAGGGAGAGAGAGTGTGTGTGTGTGTGTCCTGTCTCCAGAAGGAAATACTGGAGTTCCCAAAATCCTCAGGAGGCCATGCCCACACAGACGCTTCATTGACAGACTAAACCCCACCCCTACATTCTTAATCCTCAAATTGACACCAGATTATGTAACTACCACAGAGCTCAACATTTATTAGTAAGAGAATAACCTCATATGAAGTTCTCCTTATTGCAGCATCTAAGGTTCCCCTGGACATATCTAACACTTCACTGCACACGCTACAAAACATAAAAAACTTTGTGAGAACAAATAAGATTTATTCATTTCTGGGAAGGAGCCCTGGGCAGCGATCCACAAAGTCAACATTTTGAAACCACTAGCCTTCTCGGAGGGAGAAAGACTGGGCTGTCTACTATCGTAAACCATCTCAGAGACTCCCAGGGGCAGTTAGTTCTACCCTGCTCTGTAGGGTCACGATGAGTTACATTCACTGGATGGCAGTTTGTTTTTTAGTTTTTTATTAATTTCTGGTGATTCTTTACATCACGTTACACTACAGCTCTTCATGACTATATTTATTTGATAGATCAACTATTTGCCTCAAAGCAAAATATTTAGCAAAATATTCATGATCCTAATGTAACTCTGTACAGGGGTCATACTTAAAGACAAATCCTTCTGCTTCTCATCCTCAGGGAGAAAGTACCTCCCCTGATTGCTTTGTGAGTTCAGCGGGACATGCTGAACCATTGACACATGAAGGGCTTGCAACTGGCCTCAGGCCAATCAGAACCATAGACAAAGACACAAGTTGATGGCTTTTAATTGTTCCTGGTTTTAGAATGTTATATAAACAGAAAGTGCTCCTGACATCTTCAGGAACATGCATTAAAAATGGCCCATTAAAAATGGCCTTTGCTCTCCAACATTCTAGGGGCTTTCTTGCTCCTTTCTGCTGTCTAGGTATCAAAGTTTCAGATGCACCAGCATGATTCCCAGTTGCAGGAAGTCAAGGGTAATGCTTTAGCTGATATGAATGAAAAGCAGACTACATCACAATTCACTTGTAACATCTTCCACCATGAGCAGAATGAAGAGGGTATAAAGTAAGTATGCCTTTTGAAATCACCAAATTATAATGCTAATTTTCAAAGACATCAGGGCATATTAAGTTAAAGCAAGGTAAACTGAGTTCATGTATCTTTAATTTCTGTTTCTACAAATTTCTGACTTCTTCATAACTTTCTAAACACTTTAGTCTGAGGAAAGGGTGAACAACTGGGTATAGAATGAATGTGGCCAGGACCATTTTACGCATTGATTGATGGGCCTGAGTAATAAGCCCATTTTTTGTGTTGGTTTTCATGGTCTCCTGTTTGCAAATGACATGATCTATCTAGCTAGCTAACATAGAGCTCCATTCCCCTTCTGATAGCATGGCCCTAAGAGAACCTCTGCGGCCAATGCCATCTTTGCCATGGTTGCCCATCAGACATATATCACATGAACTAATGATTGACAAACATTAGAAATAATCCCATAATCTAGCATGATGAGACTGAAACTCCTGAATCCAAGAAGGAGCAATAGACAAGAAAAAGCTATATTTTAACAAAGATTTTTCCCTATGGGAAGGGCCTGATACCAAACATGTCCCCAAAGGTCCAAGTATTCTTTGTTGATCATATTTCATGAGTAGAGACATTTGTTTAGAAATATGATCATGAGCATAGTTGAAAAATATTTGGGGGACACTTTTGGAAGTTGCAGGTCACAAAGGCAATGGTCAATGTGCTCAGAATTTGAAACAAGTAAAGCTTATTAGCCCTCACCTACAAAGTATCCCTTGCCAACTTTTCTTACTGAGAAATTAGATTTTATTGAGTTAACACCTACCAATGACTATAAATTTATTTTAGTTATTATTTATAGGTATTAACATTGGATTAACATTGTTATTGCCATAAATCTATGGCTGCTGTTTTAACTAAAAAGTTTAAATTATTATTCTCATGTGTGGAGTTTTAGACAACCTATGTAGCAACATTTTATGAGCCAAGTAAACACCACTAGAATTTTCCTCATTTTTAGAGAATCCATTTCCCTTATTATCCCCAGTGTTCTGGGCTTTTAGAAAGAACGAATGGAATTATAAAACTTCAGTTGGCACCACTCACACAATACTTGGATTAACTTGGCTGCAAGCACTCCCATTATTTTTGACAAATTTAAGAATTATTCTTTTGGGCCCTCATGAATTAACGCTTCTGATGTTTTAAAAGATGAGCCATGAATTTACCATATCCGTTGCCTTTTGATGACAAAACTCTAATGCAGAAAAATTAAAACATTGTCAATATTGATTCACTATGCTAAAGAGCAGGCTAATTTTTTTGAGAAGACTTCAAACATTAAGTCACTGAAGGGTCTCTTGTCTGACCCCTCTGACCTAGGGGTTATGTGCAGTGGGAAAAGTGCAGAATTGCCTTAAACCTCTATGGAAGGGAACTTACTTGATCTTGCTCATTAATCCATGTGCTGCAAATTTTCAAGGATTAAAGCTCAGATCCATATGTTCATTTTGAAGAAAACTCCAATTCCTGAATGCCTCGTGGAACCTGCTGAAAGACTTAAGTGTAAATTTAAGTGTTGCAAGGATGAAGAATAAGCCCACATCTAGGTGGATGACGTCTTTCTAAAGCTTAAAGACCTGACTTGAAATGCCTGTGCAAGTTGAAATAACATTTAAATGATTTTGGTCTAGAAAACTGCTGTCTTGAAAATTTCTATATCTCATTAGATAAGACTTCTGAAATAAGTAGTTAAATGAAACCTTTAACCCTTTTTAATTTTTCCTAGTTACTCAGAATCATGCTCTTCAGTTATAGGTATTTCTATGATTTTGATGCTTTGAAATATTATTTTAGTTATTGTTATTCAAATTATTTCAATTTAATTTTTCAAATTTAATGATTTAACTTATCTGTGGTACCATCTTTTGATAGTCATTTTGAATGTATAACTTGTAAGGGGCCCAGCTGGTACTGTGGTATTGGGCTGCTAACCTCAAAGTTGGTAATTCAATTATCCGGAGGGGAGAGATAAGGCTGCCTGCTCTCATAAAGATTGACAATCTTGGGAACACTACCCAGGGTCACTATGAGTTCAAATAGACTCAATGGCAATGAGTATAGACATTTTAGAATTAGTAGCTCTTTCTTTAATTCCTTTGGCTTTTGAAGTAGCTTTTGATTTGTAAACTTGAATGCCCATACTGGTAAAATGGTGAACATAGACCTCTTTATATACATACTACTTTTAGAGAATAGTATATTCCTTATGATCCACCTAAGTTTAGAATTCATATAGCTTTCTTGTTTCAAGTTTGTATGCATTTTTAAAATTACTTCCACCTTTCATGTTTTATTAATCCTGTGCTACTACTTCCTATCAAAGATTAAGACACACAAATTTTGAAATAACTTTATATATTTTTTGTTATTAGCATTTTCATTATATTTATTCTTTTTTGGGTAGTTGCTTTCTTATTATCTTATGCCCTTTGTGAATGGAGTTTATATTTAGCAATCATTTGTTAATATTGTTGTTGTTGTTAAGTGTTATTGGGTCTGATTTGTAGGGCCCTATAGACAACAGAAACACACACTGCCTGGTCCTGCGCTGTCCTCGCCAACATTCTTATGTGTAAGCCCCATGTTGCACTTACTGTGTCAATCCATCTCAGTAAGGATCTTCTATTTTTTTCCAGACCCTCTGCTCTACCAAATACAATGTTCTTCTCCAGAGACCATTCCCCAAGGATCACATATTCAAGGTACGTGGGACCAAGTCTCTCCACCCTCACTTTTAAGGAGTTTTCTTGTTGTACTTATTCCAATACAGATTTCTTCTTTCTTCTGGCAGTCTATAGTATATTTAATATTCTTATCCATCACTATAATTTAAACATAAATTATACTGTAGTCTTCCTTACTCATTGTTGAGCAATCACATGAATATGAAGCAACTGAAATTATCATAGTTGGTATATTTCTTCTGGCCTGTGTTACTCTGCTATGATGCCATCATTAAACATTCTATTTATACTACTGCTCTTTTAGCCTTCATGAACTCCTAGAATAAAACTTCATTTGTTGGACAAGCTCAAGCTGTCACTAGAGCAACAACGTCGCCAATTGCTGGATATTCCAGATGGTCCTTGGGATGTTCCCTGAAACTTAGAACCAGTGTTAGCTCTTGCATGTGATTATTTCCATGAGCCCCTTACAAGGATCAACAAAGTGGTTTTTCTTAAGAAGGCGATTTGTGAAAGTCTATGGCACCCCTCTAACCATACAATGGAAACCATGGATTCTCTGTTTTCCTTGAAACCAGACTGAAGTTGAGGCTATGGATAAATTCATCTGGATAAGGGGCATCTGACATATGAAAAAGTATCTTAAATAATTCCCATGACTACCATGGTAGGTCTGGAAACTTTATGACTCAAGAACTTCGGTCACAAAAAAAGAGAAGCTGCTTGGTGGAGCCCAATGTCCATGGTTTGTACAATATCTCCTCACCCCTGGTACAAAACTCTGGAATCCATTTAAGAAAGGGCAAATCCCCACCTATTATAATTATCTAACATACCTGGCTTGAACAAGTCAATCAAGCCATCCAATTTTCTCATAATTATTCTGGGAAGAAAATGCTCGCGCTCCATTTGGTTATAGTTTCTTAAGTGGCAGAGAAGGGTACTCTAAAGAAAAGAAAACCTTCTTGTCATTCAGATGTTATTCTTCCATTCTGCTTTTCTAAGATGGCTGGGGGATGGTGGGTCAATGCACCCTTGACAACATTGAAGTCCCTTAGAGATCCTTAGATACATTGGCCTTCATTGCCATTCAGCACTGGACTGGAACATATGGCTAGAAAAACTGGGCAGAACGATGAAGTTTAGGTTATAGATATAAAACCATAAAATATAGTGAGATTAACATTTGCAATAGCTAGTATGAAGTTAAAATTGTTTTAAATTTAGATCACAGTATTAGAAACCTGTCAAACATGATGGAATAAATCAGTAATGATATTTGTTTATGCCATGACTGTCCATGAAAAGTCTCGAAATGAGTTAGCAAAGATGATCACGGACACTACTATTGCTTTAGACTACATTGTTCTCAAGGAAGACAGCATCTGCATCATTCCCAATATCTTTTGCTCTGCCTGGATAAATATCTCTGAGGAAGCTGAACATGACATAGATAAAATCCACCTGGTTACATGTATCCAAATAGAATATTGAAACAGTTTTCACAATTTTTTCAGCTAGTTGCCTAATGGAATGTTTTTGTAGTTAGGTGCCATTGGGCCACTTCCGACTCATAGTGACCCCACATCCAATAGCAAACATCCTACCTGGTCTTTGGGTAGTCTATAGTACTTTAAATATTCTTTGCCAGCACCACAATTCACTGCATTGATTCTTCTTCCTCCTTCTTTATCCATTGTCCAAGTTTCACATCCATGTGGGGCAATAAAAATGCCACGATTGAGTCAGGCACTCCATAGTCCACAAAGTAACATCCTTTCAGCACTTCGAAGAGCTCTTGTATGGCATATTTATTTAATGCACGGCATCACTTGATTTCCTGACTTCTGCTTCCATGAACATTGATTCTGGTTAAAAGCGAGTTAAAATCCTTGGCAAATTCAATCTTTTCTCCCTCTATCATGATGTCACCTGTGGGTTAAGTTGGGAAGATTTTGGTCTTCTTTACAGTGAGCTGCAATCTATACTATCCTTAGCTGACCTCAGCAAGTGCTTCAAGACCTCCTTTCAGCAAGCCAGATTGTGTCAACTGTATATTGTAGATTATTAATAAACCTCTCCCTAAACCTGATGGTGCATTATTCTTCATATAATCCATCTTCTCTGGTGATTTGTTAAGCATACAGACTGCATAAGTGTGATGAGAAGATACAACTTTGACTCACACCTTTCTTGCTTTCAAATCCTGCAGTATTCCCTTGCTCTGTTAACACAAGTGCCTCTTGATCCATGGACAGGTTCTGCATGAGTTAAACGATGTGTTTTAGAATTCCTATTCTTCTCAAGGCTATCCATAGTTTCTGATGGTGCACACAGTTGAATACCTTTCCATAGCCAATAGAGCACAAGCAGACATCTTGCTGGTATTCTCTGTTTTCAGTTAAGATCCATCTGTCATCAGCAATGTAGACTCCTGCATATGATTTATTTTGCTTAATGGAATTAGATCTCAGTGGTCACAGTCATTAAAATGATAATTGAATTTTATATGAAGAATACCATTAATGCCAGAGAAACAGCCTGCTTCCCATGCAGACATTGGTATATGTGGAAGTTGTATTCATTCCCAACACATTTCGGAAGAACTCAAAATTTTTCATTTGAAATGGTTAGTAGATATCGAAGGACGTCACCCTCCCATTCATCCTTGAGAAAGACAGTAATCACATGGTAAAGCAAAATGAAGCCATCCTATTGCCAGAAACACCTTGCAGAAGTGGAATGAATCCTTTGTGGGTGACATGAGAACACCTTAGCCTGCAGATAAGAATCCCCTTAATGCAAGGCAACTATATGTAGTGGTGCCTCCGTCCCAGGGCATTGGGTATCGTACATACTTGCTGGTTCCAGCAGCCCCGACAGAGCCACTCCCATGCAAAATAAACTAGAATGTTCAATGTACTCTTGATCAAGAGGAGGAAATTATATGAGAGAGAATTTCTTGAACTTTTTACCAAAATAAAATGACTGAACTAAATATATATCTATGCTACATTCAGCACAATTGAAACCAAAGTTAACACTGTCCAATCATTAGACTAATTACATGGCTAGCAACTATGAGTAACTAGGGAGATATTTTCTCTCAGGTCAAGCTGAAAGAATATCGATAGATGTCTTCCTTGACTTTGTCTACCACATGGCCTCAAGGAATCTCTCCTCCTTGATAAAGATGTAGAAACCACATCTCCAGGAAAGACCTTGGCATCATCCGTATCTGAGTTTTCCTGGTATCCAGTACAAGAGAGACTTCAGTTGAGCAAATTAAGCAAGGTTTCAAGTGAATGAGCTATTTCTAAGAGAAGAATGTCCTGTAACGTCTTAGCCCTGCTTGATGTTGACCTAAGTTGTAACCTCCAAACTGGGTAACTTTTGTTCTTTGTTGGGTTTATAAATATGTGCTTATGCTTCCTCTAGTTTGTATTCACCAGTTTCACATTGGTCAAACTCAGGCTCAGAATCCAAATAGATTATTTAAGCTGAGTAAATCCTCCGAGTTTTATTTTAAGGTTTGAGTTTTCTCACTGATTAGACTTGCTAAGTCTATGAGTTGGGCTGCCAACCCCAAGGTCAGCAGTGTGTGTGTGTGTATACATATATCCACATGTGTGTACATACTTATATATGTATATATCTTTGTAATTGTATAGATCAAGAAATTGGCTTTTGTGGCTGTAAAATTGGACAAGTTTCAAGTCCTAGGTCATATTTCAAGCTGGAGTCTTGTCTTGACCCACTTGCTGCAGGGATTGATGAATCCAAGATATGAAACCCAGAAAGTCGGCTGCTGGTTGTGGAGTCCAATGAGTCTAAAGTCAACAAATAAAATGGTAGGCTGCTGGCCCACAGGCTGTGGGGCTAATGAGTCCCAGAGTCAGCAGACTATATAGCAAATTGATGACACAACGCTTATGAACCAGAAGAAAGAAAATTATGAGCCAGATGTAGGATCCAGATTCAATAAAAAGCAAAAGGGTTTTGCCAGAACTCCCATGTAACGAGGGGTTACCACCCCTAAAACAGAATTTTTTTTCAAAGTTTTGTATTTCTTTTTTTTTTCACAAAACAACCTTATCACCTCCAAAGTACTCTCCATTATCCTTAAAACATTTGTCAAATCTGCAATTCCATTCTTTGAAACATGTTTCAAACTCATCTGTTCAGATGGCTGACCACCTTAGTCAGGTTTTTTTCTTTGCCTTTTCTACATCATCAAATCGCTGCAACAAAAAGAAGTCTCACAGAGTGAAGTCAGGTGAATACGGTGGATGGGGCGAGAGAAATGCTGTTTTTTGCCAAAAACTGTTGCACTGAGACCGCTGCTTCAGCAGGTAGGTGCATTGTCGTGGTGGCAAAACCAGTCATTCCTTTGCTACAAATCAGGCCTTTTTTGTGGCACACTGTTGCGTAATCTCTTCAGAACCTCTAAATAGAAAGCTTGATTAACAGTCTGACCCGGTCAGACCTTGTGGAACAAACTAAAAATGTTCTAGGACAATGACCATGTGTTAGCAAGCAGCATGTTAGGTTCAGCATATAATATGGGGGGAAAACCTGGGGACAAAACTTTCTGTATCCTAATGCCGCGACCCTTTAATACAGTTCCTCATGTTGTGGTGAACCCCCAACCATAAAATTATTTTCATTGCTACTTCATCACTGCCTTAGAGGCAAGCATGATGGGACTTTTAGTGAACGATGAGACATTTTCTTACCTACTTTAGGCATGTTGTCAGGAGAGACCAGTCCCTGGAGAAGGATATCATGTGGGTAAAGTAACAGAGCAGCTGAAAAGAGGAATCTCTTTGGATGGAGTGACACGGTGGCTGCATCGACGGGCTCAAGCACAGGAGCCATTGTGAATACAGCACACTTCTGGGCATGTTTTGTGCTGCTGTACATAGGGAGGCTATGAGTTGAACAAACTCTAAGAGACTTAAAGACATAGCATGCCATCCGGGAGCCTGAAGGTTTTATTATCATGTAGAGGTAAATGTTATTTTTGTGACCTTACATCTTGAGTAAAACCCAGTCTGATTGTGTAGGAGACATATCAGAGTTCAGTGTTAGGACATTTTTCTGAAGTTAATGATACTTGAAAAAATATGAATAGACATATAGTTTCAACATGAAGTAACCTTCGGAGTGGGTAACCACCGCTCTCAAAGGAAAACTGTTTTGTCATGTTCAAGCTGCCAAGAGGAATCAAAGTGATTATGCCCTCCAAGCAATGCTGAATACTGCTTTGCAAACCGAATGACAAAAGACTCAGGAAACAATCGAGGCTAGATTAATTGCTGGACAATTGCCATCACTGCTTTATAAGCTTTATCCTTCCAGCCAGTGTAACTGACTGCTTACCCCTCAAATAAATTCTGATCATTCATCCCTGTGGAAATGCAATAGGTTACTGAGTTTCAACGCTCTAATTTCTGTGACTTTGTTAAGCTTGCATAAGTCTTAGATGAATGGTTACAGAACTCTTGGGACTATTTTAATAGAAAAGCTCAGCAGAATTGAAGAAATCATTATTAAATATCAAACTGATATAGATTTAAGTGGACCACTGGTGGGATGTGACCAAAGTGATTATGGTGTGATAGATCAGAAGATTTTATTTTGGACTAGATTGAAAATCCTGGTTTCCGAACCCACATTATTTTCTCTTCCCAAAATTTATTCTTTCCTCCTCTGTGCAGTGCTTATGTATCAGGTGAAACTGTTCCCATCCCGCATTCTGAGAAAAACCTGGCCATTGAGTGGATTCTCATGCATACTGACTCTACAGAGCAGAGTAGAGCTACACCTTTTAGTCTCTGACACTTTAAATCTGCACACATATAAATAGCTTCATATTTCTCCTGTGGAGCAGCTGGTGATTTTGAACAGCTGACCTTTCAGTCAGCAGCCCAGTAAGTAACCCTCTGTGCCACCAGTTCTCAGAGTGGGCTGACTTTCAGTGTCTGCCTATTGACTGACTAGGGAAATTGGGCTGAAGGAATCGCATGTGCAATGCCCCATGGCTGTGCGGCCCATTGGAGACCAGGAAAACTTGTGAAGACAGTGTTTAAGACAATGTGCTCACAAGGTGACCTTTCACGGGCTCAGCTAGGCACATGTGGACACTTTGAGGCCTGGACTTCAGAAATATGAAAAACGTGGAAGACAGAGACACTACGATTCAACGATTTCTCGGGGACACACATGCCCGTGTTTGAGCCAACCGTAGGATCCTGGTGGATAGCACCACCTTGAATCAGATTTTTGTGGTACTTTAGGAAATCACAATTTCTACTTTGTAAAACTGGTTTTTTTAATTATTTGATTTTTATTGTTAAGATTAAGTTATGGTCAATTCGTAAGGCCTGCCTAGCCACAATTCCTTATAGGATATTATTCTGGACTTCATACAGTGGTGGCTGTAGTCACATTTTTTAGGGCATTCTCTACTAAGGAATGGGAAGAGGATGGGATTAAGACTTGACTTTAGGAGGGAGGGTGTGAATTGGACCACACTCCTTATTTCCTTGAGGACATCTATAAGGGGCTACTTATGAACCAAGACACACTTTGATTCCTTGTTGATAGCTTTCAGATTCCACCTCAGGACCAGGCATGAACCAATCCACACTTGTATTTCTTGGATATATAATGGTGCTGCCATACAATGCCATATATTCATTATATCTCCGGAAAAGCCAAATCTCTATTCTCCTGACTGAGCTTTGGTACAAGCAAGAAGACCCTCTATAGCTTTGGGACAGTTTTGGCTTCTGGCTCCGGACCCTGCATTTGACTTGCTTACACCTGAATCTTGGATTTCAGACTCAACAGCATCCACCACAATGTGAGATATATCCTCAAAGTTTTGAGTTTCTGTGGTACATTGCAGTGAATTACAGAACACAGGGAACTGGAGAAATATATTCAAGGGAGCAGTGGGGACAAAATGGAGCAAAGTAGAATTTGGGAAGAACTGGGCATTTGTGACACCTTGAATCTCCTCCTCCTTAGAACTAGTCTGGCATTAATTCTTACAAAGGAAATTATTGCCCCAAAGATATACAGCAGTAGAGACAGCAATTCAACAATCTCTTTGTGTACAGCCCAGTGACACTGATTACATTGTCCGAGTCGTCGAAACATCCTCACCCCCCTTTGCTGAGCTGTTTCTCTCTTATTGATATAAACTCACTGCTCCAGAAGTTTCCCATAGTGTGTCCCATGTTGTTCCTGTTACTTTGATCATATACAGATACATTTTTTAAAACGTGATGCTCCAAGGTAGACATTTAAAAAAAAAACTAAGCTAAATTATTATTTGATTTCAATAAGAATTCAGGGGAGAATTCTGGATTTAAGTCTAAAGATCACTATGACACAGCAATTTCAGGGGTTTATCCAGCTCCTATGACTCCAGAAACTCAAGTCTTTGAGGAATTGAAATTCTTTTATGTTTCACCTGCTCCTTTTGATTAAGTTTCTTCTGTGGAATTTCGGGTGGAGATCCTCAGTAATGGTAGGCAGAC
Source organism: Echinops telfairi (assembly GCF_000313985.2). Lineage (NCBI taxonomy): Eukaryota > Metazoa > Chordata > Mammalia > Afrosoricida > Tenrecidae > Echinops > Echinops telfairi. Next base: position 45,882,540 of record NW_022103920.1, on the reverse strand, counting down.
CCCACTCATTACTCATTTATTTATTCTGGCCTCGTGGCGGGGAAAGCAGTTGCTCATGGAGGCCAACAGAGAGTTATTGCTTCTCCTCCCACTCCGGTCCTCCTCTGTTAATCCAAATATGTAGAGACTAGTTGTTAGATACTCCATTTCACCTTATTTTCTAACTATATTTAGTTTATTTTATTAAAAATATATAGTGGAGGGATGCCAGAAATGTTATTTTTAATTAAAATGTTTAAAAGTTCCTTTTTTTTCCAAATCTTGAATTTTTCACATATAATTTCTCTCTTAAAGCCCCTTTTGAAAATATTATTCTCCTTGGCATATTGATAGAATATCTAACCATATTTGTATTATTCTGGGTTGACTGGCTGCCTCAAAAACCCACAGACATGTATGGGTATTGGTAGAAATTTGGTCTCTGTTGCGTATTTCTTATTTTATTTATAAAAAGGGATTTATGATACATGCTGTTCTCTGGCTATGTTGTGCAATAGGTGTTTGAATACAACCTTTCTTTTAATTTTTATCATGTTTTGGATGAGATAGAGAGAGATTGGAATATTTGGAAACTTCATTAACCTAAGGAGTCCAATCTGCATAACTTTTTAACATTTTTAAAACCTTCAGGACCACATGCTAACTCAGTGACAGGAGAAATATTCGTTCTGGCATATTTTCCTGTAGCAGTGGAATATGCCATTCATATTTATTTCTTCTTACTTTTACTGCTTTATTGAGCTGAATCAGAAAATGTTAAAATTGAAACTGCTTTCTTAATAGTTTCCTTTCTATCACTGCCCATTCAGGCCTGGACTACTATATTGACTCCCTGTATTTAATTTTAGGTTCTACCATTAGTTTTCCTAAAATGCACTCTCAGATTCTACACTGGATCTTTCCTATGGGAACACTTTGACAGCTCTATTTCTTTATGTAAATTATCCATTAATTGACCAAAAGATAACAACTCAGTGTGCCAGTCGGAAGCCACCTTGTAGACCAACCTCTCATCCAGATCATTTTAAACATGAATGCCCGTCATGATTCCCATACTGGCTTCTCCTAGCTTTCTCCTAACTTCTCTTAGAAAAGTAGCTCCGTAAATGCCCCACACCTGCTACTTCAGGCTACATACCCTACTTGCCTCTTGTTCTACAGAGGCTCCCTAGCTTTGAAGCTCAAACAAAAGTGATGTTAAATGTCCTAGGCCTCTCTTTGAATACCTTAAAATGGGTTTAGATCAGTGGTTCTCAACTTGTGGGTCGCGGCCCCTTTAATAGTTTCGCATGTTGTGAATCCCCAACCATAAAATTATTTTTGTTGCTACTTCATAGCTGTAATTTTGCTACTGTTATGAATTGGACGATCCTCATGAAAGGGTCGTTTGACCCCCAAAGATTGATGTAATTCTGTTTGGATGAATGTTAAGGGGTTGGAAATATCACAGTATTAAACATTGTATTAACAACTCTCATTTATGGTCTATCCCACCAAATAACTTACAAAACTATCCAAGTATTATCTATTCTCATTATTCAAGGGAGGTCTCCTCAAAAGTGCTTTCAGCTATTTCAAAGGCCGTCTTGTTTCATTTCCTGTTATCACACTCCTAGAATTGCTAAAGTTTGGATCATGAGGTCTTTCCATTTTTATTCTCTTAAAATGATAGTGTATTCACTCATTTTTCCTAGCCCCACCCTTTTTAAACAATCTGAGCTAGCCAATTCAATAGAAATATTTATCCTAAAAAACTCCCCATTTCCCAGAATGTCTTCCATTATAATCAATTTTACTTCTCTCATAACACCTGTATTAACTATAAATAATGTTTATAAAATCAATCTCATCTCTGCCTGAGAAATACTCAGTTCTAGCAAAAAATTGTATGAGATTTTAATATTTCCTTCATAGCATTATCAAAATCCCACATTTTTGCATCTCAAGCCAAGATTACTTACCTAATATATTTTAAGGGTCAAGAGATCTGTTTAGTTGTTCATTGATTAAAGATATACATCTCATGCATGGTTAACCTGTGGTCTCTACTTCTGAAATTTACAATGATGGTCAAGATTTATGTACAGAGTTCAGTTAAACGAGTATAATGAGTAACAGGCAAGGTTAACTCTAGGAATTTGAGGACAACCCTCATGAATCAAAGAAGTTCATTGAACTACATTCACTCCTTAGCCTTGGATATTATTTAAAGCATGATAAAGAAAAATAGGCTTCTGATAAAATGTAATATTAAAAAAGTAGTGTGGAATTTTAATTCTTTTCTGAATTCCCCAGCCTCTTGTCCTGGCTAGTTTAAAAAGTGGGGGCAATGTTCCCTTGACTCCGAAAATGACTCTGAAAATGAGCCTACTGCATGAAGCTCTCGTTGGTGAAACTATTTCTGGCTTTATCGTGACTCCTAAATGCTCAGTGTAGAGGTTTAAAGTCCCTTGAGAAAGCAAGCTCCTTTTTTAAAGTATCTTAATCCTTAATCCTTACTAATTCTGTTGCAAACTAGAAGTCTCAGAAAAGTCTGTTTGTTTTTAATCTCTATTTTGTTTTACCTACTAAGTGAAGTTAGTCTCTCATCTGAATACCAGAAAAATCTTGCTTAGTACTCCAGAGAGATACACCTCTCTTGTTAAAATTTGTGTCTATTCAAACTAGCTTGTCTGACTGCATTCAAGAAAGACTCGGGGTCATCAGATGTACTTTGGTCTCTCCATCTCATTCTTCGGTCTTTCCTTATGCTGTAGGATACGTGTTACACTGCTAAGTGCAAGGTCAATGATTCCAGCCCACAAGCTGCTCCTCACAAAGCTATCTGCTCCCATGAAGATGGGCAGCATCAGAAACCCTAATTAGGAACTCTGTGAGGCAGGATCAACTTGCTGCCAGTAGATTTTGGAACCTACAAAAACATAAGGGATTTTTAGTCATTGTTGTTTCCATAGCACCTAAAACAGTGATTGACATATTAGACGTTCTGTGAATGAACAGTCAAAGCATTAATCATTCACTGTCTCACCAAAATGAGAACCAATATGTCCCTTCATGAATTAATTATGATTGAATAAATAGTCTTTATTGTAAGTACAGTTCTTTGGTGAAAGCTGAGCTATGTAGGAAGAGTGACCTGTGAGCTAGATAATGACTGTCAGTCACCAGCGCAACCAGCAGGTGACTTCCTTCTTCCTCCACAGGAAAAGTTCATGAATGCAGTAGGGTACGCCACCAGACACAACTGCAGTTCATGACAGGTAATGGAACAGAAGTCTTTACTTCTCTATTTAACTGGACAAACACACAAAAAACAGAGGCTGGGAATTAGTATGCTAACTCTTGTCCGATACATTTTATACTTTCAAATAGACTAGTCACATGCAGTTATTTGGTGGGTGAGACCATAAGTGAGAGTTGCTAGTACAATGTTTAATGCTGTGATATTTCCAACCCCTTAAAATTCATCCAAACTGAATTACATCAATATGGTTAAACAGATTTTAAAAATAGTTTTATCGATATATATTTAATATATTACCCAATTCAATAGCTTAGAATTTTTATAACAAAGTTATAGCACTATTTCCTCTGTTTAAAAAAATCATTTCTTAATATGAAGCAAGGTTATAAACAGTTTTGTAAATAGATGCTGGATCAGGTAACTATGGTAATTTTTACATGGTTAGTATAGGAACTACAGAGATAGGTGGAAATTTTAACTTTGGCATAAAGTTTCTTAACACCAGCAGCAATAACAACAGTTATACACAAGTCCAAAAAAACATAAGCATTCGTATTTTCCTCATGCTTTTCTCATCATTGAGACTATGCAAAGAAATGGATTTTTAAAAGAATATAATATTTTGGTATTACAACATAAATTTCTAAGCCCAAACATCTGTGTTCTTTTTTTAAATAATATTCTATCGGCATATCTTACTTATTCCAATATATCCATTCACATGTAGTTCTCATGTTCAGTCCCATCGGGTGGGGTAATACAATCATCAGTGTTATCAACTGCCCCCACCCCCACCCACCCACCCCTCACGTCCCATACCCTCAGGAAATCATTACTTCTGTCACTGGCTCTGAGGGGTCATCTATCTTGACTACCATGTACCATGTGCAATCTTAAATATACAAATAAACAAATGCAAATCTAACATATCAATGAGGCACAACACATAAAAACCTTACTAGTCATCTTGGGAAATCTTACAGGACTAGAGGCTACTTATCTGGTTCATCAGTGGCGGACCGCACATTAGATTCATCATCTGTTCAGTGTGGTCCTTCTGAGAGGGACTGTTCAATTGTCTTGCATCTCTGTTCTTGATGTAAGGAAAAATAACAGGCAAAAATACCATAATCATTAAAGGAAAACATATCATTTTAAATCTGCATATAATCATATAACTAAAGGTTCAGTTTTTAGTTATGAAAGTGAAATAAAAATGATGTGCTCAGTACTACACCTCCTGTTACTGGAAGGATGACAACCCTCCTTGCCCTAAGTGTGTGAGCCTCCTTATGGCTTCACCTTCCCTCTGTCGCTTCCACTGTGTCCTGTAGGATGTCCTGCTCCAAACCTGGCGATAGTGATTTCCCTAAAGTGCCTCATTGTTTCAGTAGTAAATATTATTGAAATAACAAAATACAAAGGGTAGAGGAGTTATTGTTCCTGGTATTATCCTAAATTCTATGACTTTTCAGAGTGGACCCAGAAAATGATTCATACTGATCAACTTCCAAATCAAAATCAGAATTATTTTATTTACTTCAACTCACATTCATTTATTTTCATCTATGCTGAAAATCTTGATTCCAAACTATACTACCATACTACCATTCTGATTTATTTGATTTACCTGACATTACACAAAAGATAGGTTCAGAATAGCTATACCAATATTGTCTCAGTAGCCATTATAATAATTACAGAAATAAATTTGTGAATTTTGTAGCTGTTCTTTTCTTCCTGTTAGATTACAGCCCCACCAGGGATGCACAGAAACATTGAAATGTTTTAGACTAAAAAATAAAGCTCTCTGTGATTTTCATATTTATGATTATGTGTTTGATGTTGCTGATGACTTGGGGAATTTATTGTTAAAATTTAATTTATTTTTATAACCCAGTAAAATGCTTATATGTGCCCTCAAAACTAATAATCAATGTAATCTTCTTTCTAACCTTATATCCTCCCAATTGTCTTCTTTGCACAGAACACCATTAGAAAATGTACTTTATCCTAGTGCATCGAAATGTCCGTGTCTACATTGTCAGGTCCTGTTGTTAGGCGCCCTTATGTTGGCTCCACCCAGGGAAGCGGTGCCCGGCTCTGTTCCACCCTCACAATTGTTGCTGTTTGAGCCCATGGCTGTAAACACCATGTCAGTTCATCTACTCCTCTTATACCAAGATGATGTCCGTTTCCAGGAACAAGGCTCTCCTAATAACATGGCCAAAGTATGTCTGACAAACTCTTGCCATCACAGATTTTCTAAGGGGCTTTCTGGCTGTACTTCTTCCAAGATTTATTATTGAAGAAAAATGGTAGCCCAAGCACTTTCAATATTCTTAGCCAAAGTTATTATTTAAATTCATCAATTCTTTTGCAGTCAATTATTATTCATTGTCCAACTTGCACAGGCATATGAGGAGATTAAAAATACCATGGCTTACATAAGGAATACCTTAGATCTCTTGTTCTTCAACATTTTAAAGAAGTTTTGTTCAACACATTTGTCCTATGAAATATATCTCTTTTTTTCTTGACTGCTGCTTCCATGAACTTTAATTTTTGATCCAAGAAAAATTAAATCCTTGACAAATGCTTGTTGTTATCTACTGGCCCAGCTGTGAAGGTTTTGATTTCTTCACACTGAGTTGCAATCCATACTGAAGGCTTCAGACTCTGATTTTCAGCAGCAAATACTTTAAACCCTTCTAGCTTTAAGTAAGGAAGGTTGTTCCATCTGCATATTAAAAAGCCTTATTAAAAAGTCTTCCTCCAGTCCCAATGTTGAATTTTTCGTCATATAGTCCAACTTACTGGTTTACTTGCTCAACATACAGATGGAATAATGATAGTGAAAAGATACAATCCAACACAAACATTTTCTGATTTTAAACCATGAAGATTTCCTTTGTTCCAATGGAATAATTGCCCTTTGTCCATATATAGGTTCCATATATGAGGGGGCACCCCCCAAAAAATGGAATTTTGCTGGGCAGAGCTGAGCTTTTGTCATATGCATATTCCCTGGTAGGTGAGCATCTAGCAACTCACTGTGAGTTCTTGCACCCAGCAGCGTCCCCTGGGAAGGTTCTCTCTGGTCATAGTGAAATTTTTCGTAAAAGTGGATTTATTCAAATCTCATTTTTTTGTGAGGGCTGATATAAGAGAATAGCATGCAGCTGTGAAATTTTGATTCCTACTCGAGAAATATGCTTCAGTAACTTGTGATATTGAACACAGCTTACAAGGACAGCGCTATGGGAAAACTCAAGTGTATGAGTGGTTTTCTCGTTTCAAAAAAGGTGAAATGTCAATTGTTGACAAACCTCATTCTGGACTTCTGTCAACTTCCTGAATGGACGAAAATGTCAGTTCATAGTGCATTTGGAGTTCGTTCCACTTGGTCGGACTGTTAACCAAGCTTTCTATCTAGAGGTTCTGAAAGGATTGTATAACCACGTGCAACAAAAAAGGCCTGACAATGCACCTGCTCATGCAGCCATCTCAGTGTGCCAGTTTTTGGCACAAAAACAGCATGCCTCTCTTGCCCCATGCACCCTACTTACCTGACCTCACTCTGTGTGACTTCTGTTTCTGAAAATGAAGAGGGACATGAAAGGACAGTAATTTCATGGCATAGAAGAGGTGAAGAAGAAAAAAATGAGGGAGGTGCTGTCAGCCATCCAAACTGATGAGTTTGAAAAATGTTTCCAAGAATTGCAGATTTAAGTGTAATGGAGAGTACTTCGAAGGTAATAAGGTTTTTTTTGTTTTTTTTTAAAAAACAACTAAACTAAATACATAGTTTTGAAAAAAAATCTGGTTTGGGGCGCAGTGTCTCCTTGTAGATATGTCAGGATTACAACTATTACATTTTTCCTTCCTTCATTTATTTCATTAAATCTGACATGACTAGGTAATAATTTTTCCTCTTTAACACTAGTCCTTATCCTTATTACTAGCCATAGTATTTGCCTGAGTTTTTTCCTTTAGTAGATTCATTGGAAAGGGCTTATTTATGAAAACATTTTTCCTGATTTGTTCCATGCCCTAATGCATAGTTTACAGCCTTTAATCATGAGCCTCAATTTGGCTAACAATGAAACTTTTGTCTACATGATGTTTTTTCAATATCTTGAGCATATAGCTCTATTATTTTGGCATAATGTGTAGATGAAGGTTATATTTTCTTACCATTAATAGGTGATTGTGTAATTTTACTTAGTGGCCCAGAGTCTCTTTGTCTGGAAACACCATAGTTAGAACATTTTTCTGACTGATTTGCGGGCTTATTTTCCCAGACACACAGTATTTCTCTCAATGCGCACTTTCAAAATGCTTAAAAATGATGTTTACATGAATTATACTTTCTAATATTTTCCATTCCATTCTTTGACTATTTTTGATATATATCGCTTTCTATCATATTCCTATTATAACTTTCTTCATACTTTTATACTTATAAATGTCCATCAATCTTTTGATAATATAATTTCTAAGAACTTTTCTGAATTAAACTTGTTTTCTTTGCTACACTATTCTAGTTTTTGTGTCAGATGTTGAAGCAAACCTCAATATTTCTCTTTGTATTTATTCTGTGGGGAAAAATATCACTTCCTCCTTCACTGAATACTAATAGTCCTTGAACCACCTAAGAGAATCCTCTCAGAAAAGGCAAAGTTAAGAGGAGTATAATATCTCTCTGTTAACTGTTTTGGCGGCGTCCGAACTAGGCAGCCCTGTTTGGACTAAGCTGGAGCAGATCCGGACCCTGCATGTCCTTCCCTGCACATCCCAAAGGTCAGCAGCAGATGGCGCCAGATAAGATAACCGCCAGATAAGCTAACCAGTGAAACCAGATGTTCCAAATTCGAAGAAAACCTCAAGGAGTCCACCAGCAATTCTCTGTGTTTCCAGACCCCATATGCCTATTGCCATAACTGCCATACATTCCTCGCCACCGCTTTAAAATCCTCGCCCCCGGCTGCTGAGCATGACTTCCCTGACCTGTTGGCCTAGGTCAGGGAACCTTGTCTAGGAGCTCCCCCACCCCTAATAAAGCTATTTCTGTTTCTGCTCTCCCTAGTCCTGTCAGTTATGTCTGCCTTCCTCCCTGTACCTCAGTTTCCCTTTACATTAACTTTCATATTTCTGATGATTATGTTTTAGATTTATGCTTTAAAAGATATAAAACATTGAAAGATATAAATAAAGTTGATATTAATAAATTAGAAATATTTGATCAAATGCTGTTTTAAGACATGCAATATTGTCCCTACTATAGCTATTGGAGCAATTTAAAATATATATAAATTAAATTGTTGATTTCTTAATTCCAAAAAGTTTTAATGTTTTACCAAATCAACTGATAGAATATATTTCTTACAGAAGTCAAATAGATTTTTCCTCACAAATGAAATAATGTGTGAATTGTATTTGTCTAGCTTACCTCAGTAATCTTGCCCTGGTGTGGGGTACCAGCCCCCACAATGGAATGGGTGCAAGGGGCAGTTGTGTAATTGAGGGGTAAAATTACAGAGACTTCAGATAAAATAAAGCACGCCAGTGCTCACCTCTGGGATAGCCATGATCTCAGCAGCCAGATCTGCACAGAGAGAGAAAATACATTTTCAATTATGGCTTATATACACTTATGGGACATGCAAGCCCCCACTAATTACATCATAACAGGGAAGGGGTAATACCGTAGGCATAGGTGCAATAGGAGGGGGATGAGCTAGGGGTGTATCCACAATAGGTAGGGGAGGCACTAGGGGTATCCATGTGACAAGATGGGCAGATTCTAAAGTCAAGATGGCAGTCTAACCTTGATCCTCCTTGAGTTGGCTTGATCTGGTCTTTGGGCTCTCCTTCAGGGGAACAATCCACTATCCTTATCAGCAGGGACTGGGCCCACCTAGCTTGGGACAGACTATAGAATCTGATTGCTCTAGATAGCTGATAACCCTAGGGGAGGTAACTTTTAAGCAGTTGACTGCCAAGTGTATAGCCAATGACCATGTATTAGGTTTGGCATATAATATGGTATAATATGGGGGGACAACCTGGGGACTAAACGTTCTGGACCCCACACCTGGTTTTCACTTTCAGTGACTGATGATACAACGGGATACGCAGTGCCCAGTGTACAGTAGAACTTAGTCACTGGGCATGTGTGCTTGCTCTGGTCTTTCTTCTTCCTCCTCTCTCTTTTCTTGCTTCATTCTTTCCCCACATCCTTCCTCCTTTGAATGTCATTGGTTCAATCTTAAAACCCAAATACTATAAAAATCTTTATTATTTCAGATATGATTTGAGGTGTCTGCAATCCTGAAAATGTGACTTCAGTAAATACTTTACAGCTTTCTTCAAATTCAGTTTCAAAGAGAAGTGCTCACATCCTTGAACTAACCAAACACATTTTTTTAATTAAACATTTTATTAGGGGCTCATACAACTCTTATCACAATCCATACACACATCAATTGTGTAAAGTGCATTTGTACATCATTCTCAAAACATTTTCTCTCCACTTAAACCCCCAGCATTAGGTCCTCATTTTTCCCCTCCCTCCCCACTCCCCCCTCCCTCATGAGCCCTTGATAGTTTATAAATTGGTATTTTGTCATATCTTGCCCTGTCCGATGTCTCCCTTCACCCACTTTTCGGTTGTCTGTCCCCCAGGGAGGAGGTCACATATAGTTCCTTGTAATCGGTTCCCTCTTTCCTATCCATTCTCTCTCTACCCTCCCTGTATCACCACTCACCAAACATATTTTAAAGTTATAGTAGTATAAAAATATTCAGGAGAAATTTTACATCAAAGCACAAGCAATCATAATGTAATATAGAAATGTACGAGGAGTGAATGTACAGGACATCTTAAAAGTGCAGTAAGTTAGTCAACCATTAGAAATCAGACAAAGTAAAATTTCAAAGACATCAAAACTTCAGACTTCAGTGTGTAAGAACATCAAAGGGACAAGAGAAGTGGCTGTGCTTATTGACAAAGAAGTCAAAACGTACTTGGGACTAAAATAAAATGATCATATTATCCAAAAGATAAACGTTCCTTTTTCAATTTATTCATACTAAGGAACTACAGATTAATTTTCATATTAACGAAATCAAGCTCACTGCCAACCAGTCAGTTGACTCCAACCCCTGGGGCTCCGGGGGTTCTAATGCTGCACCTCTTCCTAGGAGTAGAAAGCCTGGTCTTTCTCCTGCAGAGCAGCTGATGATTTCAAACTGTGGATCCTTAAATAGCCATTCTTGGGAAAAATGTATATTCAGAGATTATTGTGCTCATTGGTACCTTACATCATACAAAGAATCCCAGGTATATTATGTATTTATGTCTTTTGAAAAATGTAGAATATTTTTCAATTATTGTGACCATAATAGCTATAATGAATTTAACTAAACTATTTCTATAAGAATAAACAGCAAAATATATATTTAATACACATCAAGGATTAAGGGAAAATATTATCAATGTATGTAACAGCAAATTAATTCAAAATATGTTATTAGGATTTATATCATTTTTTTTAGAAGAGCAGAGGGTAAATGGCATCTAATAGCCAAAAATATAAAATGATTAGTCCCAATAGTCAGTGATTTGAGACGAAATAGAGTGGCAGATGACATCAGATGTAATAGTAATGGCCAATGATATAAACTACTTAATCTTGCTGATCATGTGACTTGTAATAGACTCAATGCTATTTAAAGTAAATGGCAAGGAAAAGATAGATGATAGATGATAAATGGAAGAAACCTACTTTCTAATCTTGTATAATTGTATCTACCAATATTGAATATAAATTGGGAAAAATGGACACAATTATTTCTCACCAACTGGGGTAAGCTGTCGCCATCCTACTCCTTGTTATGACTGTTGTGCTGTGGCTTCTAAATAGTGTTGTGTTGTGTTGTTTGTTTGTTTTACCTTTACCATGCTTTAACCTTTATTCAAGACATTTTACTAGGCAGACATAAAGCTTGCTCAGCTTTTCCTGGTCCCTAAGGATATAAACAAAAATTGGGGAAATAGAGATTATTTTGAGTTTGCAAAATCATAGTAAGTTTTTTTTAATAACTATGAACATTTATTTTCTAAATTGTGGTTTGGGTGGAAGTTCACAAAGCAAAGTGGTTTCCAGACGTCATACCTTTCAGTAGTTCAGCCTTGCAGCAAGTTCACACACATTGCTTTCGTTGCTTTCATGGCAATCCCTACAATTTAACTGCACGCTCCCCACACCTCTTCCTGTATTTATCATGTTCCTTATGCCTTTTTCCCCATCACTTCCTATCAGGAAAACCTACCTCCCTGGGCAATTGCTTCCCTAAGAGTGCTTACCTCTCTTGTATCATTGTTTATCGTCAGGCACATCTATCATTAGCTGGTAGTTGAGTCATGGAAGGTATGTCAGTTTCATGCTTGATAGGTGACGAAGGACCATAGTCTCAGGGGTTCCACTAAACTCTGTCAGATTAGCAAGCCTGTTTTTTTAAATGATTTTTAGCACACTTTCCCCTTTACATACATATTTTTCCCTCATTGTCCAAGATCTACTTTGTAATCCCTTTAAGCATGATCAGCAGTATAAGCTAAGTACCATCTAGCTCTTAAGTACCGTCTGATCTCTGGTTTGTGGAGTCTGGGGTTCAGGTGGTCCTTTAGTCCTGTTGATTAATTGTTTGTTTGCATCATTGATTTTCTACCACTCTCCTTTGCTACAAAGAAATATCAATACTGCATATCAAATAGCAGTTCATAAGCTCTTTTAAGTATATATTTCTTTCTTTACCCACTTTTCTGTTGTCCGTCCCCCAAGGAGGAGGTCACATGTAGATCCTTGTAATTGGTTCCCCCTTTCCAACCCACTCTCGCTATACGCTCCCAGTATGACCACTCATACCACTGGTCAAACAGGGCAAGGTATGACAAAATAATAATTTATAAATTATCAAGTGTTCATGAGGGCGGGGGGAGCAAGGAGGTAGGGGAAAACTTGAGGAGCTGATGCCTGGGGCTTAAGTGGAGAGCAAATGTTTTGAGAATGGTAAGTGCAATGAATGTACAAATGTGCTTTATACAATTAATATATGTATGGATTGAGATAAGAGTTGTATGAGCCCCTAATAAAAAGATTTAAAATTTATTTATTTATTTATTAAATACGTTAATTGGGGACTCTTACATCTCTTATCACAACCCATACATTCATCCATTGTGTCAAGCACATTTGTACATATGCTGCCATCAGCATTTTCAAAGCATTTTCTTTCTACCTCAGCCCTTGATATCTGCTCCTGCTTGTTACTCCTCTCCCCGGGGGTTCTATGTTGATCCTTGTGATTGATTCCCCCTTTCTCCCCCGACCTTCCCTTATCCTCCTGCTATCTCTATTCTCATTGTTGGGCCGGAGGGGTTTATCTATCCTGGATTCTCTGTTTTCGGGCCCTTATCTGTAGCAGTGTGCATGTTCTGGTCTAATCCGATTTGTAAGATAGACTTGGGGTCATGATAGTGGGGGGAAGGAAGCATTAAAGAACTAGAGGAAAGTGGTGTGGTTCATTGGTATACAGCACCCTGACTGACTCAGCTCTTCCTTGTGACCCTTCTGTGAGGAGATGTCCAATTGTCTACAGATGGGCTTTGGGTCTCCACCCCACGCTTTACCCCCCCCCCCCTCAACCCATTCACATTGGGTATGAATTCTTTTTGGGTCTTAGATGCCTGATACCTGATCCCATCGACGCCTCATGATCACACAGGCTGATATGTTCTTCCATGTGGGCTTTGTTGCTTCTGAGCTAGATGGCTGCTTGTTTCCAATGACACTGGATCCAAAGGCTTTCTATCCACTAGTCTATGATCTTCTACATTCAGCATCATTGCATGAGTTTCATGAGTCTGAAGAGGACTTTATAGATTGGTATTGGACATAAGGAATAATATCGGACTTACAGACGATCTGGACTGGGCTTTGGTGTTTTCTCAATGTTTAATTGCTCTTGTATATAAATCTCTTTCTTATACACATATGTGTGTCCAGGGATTTGCTTCTCTACTCTACCCAGGCTAGCACAATATACATGCCTGTATTTACACTTCTATAAATGTCCTTTGCCTCCTGATTCTTTCCTCTATTTTCTTTTACTTCCCTTTTGTCCCACCATCATGTTCAGCCTTCATTTGGGTTTTGTAATTCCTCACTGTTACATTGCCCTTGATTAAGCCCCACTAGGCATCCTACGCCCTTCTCTCCATTGATTTTAGTTCACTTGTTCCCTTGTCCCTGGTTGGTCCCCCTCTCCTTCCTTTCTCCCACCTCCCCTTCTCCCGTATCCCCATGGAATCATCAGTCCCATTCTTTTTGTCTCTGAATTGTTTATCCCACTCATAAGCTTTGAAGATCCCAGTCGCTACTCACCAAAGTAGGATGTAAAACACTGTCTTTGTGGACTATGCTGTGCCAACTGATCTTGTCCCCTGAAACTATGGTCCTGACAAATCATTTTTCTTGCAGAGTTTGGTTGTGGCAAATACGTTTTCATCACTTTACCCCCATATGCTTCATAATATTCAAGGATATATTTGGATTGCACACGTAGAAATACATACATGTAGAAATATCCCTAGTCAAAGCCATGTATATATATTTTTGGGTTTAGTTCCATTCATCTCACCCTGTTTAGCTTGAGTGTCTATCTATGCATATGCTTAAGTATTAGTGTTATGACTGCTCTTGTGAGATCAGGTATGTAATAGTACTGATCTTTGTGTTCTTTAATTCTTTTGAGTCACTCAGTGCCTTCTACTGCCTTGGTCATTTGTGTTGACCTCCATTTGATTGTATGCTGCCTTTCCCTTCACCCGATGGAATATCTGTCATCTTCTAGTTGGAGCCCTGGTGGCTTCGTTGAGCTGCTCATCAAAAGATCAGCAGTTCAAACACACCAACCACTCCCTGGGGGAAAATGAAATTATCTGCTCCCATAAAGATCTAGTCTTGGAAACCCTAGGGAGCCGTTCTATTCTGTCCCATAGCACACCTATGAATCAGAATTCACTCTGTGGCAATGGTTTTAGTTTGTCTTCCGTTAGTGATTTATCCTTCATTTCCCACCCACCCCTGGTAACTTCCAAGAATATTTCTTTCTATGTTTATAAACCTTTTCCTTTACTTTTACATTAGTAGTCTTATGCACTGGTCTTTTCCTTTTGTGGCTGACTTTTCTCAGCATACCAGTCTCTAGATTCAACCATGTTATGAGGTATTTCTCAGATTCATTGTTCTCTAAAATTTTGTAGTATTCCACTATGTGTATGTTTTATAGTTGACTTATCAGTATATCTTCTTACCAACTAGTTTTTAAACAAGATGCTACTAAGTTTCCATTTATTTTACCTTTTCCCCTTGATCTCCCTTTATTGACTTCTAATTTAGTAGCCTTGTGATCTGTGAAGATGCTTAATAGTATATCATTATTTCTGTCTTCCAATGATTCAGTTCTACTCTTTTATGCTTTCCATGTGTTACATGTTTCTGACATATTAGTATTGATCCTTTGAATTTCTATTTGTTTTCGCTGTATGGCTTTTAATTTTCTATTTATTTAGTTGATCTGTTCTTGTATTTTTAATTCTTTTAGCATTTGTCTATGTGATTTGTTTTTACTTGTGTTGCTTAACAAAAATTTCCCCTGTGGTTTCCTTGAACTTTCTCTCAATCTGTTGATGGTAGAGGCTTGGCTAGCCACCCAGAGGGTAGGGATGGGAAGACCACTCCTCCAGTCACCTGGAGGTTGTTGGAGGTGAGAGGGCACATCTTTCTAGTGGTCATTCACTAAGGTGAGTGTTCTTGCTGTCTTGTGAAAGTAGAGCCAGTTGCAATAATTTAAAATGGCCACCTTGTATGGACTGGCAGTTTACTACTTCCTGTTTACTGTTTTTGTTTATTCTGTTCCTATTTTCGCTATTTGATTTACTTCTGTGTCTTTCCTTTTGAAGCTCTGGGAATGTTATCTGTAATCTTTTTACTTGGATTCTGAAGTCTTTGTTGTGGAAGATATAGATAGATTCACTATGGTGAATCCTCTTACTATAAATTTCTTTTCTAATTGAAAACTCCATTTTCTTATTTAAGACTTCTGGATTTAATGTAAAAGTTTTAAACAATATCTACAAGGAAGAATGTGCATGGAACTTAAATATGTCCTACCCTATTTTATTTTCTGGAAGAATAAATCTCAAGTACTTAAGCACCATCAAACTCTTCACAGAACTATTCCAAATATTAACGGAGTAGCAATTAAGGATACACATATTTATGACTCAGAGATTGAAAGTGGAAGATGGTTTTATCAAGCATGCAGAAATTCAGATATTAGATAAGTTTTCTCCATGTGCTGTGACCAAAAAAAATCTATGCAAAAGAAATAAATTACAGAAATTCTTTAATCACAAAGATTGTGTTTTATGTACAAGATCATGGAGGATTGTGATAGCAAGTTTTCTCAGAACTATTCAGTGTAAAACCATCTTTTAAAGATGAGACAACTGACCCCTGGAGGGATGAAGTGACAGTTCTCAAATACCCTATTGGCTGTGGCAGAATTAAGACTCAAATTTAGGGAGTTTAACTTACAAACTCAAGGCCCATTCATGACAGCAGGGGATGAAATTGTTCTTGCTTCTGTGCCAGGACTTTTCTTTAAGCGGTATGCTGCAACCACTTGCAGCCTCTTGTGTTTGATTTAAAAGCCTCTTTTACTTTCTATGGACAAGTCATTAGCTCTCTTTGCCAAGCATTTAACTGTCTTGCCTATTTCCCATATGGCAGCAGAATGAATTTGTTTTTCAGATAGGAAGGAAATGGCTCTCTAATTTGACACTTGTCTTTTAAGCAAAAGCATGCTTTGTGAAGATGATGTTGACCCATTTATTAGTCATAAACTGTAGTCATTTACACTCAGAAGAAATATCCCAAAATTACATAAGGAGAAATTTTACTTAGCATCTGGATGAATTAAACAATCAAGGTAATACAATGCTGAAATCGGATGATTTAGATGTTTTATAATTCATGTGTACAGGAAATAATCAGTATCATTTCTATGTGTAGGGTTGAGGCATGTGGCAATCTGTTATGGCTGCCTGGATTTACACCCTGTGTAATTTCTTATTCTGGAATCTGAGCTGTATCTAAGCAATGAATAGTGGCAGAAGGGACACTGCCTGTTTTGGGTGTAAGCTTTAAGAGGATTGAGAGCGTTTGCCATTGGACTCTGGAGCATTGTGCCATCGGGCAAGAAACTGAACTACCTTAATACTGTCATGCTGTGTGGAACTCAATCTAGCCATGTGGAGAGGTTACCTGGAGAATTGATGTCTCATTCAGAGGCTAGTTACAGCTGAGCTTTCAGCCAATAGTATCAACTCAAGACACATTGTCAGGCAATTTTTTTTTTTGCCAAAGTAAAAAGCGCATCAAACATGCCTACCATTTATTGTTTTAATCACAAAGCTACAGACTTCTCATTATACCCTCTTGGGGCCTAGGCCCAGCTGATAACCTTGGGTGTATGTGGTGGAAGAAGTGGGGTGGAGGGGTATGTTTCTTGATAACTCTGATTGAGGGGATGGATTCCACCAAATGGAGAATTGGGTGGGGGCCAGAAGTTGGGGATGAGAAAGGTGGTAATCGTTCCCCCACTCCTTATCATTTTCCAAAAAGATATCCCTCAAGGAAGGGGGGCAGAAATCTGCCCCAGGGTCAGGACCTAACAATAATCTAGCAATGTCAGTCCACGAGATTTCAAGGTCTGTCCCCTTCTCCAATAGGTTAGGTTGGGCTGGTCCCAGGTTAACGCAGGGGAGCTCTAAGTACCACTGCTTCTTAACGTGGGATGTTTGGATGGGATGTTGCTAAGAAAAGAGGGGAGGACTATGACCTACATGTGAGGTGGCCTGATCTTACTGATTCCTTCTTGCCTGAAATACCTGTGCTGTCCACACTGTCATGGAAAGAGACCAGTTGATTCTATATGGAGGGAAGATGAGCCTTTTCCAGTCAGCCTGCCAACATTGTAGAATTTCTAGACAAGTAAATAATTTGTTTTTATCCATTTGTGTCTCTTGTTGTTGTTTACCAAGAGATAGTAAACTATTTAAGCCTTTGACCTTATCTACTATAATAACCCTACAAGTGAGCAGGAAGATGAGAATAGAGCCACAGCTAGTGCAGAAGAGTATTGACTTAAGACTGAAAGGCCCTATGAGAGAAGTAGTAAATGATAGCCGTCCTAAGGTGATGGCATTGGCAATTGCTGAACTTTGGTGCAGATCATGTGCTTTGAAGGTGCCCAGTGAATGGTGGCCTGGCACTAGTATATAATTTCTATTTCAATTCCTTTTTTGATTTCTTTTTTTCCCCCTTTTTGATTTCTTATGACATGTATTAATCTTGTAGCTGTGGTTTTGCCTTTGTTAATGAGTGTTATTGAAATTTTTCTGCTCTATCTTCAACTCCCATGATTTTTGTGAATAATGTCCATCTCTTAGGCGTTTAATTTGTATAAGTCAACAATTCATATATTGTAGTCTGAAGCCAGCCTATACTTGTATGATTTCCTTTTCTCAACAGTATTTTGAATTATATGCTACTGGTTAAATGAATGACACTATTGATAGACTTACCTTGTGCTCCAGGAGGCTGATGGGTACTATTTCTGTAATAAAATGCTAATGCGTAAGATACACAAACCATAGATATAATGATGGCTCACATTTAATTCTAACCCTAATCTTTTTTTTTATTCAGATAAGTAAATTCTTTTTTTTTTTTTGATAGGAGCTGCCTCCTATTTATTTTATTTAATTAATTTATTTATTTATTTTTAACATTTTATTAGGGGCTCATACAACTCTTATCACAATCCATACCCACATCAATTGTGTAAAGTGCATTTGTACATCATTCTCAAAACATTATCTCTCCACTTAAATCCCCGGCATTAGGTCCTCATTTTTCCCCTCCCTCCCCCCTCCCCCCTCCCTCGTGAGCCCTTGATAGTTTATAAATTGGTATTTTTGTCATATCTTGCCCTGTCCGACGTCTCCCTTCACCCACTTTTCTGTTGTCCCTCCCCCTGGGAGGAGGTCACATATAGTTCCTTGTAATCGGTTCCCTCTTTCCTACCCACTCTCCCTCTACCCTCTCTGTTTCGCCACTCACACCACTGGTCCTGTAGGGCTCATCCGCCCTGAATTCCCTGTATTTTCAGTTCCTATCTGTACCAGTGTACATCCTCTGGTCTAGCCAGACTTGCAAGGTTGAATTCAAGTCATGGTAGTGGGAGCGAGGAGGAAACATTTAGGAACTAGAGGAAAGTTGTGTTTTTCATCATTGTTACATCGCACCCTGACTGGCTCATCTCCTCCCCAAGTCTAACCCTAATCTAATAACAACTTGCTCTTATAACTTCACCCTGCTCGATGTATGACCTCAGGAACAGATCACTGAAGATATGCATACTATAACAAAGTGTGATGAAGAAACCATTTGGTGCCCAACTATTAAAAATATGTATATCATGCCTGGGTTTAAAAAGCTTGTGTTAAAACAAGCATCCATCTAAGTGAGGTATCAACTAAGTGCACATGGAAGAAGCAAACCAACCTGTGTGGTACAAGGATTATAAATAATAAAACTCAAATTCAAAGGAGGGAATTATATCAGAGATAAAATTGTGAACATACAGTTTATAGAAGTGTGTGGATGACAGTGGGAGCTGAAAATCCATTTGTAGGGCCCCATACAGATTAGGCATCCAGAGAATTCTCTCTGATCATAGTCGTGTGATTTTAATAGCCTGACTATGGCACAGGAGCATTGTAAACTCAATTGTGGCAGATGTGCATAGGTGAAAATGTAATGCTCTATCATTTGATCATGGGCCCATTTTAAAGTTTCAGTTTGCAATATTTTTTGCTTTCTCTTTGAGGTTCTTCTATCTAGTTTTCCAGTCTAGTCACAGTCATTGATTTGTTGTTGTTTGTGTGATTTTGTGTGATTTTGTTATGTTTTGTACGATTTCCTGTATATAAAATCCAGACTAGGTAGCTCTATAGAGACAGTATCTGGAAAGGGGCATGGCAGGGGAGATGGGGGAAAGCAGTAGTTTACAATTATCCTGAGAATAAAATGTTCTGATTGTGGCGATGACTGCCCGAATATTAACATGACTGAGTGATTAGATTGTATACTATGTAAAGTATATGCCAATAAATCTATTTTACAAAGAGGAGATAATCACTGACCCGAAGCCACCCAGACTGAGGGACAGGACCGCTTACTTTTTACCTGCAGAAATTACAGCTTGTTACTGTATGGAACACAGATAAGGACATGTCCACTTCAGAGTGAAAGTGAAACTATTACTGTGCTTCCTGATGTGTTAAATTTCATCCCCATCTTGCTATAAAAAAAAGAAAATTTGTCTTATGACCTCCAATTTATGTTTCCTTTTGAAATGGAAAATAGAGCTCTTACTCCATTGAAGTCCTCAGAGGAGCCATAGCCACTAACCTTTCCCGGTATTTCATTAGAGCAGTCCTGTAAGAGCTAAGGTGGTTGGTTTCTTTTGCATGGTTAGTATACAGCATTAGCAATTTCCTCAGGTTTAAAATCTTGCAATAATAATGAATTTATTGTTTACTGTATTAGCAAATGTCATGATACAGTATAATAGACTTTATCCCCAACAGTGTCTTAATTTCTTTTACACTCCCTTACAGGATGTTTAGAAATAACCCAGCATGCTTTTCATCAGCTTCACAGGTGAGTGTGCTTCAAAATAGCCACATGCATTGGCGTTTTTTTTTTTGTTCTATATTCCTCCTTGAATTTCAAGCAAATTCAGTTAACAGAAATTATTTTTAAAAGTTGCTGTGAAGTATAATCCTATTAACTTTATTGCACTGCAACCCATATTTATGTAAAGAAGTTTTGGGCAGAATTATTATTCCTTTTATTTTGGTAGTTGGGTATTGATCTGAGGTTTTATTGAAGCATGTATTCACATAAAGATTTTATTTAGTCACAAGTGGAGTGTGTTTGACCAGTGACAAAGTATGCTCCTTTCTTTAAAGACTTTTGCAAACAGCCCTCAGTCTGCCCAAATATATTTGTTTTCAAAGGGAGCTTGCTACAGTAAGCCTCCTTGAGATATGGAGAATGAATCCATCAAGTGTCTGACATAAGAGTTGCTTCAAGTTTTTAACTTAATATTTCCTTTCCTTTGAAAGATATATAAGACACACATTTGATTACTGAACTTTGGCCTGAAACATTTTGGTTTTCAGCATTTGTTCTCTTATAAGGAACTTAAACCAGTATTTAAGTTCAAGTGAAATTTTGCATCAGTGTCTTTCCCCAGAGTTTGCAATGAAGGTTATGAAATGCAAAGGTCATAAAATGACATAAATAAACATTGATATTGAAATGGTCCCTAGAAATTAATTTTAAAATAAAATCTATCAAAAGGATAGTTCAGTAGTTTAATAAATACATTTTGCATTTCCTGTTGGAATGCAATTTTACTGTGTTTCTTTCATAGACTGATTTCTCTGGAGAAGCAAAACCACTGATATAGATATATGTGGGGGTAGCCCCCCTCCCAAATCTCTACCTTTTGTAGTATGCATTTTTCCTACTAGGAGAGCCTTGAGCTACTCTTTGTGAGGTAGTGCACCCAGTGGTGTCACCTGGGAAGGTTCTCTTTGGTCACAGTGAATTTTTTTCATAAAAGCATTATTTGAACCTTGTTTTTTTGTGGTGGCCAATTTAAGAGAACAGCGTTTGGCTGTGAAATTTTGTTTCCTGATCAGGAAAAATGCTGCACAAACTGTTAGGATGTTGAACACACTTTACAAGGACAGCACTACAGGAAAATCCAGTGTATGAGTGGTTTTCTCGTTTCACATAGATGAGTTTGAAAGAGTTCCAAGAATGGAATCATGGATTTGACAAATGTATTAAGTGTAACAGAGAGTACTTTGAAGGTGATAAGGTTGTTTAGTTAGAAATAAAAATAAATACATAGCTTTTAAAAATAGTACAGTTTGGGGCAGTTACCTCATATATGTGCTTATGTAAGTGTATGTGTGCTTATATTTGTGTGTGTTCTGGGAGGCTGATAATGGGCAGGAAAACCACAGGCAGGTGGTTGAAGAAAAGAAAGAATCCAAGGGCAACAGATCAGGCTTGTGCCCGCAGAGGTGCTGAAACCAATGCTGGCACACCAGATGGCAGGTTACAGACTACTCCCAGGATCAACGGACAATATGGCAGGCAGTTGCCTCAAGTCCAAAAGACAGAAAGTCAATAAGCCAAAAGTAGGTCCAGATCTAGCATAAAGCAAATATATTTCCCAATGTGTCCACATAGCTTGGAAGCGGGCCACATGCCTGAGGCAACTAATTGCATCAATTTGGTGACTTGAGTAAGTGTGTTGCATTCCGTTTTAATCTTGTCCCATTGTGAAGGCTAAAAACTGATTGGCTGTGATTATACTGTTAGATTGTCATAGGGGATTACTCAGAGTTAACTATAAACAACTGAGAAGCATGAACCAGAGATGTTGACACAAAACCTTAACAGTCAGTTTCTAATGGATATTCAGAATGGTCAGCATATAGTGTATAGGGAGTGCAGATACACATATTTCTGGGGAAAAAAGATCAACTGAATGTTTTCAGCCTCTCCTTTAGTTTTTAGGATTAAAGTATATATATTTCAACCCATATGTAAATTTGCAATCTCACAATGATGCTTTGGGCAAAAGTCTCAGGCAGAACTTAGAAGAGAGAACATACACACAACTAATATCTGAAGAAACACATTTTAAACCCACTTTCAATTAAGCATTAAAAGATAAAGATTCAGAGCTCATAGTAAGATTAAATATTCATTGTAAATTTCATTAAAATTTTAGAGTGGTGGGAAATAGAAATAGTAGATGTAAGGAATGGAGATTGATTAAGAAATACTATACATTTTCCCACCTCTTAAAACCTCCTTAAGAATTGGAACTGTTTGACCTGAGACGGGCAAAGTAGACCACAACTTATTTTAGACTTATTTAATCAGGTATTATAGAAAATGTATCCTAATTCTGGAAATATTAATTAATATTTCTAAAGAGCCTCTGATGCGTTTGTTGTGTTCTATATGGTAGGTAGTTCAGCTTAGGCGCTGGGGCGTCCATTACACATGCCCAGAGGTCTGAGCTACCGGAACAAGGAGTGGCACACTGCACATGCTCAGAGGTTCAGGCTTTCCCGCCAGGAAGGGGAAGTACACCTGGGTGGGTGCTGCACCTGAATTGGCCCACCTAGGCCAGGTGAATTCAATTCGTCAATGGGGTCGACCAGGGTCATCCACCATGCCTCCCCGTGGAATAATTAAAAAAGCAGGAGCCCGCCAGGAGCCGACTGCGTGACTTTGCGACCAGTTTCTAGAGAGGCTGCATGTTCATGAGGAGCCCTGCGGGTGCCTGTGTAAACATGAAACTTCTAACGCTCATAAAACTCACTTGGATCACAAACCAGGCTTCAGCGTGAATTCTTTCTCGTGAGGAACCAAGGACCAGGGTATGCCTCTACCCTGAGAGATCTAACATATACCTTTGGCGTCATACATAGAAATGACTATTTAAATAAAAGTAGAAATATATTTATTTTTGAATTAGGCATCTTCTTGACTAACAGACAAAGAAATAACTGTATTTTAAGGTGTTGATAAGAATTTTCAAATCATCTTCATCACATGTTATGAAACGCTACTTAACATTTGTTAATAATTTTTCTTGGACTTCTCAAATGTAAACTATAAATAATTATGTAAATATTAAGCTATACATTTCCCACAGTTTGGAAAAGTAAATTAATTCAATGATATTCCACTAAAAATAATTTGATAAAATATTTTTAAAGTATTTTAAAATGTAATGTTGAACTTCTAAAGATATTAGATAACTAACTCATCCTAAGGGTGTTTGCTGAGATCCTGATCTTGAATTAATTTAATTCAATTTTTGTTACTAAGATGTAGGGGGTAAAAGAGAAACCCCAGGCAACTTCGTCCCTACAGCAGATAGTCTTTTAAAAGGTAACCCATCTCTTATAAGCTTGGGGGCTAAAAGACAATCACCTTGGAAAAAAAAATTAGAAATATACCTGCTTAAATAAGAATGTAAATGCTGAATGTAGATTCAAAATAAAAACAAGAACTCCCCTGAAAACCACAATCCAGTTTTCTAATGGAATATCAGTATTTAAGTGGGCTTAGATCAACAAATATACACACACATACAACTTCATATAGGATATTTAGTTGAAAGTAATGTAGAGTAAATGTAGGGACCAAGGTACAAATAATTTCAGCTCCTGTTTAAAGAAACCACTCTCCAACTCAAGTGTCAAATATTTTTCACAAAAAATATTTCAAAGTTTAGAAATCCCAAAGAAGGATGGTTCAATAGAATGTGGGTTATATCAATCAAATAATATTGTTAATATCAAACACAAATAAAATATTGCTGAAAAAATTTTGAAATGGCCGTATTAATGCATCCTACTGGAAGCTGCCAGGAATTCAAGTCATATTCAGAAGAGGATACGGAACTAGGGATTTCATTACTGATTTCAGATGAATCATGACTAAAAGGAGGAAATACCAAAACTACGTGGATCTGTGTTTTCTTGCCTATGCAAAGGCACAAAACTGTGTGGATCATAACAAGCTGTGAATAACATTTCAAAGAAAGGGAATTCTAAAAGGCTGAATTGTGTTCATGGAGATTCTATACTTAGACCAAGAGGCAGTTATTCAAACATAACAAGGAAGTGCTACATTTTTCAAATTTAGAAATAGTGAGTATTGTATCCTTTCATGATGTTTAATCAAGTTATATGTTAAGCACATAATCCAAAAAACAACTACATGAGGAAGAATTCTGCATCTGGAATAGAGGAAGACCCATTAATAACCTGCAATATGTAGATGAGGAAAACTAACTTGCTGAAAGAAAAGATGACAAAGTGCTTACTGATGAAGATTCAAGAAAGAGCTTTAGTATGGATCGCACTTCAATGAAAAAGAAATGAAAATAATCATAATCGAGCCAATAAGAAGCCTCATGATAAAGTGGGAAAATATTGACGTTATCAAGGATTTCAGTTTACTTGTGTCCACAATCAACAACCATAAAGTAGGAGTCAAAATAAATAAATAAAAAGGTGTATTTCATTGGGGAAATCTGCTGGAAAACATCTCTTTAATTTGAAATTTAATTCAATTCCCTTCTCTACTGTTTATAGTCCTTGAAGCAAACAGGCTGGTGTGATTTCACTGTGTGCAATTGGTTGGTGCCTTACTTAGATGAATGCGAGTTTTGAGACAAGGCTTTCAGATTCCAGGTACTATTCTTTTTGATATCTGGGGACCATCTGATTTCTTCACCACACTTTTCGATAGCAACCATATCTTACAGTCATCTACTCGAATACTGGATAGGGCCGTGTCATAAGAACTAATTTTTCTTAGGCTAGTGCTAAGATTAAATGTGAGCCAAGTCCATTCATATATCTATGGTTTCCATGTATCCCTGGTTTATTTTAGAGAGCAGTATCATTTTCCTTGGGCCATAGTACAGAGATGTGAATAGCCTTACTAAAGTAGAGAGAGCGCTGTAAAATGTATTATGGCAGTGAGGTTTAAAATATAACAACTTATCATTTGATCTCTCATTGGACACATTTGACATTTGTTGCAATTTTTAATATTTCATGCTTTCTTATCGATTAGGTCTTTTTTCGTTTTATTTTGTCATTGCCATTCGTTTTATTTTTGTGTGTGTCTTGAATTTATTTTATACATTTCTTCAGTATATAAAATTCAGGATAAGTAAATCTATAGAATTAGTAACTGGATTATTGTTAGCCTCCCATTTCGCCCTAAACCCCTCACTATATCCCTAGTAATTAAATTGTTATTTCATTGATTTCCTGTCCTATGATGTCCTGCATGAATACTCTCGCTTCATTTTATCTTGTTCAGTTTCTAAAACTGATTTCAGTGATGATTGGATAATCTTATTAATATGCCTGAACTGTTGAATTATATGATATGTGAACTATATACCAATAAAAATTAATATAAAACTACCTCTTTAAAATGTTAAAAAGCAAAGCTGTCACTTTAAAGATGAAGATAGTCTTGACCCAAACCATGCCATTTTCAATTGCTTCATATATATGTGGTGCTGTACAGTAAATAAGAAGGATCAAAAATAATTATGCCTCTGAATTATGTGGTTGGAGAAGAATATAGAATATACGATGCACTGGAAGTATAATTAGCAATTCTGTCCTGAAAAAATAACAGGTCCCTCCCCCCAGAAGAATTTATTTCAAAGGATGGAATTGAATCTGCAGCTCAGGGAGAGGGACATATCTGATCAGAGCACAGAGGACCAGATGAAGGGGGAGGAGGAGAGAGTGGAGTACAACCTGGCCCACCAGGCCTTGAGGACAATGTTCCCCATTAGCGCAGCCAGTCCACAGAAAGAACCACATGGCTGGCCCCACTGAGACATGACGTCCCTCACTGACCCATAGCCCTACAGGGGACAACATCAGAGACACAATGTGGGAATTGTGCCCGATCTGATCCCGCCACCCCGAGACAAAACACTAAGGGGGTGAAACAGAACAGCAAAGGAATGGAGATGTCAGGTCCCCAGGGAATGCTGAAGGTGGGCTTTGGGGCCAGGGCATGGTGCCCCAACAGACTGGACTGGAAAACACTCCTAAAGGCCAACAAACAGTCCTTGAACTAAATACAAGCTTTTCTTTTCTTTTTTTTTTAAATCAATTTATTGGGGCTCATACAATTCATCACAATACATAGATCAATTGTATAAAACACATCTATACA
>NW_022103920.1:45812240-45854606 GCF_000313985.2 Echinops telfairi | reverse complement strand
GCTTGAAGGTAAACAAGCGACCACCTAGCTCAGAAGCAAAAAAGCCCACATGGAAGAAGCACACTGCCTGTGCAATCACGAGGTGACGAAGGGATCAGGTATCAGGCAGAATCAGAACAAAAAATCTTATTAGAGTGAATGAGGTGGGCAGTGCCAGTGGAGATCCAAAGCCCATTTGTAGGCCACTGGACATCCCCTTACAGAAGGGTCTTGGGGAGGAGATGAGCCAGTCAGGGTGCGATGTAGCAATGATGAAACATACCACTTTCCTCTGGTTCCTAAATGCTTCCTCCTTGTCCCCACTATCATGATCCCAATTCTACCTTATAAGCCTGGTTAGACCAGAGGATGTACACTGGTACAGATAGGAACTGGAAACACAGGGAATCCAGAGTGGATGATCCCTACAGGACCAGTGGTGTGAGTGGTGATACTGGGAGGGTAGAGGGAGGGTGGGTTAGAAAGGGGGAACCGATTACAAAGATCTGCATGTGATCTCCCTGTGGGATGGACAACGGAAGAGTGGTTGAAGGGAGACATCGGACAGAGCAAGATATGATAAAATAATAATTTAGAAATTATCAAGGGTTCATGAGGGAGTGGGGAGCGGGGAGGAAGGGGAGAAATGACCTGCTGCCAGGGGCTAAGGTGGAGAACACATGTTTTGAGAATTATGAGGGTGATGATTGTAGAAATGTGCTTTACACAAGTGGTGTATGTATGGATTGTGATAAGAGTTGTATGAGCCCCTAATAACACAAATAAAAAAAAGAAAAAATACAAGTATAATGCTCTTTTACAGCAAGAATGGGAGGCTTCCTTTCATGTACGTGGGATGTATTATCAGGACGAGCGGGTTGCTAGAAAAGGATACCATGCTTGGTCAGTTATCAAAGAAGGTCAGTTATCAAAGGGTCAGTTATCAAACAAGAGGGTCAGTTATCAAAAAGACCGTTAGTTAACAAAGAGGGAAGAGGGTCAGTTATCAAAGAAGACCGTCAAGTAGGAGGATGGACACAATGTCTACAACAGTGAGCTCAAGTGTGACCCTAAGTATGAACATGGCGCAGGGCCCCATTAGTGCTTCCTTCTTTATTTGTAGGGTTGCTTGAGTTGGCATTGACGTAGCAGTATTTAAAACCACAATGACAGTACATTCGTCAATATATAATCATTTTATATCTCCATAACATTTCAACTGAAATCTCAATAGCTTGAATTCGATATTATTTTCTAATATTCTAAATAAAAAATGTGAGCCTCTAGCCAATTAAGAAACTTATGTAGGACTTTTGCTTCTGGCAATTGGATAAAGTGAGATTTCACCCAAGGTATTCAAATTACCGAAACTAAACTCTTCATCCTTATACATTACAGATTTGGGGGCTTGGTTCCAAATATTGCCACAGCTATATTTTTTAATAAAAATAATTTCAATTCTTATCTATCCAAGATGGTATAACAGGTTCTGAATTTAACCTGACTGTAGAAATCAATAAAAGAAACCGAGCAAGAAAAAAAATGAAGCGAGAATTTTCACACAGGACATCACTAGACAGGAAATCAATAAAATAAGCCCCAACATAGTCTAAGCTTACTTCTAGACGTGAGTTGTTAGGCTTTGTGAGAGAAAAGGAAACTCAAGAAAAGCTTGAAAGTCACTCTGGGATAAAGAGATTGAGTCGAGTATCTTAGAAGCCCAAACTAGAATTCAGTGGACAGACTATCAGAGAAAAATACAGAGAAGATAATTCTGGAGATTTGCGATAGATACTCCTAATCAGGGAATGCACGTAAAGAATTCAGTGAGAAATCAACTGTAGAAGGAGCAACAAAAGAAAAACCCTGCCACCAAAAACACACAATTCCCGGAACTCACACAGGGCTCGAAATACTTTATATTATCCACAGCCAGAGAACAATGCAAAATTTACAATGTAAGACAACCAATAGAAATGACCAGTAGGCAGGCACTATAATCCACAGTGAAGTAGATGAATCCATCAATCGAAAGGACTAATGGTGATATAATGAGTAGAGAAAGAATTGCACAATGATATTTTATATGCGTAAGAGGATAGACAGATTGAACTAGTTAGGTAGAGATAAGAAAGATGTAAACAGAATGAACAAGGAGCTCTGGTGGCATATTGGGTCACACATTGGGATTTTGAACACAAGATTAGCTGATTTTACCTACCAGAGAATACAAGGCTTTCTGTTTCTGTAAAGATTTATAGCTTTTGAAACCCACAGGCGTTATTGTGAATCAGAATTGGCTCAATAGCAGTGATTTGAGTTCAATAACACACGACAGGTCAGACCATCATTAATTGCAAAATAAAGTTCACTTTCCCCTAATATAATGAAACTGGAAAGTTATCCCCTTTCCATTTACTCATGATACCAGTAGATGACTATTACCCAACCAAAGCAAATCTGTTATTGAGTGGATTCTGATTCATAGCAATCCTATATAAAATTTCTGGGTTTGTAAATCTTCATATGATCAAAAACCTTATCTTTCTCTTGAAGAGTAGTTGGTAGGTATGAACCACTGACCTTCAGTTTAGCAGCCTAATTCCTAATCCACAGGTCAACAGTGCTCTTTGTTTACCTATTCTAGAAAACCCACTCACCACTTATCTGTCAGGATCCTGTGCTGTGGTGGCTTGTGTGCTGCTGTGATACTGGAAGCTATGTCACTGGTGTTTCAATTGCCAGAGTGGTCACCCAAAGTGGACAGGTTTCAGCGGAGCTTCCAGACTAAAGCTGTCAACCAGACAGACTCAGCTCCCCACGTCAAAGGAAGGCGCTGCTCAAAAACTTGTAAAAAGCTTCAAAACATTGTCAGGAGACAGAATGAATGGGAGCAGACTATTATCAGGATGGTGCCAGGGACATCCGCTGAGGTGTGACTGAGGAGGAGCCGATTTCTCAGAGTGGATCTACCATGGTGACATGAGCCAGGTAAAGTTTGTCGGAATGGAGCCTTCAGGATCTTTATTTGCTGATGGGGCACCCCTTGAGGCAAGGAGAACCAGCTGCAAAAGTCTGCTAATGGCTGGAACACGGAATGGAACTCAGAATGTACCATGTATGAATCTAGGAACATTGGAAGTTGTCAAAAATGAAAGTAACATTGAAATGGACCGGTATTAGCCATTTTGAATCAGAAAATCATATGGTGTACTATGCTGAGAATAAAAAAGTCAAGGTACACAGCATGGCATTCATTGCCAAAGAGGATATTTCCAAACCAATCATGAATCACAAAATTGTCTGTCATCTACTATATCTGTCTGCTTTGAAAGAAATCCAGTCAGTGCAACTAGTATTCACAGTATGCCCCAAACACAAAAACTAGTAATGAAGAAATTGAAGAATTCTACCAATGACTTCAGTCAGAAATGGGTCAAACGTGCCATCAGAATTCATTGATGATTAGAATGCAAAAATTGGAAGGAATACTAGGGGGAAATATGGATTTGATGATAGTAATGAAGCTAGAGATTACGTGATAAACTTTGCAAACTAACAACTTCTTCATGTGAAATACAATTTTTCAATAACACAAAAGGTGATTAGACACACGAACTTCTCCAGAAACAATACACAGAAGCCACAATGAGTACATCTGTGATCAGAGATTATGGACAAGCTCAACATCAGTAGCTCAAAACCCAGCCAGAGTCTGACTGTGGAACACAACATCAATTTGTAAGTTCAGGATAAAGGTGAAGGAAATTAAACCAAGTTCACAAGAGCCAAAATACAGACTTGAGTCTATCCCACCTGAATTGAATAAACATCTGTAGAGCATGCCTTATGAAAACATCACAAGAACAGATTTTATGCATTGAACACTAATAACAGAAGACCCAATAAGCTTTGGGACGACATCAAGAACACCATTCATGAAGAAAGTAAAAGAACTTTAAAAAAAAAAAAAGACAGGAAAGTAAGAAAAGGTCAAAGTAAGTGTCAGAAGAAACTCTGAAACTTTCTTTTAATCATAGAGTAGCTATTGCAAATGGAAGAAATGATAATGTCAAAGAGATGAATAGAAAATTTTAAATGTCTATTTGAGAAGCTCAAGAAGACCAAGTAAAACATTATAATGAAATGTGTAAAGACTAGAATTAGAAAAACATTGTCAGCATATCTTAAACAAAGAATTCAAGAAAATATTCAAGCCTCAAGGCGCAGTATTGGAAGATTCTATGGACTAACTATTGAACGATGCATGAAGCATCAAAAGAAGATGAAAAGAATACACAGGGCCACTCTACCAAAAATCAGTAGTCAACATTTCACCATTTCAAGATGAGCAGACACCAACGCTGCTGAAGGGAGAAAATCAAGGTGTACCGCAAGCATTAGCCAAAAATAAGGCTCTAGAAATTAATGGAATACCAATTGAAATGTTTCAACTGGATGATGAAGCACTAAAAGCAATCAATTGTTTATGTCAGAAGATTTGGAAGGCAGCCACTTGACCAATTGACTGGAAGAGATCCATATGTTTGCCCTTTGCAAAGGGAGGCGACACAATAGAATGCTCAAACTATAGAACAATATCAGTGATATCACATGCACGTAAAATTTTGCTGATGATCACCCAACAATGGTTGTAGCAGTATTGACAGGGAACTGCCAGACGTTCAGGCTGATTACTGTGTGGATCAAACAAACTATGGAGAGTCTTGAGAAGAATGGGAATTCCAGAATACTTCATTGTGCTCGTGCAAAACTTGTGCGTGGATCAATAGGCAGTTGTATGACCAGATCAAGGAAAGATTGCATATATAATTGCATATTATTTTGCATAAAAATAAGGAAATATGTGTATCAGGGTTGTATCTTCTAACCATACTTGTTCAATCTGTATGCTGAGTGAATCGCAGAGAAGCTGGCTTATATAAAGAGTAATGTGGATCATTTGGAGGAAGGCCTATTAACAACCTGCGATATGCAAATGACACAACCTTGCCTGTTGAAAGAGAAGGACTTAAAGCACTTGTTGATGAAAATCAAGGATTGTCGCCTTCAGTATGGATTGCAACACAATGTAAAGAAGACCAAGTCCCCACAACTGAGCCAATATGTAATCCCATGATCAATAGAGAAAAGTTTTAAATTGTCAAGGATTTTATCTTGCTTGCCTGCACAATCAGTACTCATGCAATCAGCAGTCAAGACATCAAAAGATGAATTGGATTAGGTAAATTTTCTGCACAAGAACTCTTTAGGATTTTGAAAAACAAGGGAATTACATTGAGGGCAAAGGTGTGCCTGACCCAAGCCATGATATTTTCTATTGCCTCATCTGCATATGCAAGTTGAACATTGAATAAAGTAGATGGAAGAAGAATTAATGCATTTGAATTGTGGTTCTGGAGTAAAATATTGAAAGTACCATGGACTGCTAAAAGCACAAGCCATTTGTCTTGGAAAAAATAAAGCCAGAGTGCTCCTTAGAAGCAAGGGTGGTGAGACTTTGTCTTAAACACTTTGGAAATGTCAGGAGAAACCAGTACCTGGAGAAGGATCTTGTCTTTTATAGGGAATGGAGTGAAGAAGAATGCCCTCCAGGAGATAGGGTAGCGCGATGGCCCAACAGTGGACCCATTCATAGGAATCGTTTGCGAATATACAGGATCCGTCAGTTTTTTCATTGTGTTGTGCCTAAGGTAGCCATGGGTCAAACCCACTCGATGGCAACCAACAACAGAAAAGTCACTGTCATTGCATCAATTCAGACTCATAGTCCTGTAGTCCTGATGCCTGATGGTTTCGACCCAGCAACCTGTGCTGCTGAAGAAAGGCCCACGGACCTGTTTCAAGAATGATTCCAACCAAGCATATCCTGTAGAGCATATTTGATTCAATAGGAATAGACTTGGTTCTGTTAGGGGAGTTTTATCATATTTGTTATCTGACACTTGCATGTGGCGTGATTTTATAGATCCTGACAAAAGACACAAATCTCCTAAGTTAGGGAAACAGGACTTCCTTGTACACAACAATAGCAATGATCAGAGTAGCAGAGCCCCAACACCAGCGCCCGAGATGAAGATGTCACCTGTAGCACTCTACATTAAAGAAGAGGACCCCCATTTTCGAGAATTAAGTCTCTTATACTATGCAGTAAGCCTGCTTAAACTTTGCCTATGAGCAAAACAATGTCTTTATCACCCTAGACAGTAAATAAATTTGCCCTTCTCCAGAGGGATATTCTGAGTCTACGAATCTGTCCTTTGAGAATATGCTTGAAAAGACAGTTGGAAACAAAGCAGTTTGTGCCTCCGCTGGATGATGTGCAAAAACAAGAAGGTTCCGAAGAGCATCTCCCTGTAGGAACAGTATGATTCAATCTCATAGGAAGTGTTCTAAGAAACCCAGACAAAGGGAAATACATGTACTGTATATCCTTCTTTTTTATAACATTATGGAAATGACAAACTACTGTATGATACCCAATAGAAGTGTGACTTTGGATGGGGAACGCAGAGGAGGGTGCAGAATGCAGAGGTTGCGAAGAGGCAGAAGAACCCTTGTGGATGAAGAATAGGATGGATGTCTTTTTGATTGTGGGAATTCATGAGTGTTTACATGTTTTAGAGTTTACTAAATTGAATCATTTATTGAGAGTAAACTATATATCAATAAAACTGTAAATGAATCAATAAAAAAGTAACTCATTAAAATAATTTTTTCCCCATTTTGGGGAGCTCCTTCAGATATGACAATCCAGAGTTCAATTAGATCAAGCATGTTGTACAATTTTTGCTAACATCATTTTCAAAACATTTTTTTCTTCTTATACTCTTTAATATCAGCTCCCTTTTATCCCTGCCCACCCCCACCCTGCCCTCCAAGAACCCTTGTTATGATATTAAATATTATTATTCCTTTTTTTACCCCTATATTATACCATCTGATGTATACATTTACCTGCCATTCTGTTATTGATTCCCCTTGAGTGGGTTTCTTATTTGTAAATGAGGCAGCTCTAAAATTCTGTGAGTCTGCAATCAGATTGATGTTGAAATCTACACTTGTGTGTATATACTGTAGATTAATTCTCACTTCTCTTTATTAAGACATGGGTTTTCAAGATATTTAATAAGTAAGAAAACTGAAAACTAAATGAAATTAGATAGTTTATGATGGAGTTTCTGGATTTGAAGCTGCATTTGCCTGAAGCAGATTTCTTACCTTCCATTGCCCCTATGTTGTTTAAAGTCTAAACATCCTTTGGGTAATTTACGGAAAAAGCTGGTCTTAAAGGTGGTAATGAAAGCACACTTGGAAATCACACAGTTTCATTAAAGATAGGTAAGAGTAATTTTAGAACTTACCAGGACTTCGCAGAGCCCTAATTTTACCATTTAGGAAAATGAGACTGAGCACAGACATCTGTCCCGCAGAAAGTAACTTTGACAGAAAGAAGATTATACTCCAGAAACCTTCATTCTTGGGTCAATATTCTTCCCATTATGTTGTTTCTACTCTTAGCAATTATCGGATGCTTTTCCTGGGGTGGAGGAAAGTATTCTTCTGTATCCTGCTCCAAATTGAAAAACAGGCAATTAGGTACTTAAAAATATCCCTGATAGAGTACTTTAGAAGAAAATACCAAATCAGGCAAGTGTACAGAAAAATTCATTTTTTTAAACAAACAAGAGATTGGAATCAATGTGTTCTCTGGTACCCTGTTTACTTTGGGGACATTAATTGTAAGCAAAGTGAGCAAGATTAAAAGGGATCTGAAAAGAATTTACAGTTATTAAATTGTCAGCAAACCTGTTTGAATGTTTTCTTAGCAATATTCTCAAAAAGTATGGATTCTTGTACAAGCCACATAATTCCCCCGGATTTATGCACTGACCAATAATAGAAGTCCACATACGTACACGCGCATAAAAGTAAAAACATTTGGTTTTTGATGGCTCTAAAAAATAACCTTACATTTTGAAGCAGAAAAATAACTTGCTGGAAGCCTTTAGTTTGAAGTGCTTTTCCCGCTAAATCAACAAGCACTGTGGTGTTAAGTGGCCCTAACGGAGGGAGCAGAGGGAGCAGCGGCAGCAGCAGTAAGGGAAAAGCCAGAGAGTCTTGAAGGCAAGAAAAAACAAAAGACTGATGACTATTGGGGTTTGGGGATTTTTATTACATTTTGTCAACTCTAATTTAGTCATCTTATTCTCAGCTGAGCTCAGAATGTCCTAGGAAATTATCAAATACCTGCAGACTCACCTTTTCCTTGTCATGGGAGGCTTCGTGGTTTACCATCTAATGATAAACCATACACACGAGTGTTCAGCTTGTTAAGACCACTGAGACTGGTGTCCAGGGACCCACATACACTAGCACGTTCCTTATTATTAGGAGTCCTCTGAAGCACACCAT
Organism: Echinops telfairi; assembly: GCF_000313985.2. Classification (NCBI taxonomy): domain Eukaryota; kingdom Metazoa; phylum Chordata; class Mammalia; order Afrosoricida; family Tenrecidae; genus Echinops; species Echinops telfairi. The sequence goes on along the minus strand of NW_022103920.1, from coordinate 45,846,191 downwards.
CTGCTCCTGTCCCCAGGAGCCACAGGTATGTTATGTCTGGGACTCTTTCCATTTTATACTGTCTCATGCTTGCAGTCACTTGTTTGTTCGAACCCTTGAAAGAACAGTGTGCACATTTGAACAAAAGTCTAGGCACTCACTGTCATTTGCGATTAGTTAGTCACTTTGGAGCAAACCAGTGATGAAGGAGCCAATCTCAGAAATGAATGAAATCCACATTGAGGAGACTGTACTAAATGTTAATAATGTGCAGATTATCCAGTATAATTATTGAGCGATTAAAAAAGAGTTGCATAAAATACCAATGATAACAGAAAGCTTTTTTTTTTAATCTAAGAGCTGGGTTGTTTTGTGGGGGGTGGGGGGGTTGTTATTGTTGCTGCTGTTGTTTGCAATCACATTGAAAACCTAGAATGATATTACAAACACAGTTCAATCTGCCTTCAAATTTCTGAAATTGTAATTTTTTTAAAACTTGCTAAATTGAAACTCTCGATATATAACAAGAAGCAGAAATTCGTTTTCTTAGAATGTTGAGGGTGGTGGTATGAGTGATGGATGCTATGAGTCCTAGCCACCTATTTTAACTTATGCTTAATAGTTAATAGCCTCTTTATCTTTGCTACAGGGAAATGTATTTTGACTTTATGAAATACTACCTATAAAAAACCTTGGGCAGTTAGATGAAGCAACATAGGAATAAAAACAACAATGTGTCCTCTAATAATTATGATAAGGACTGGTAGAATGGAAAATTCTAACATTGCTAAACCTTTTTAACCTCAAAGTTGACATAGACCTTCTTCATATATGTATGATTATTTAAGATTAGTCAAAAATCTGTGGTGCCTACAAAAGCCTTCTACCTTCCGACTGAAAGGCCAAATACCAGTGTCATGCTTTGCTCTGAATCCACTTCTGCCTAGAATATTAGATCTTTAATAGTGGTTAATGTAATTTCTTAGTGTTCTCTACTGATCACCAAAATTCAAATACCCATTGCAACGGTCATACAGAATTTACAGACAAAATTCATGCTTAAAATATTTATTAAGGAGGGGACAACACTGGAGACACAGTGTGGGAATTCCAGCCGATCTGATCCCACCACACCGAGGCAAAACACTAAGGGGGTGAACAGAACAGCAAGAGGAACAGAGCAACAAAGTCCCCAGGGAATACCAAAAATAGACTTAGGGGTCCGGGTTTCACACCCCATCAGACTCAACTGGAAAACACTCCTAAAGGCCAACAAAGTCTTTGAACTAACTACAAAAGGGAAAAAAAAAAGGGTTTATTAAGGAAATTAACAAATTGTCATGCCAATGAGAAATGCTCAGGATAGTGATTAGGATATGTTACAAAGTTCTTCCGGGTCTACTAATAATTGCTCAAAGGAATATACCACTCTGCTAGGCAACTCAACCCGAAGGCATTCCAACTCCACGTCCATGGGTCAGCAAGCCCAGCTTCTTCAATTAAGTACCTAGAGGTACCCCATTTTGCAAAACAGCCTCATGCACGAAGCACTCCGCTCTTTTACATGCTCTGTGGGTTGGAAATGTTACCGTTTTGTTCCAGGCTCTGGCTCCTGGTTCTGCTGTGAAAGTTGTCTCTGACGTGATAGTTGTCTTCTAGATCCAGGAGGTTCACTGTGCAGGGATCTCCTGTCAGGAGTCACACTCACTCCTGGCTCTTTCTGGTCATGAGATCCCTCCTGCTACTCAGAGGGCTTGTTTTTACACACGGCAGGATGGCATCGTAAGGAATCCTGTTCACAATTGCTCACAAATCAATCCTATCAGAATTCTCCCCCTCCCTAATTCCACTCCTTCTCACCAGACCCATGCAGGAAAAGGTTGCTGGGTAGAAGTTGTGGAATTTGCCTAGAAAAGCCACATTAAATATTACCCTATCACAGACAGCATTGTACTTCAAAAAAATCTTAATGTCTTTTTTTGACAATGAACGCAAGCCCCTTCTTCTTTAATTTTCCTTCCCAGAGTAATCAATCACATGACTGATTCAAAATGGCCAATACCAGTCCACTTCAGCTCACAAATACCTAAAATATTGATGTTTATGTGGTCCGTTTCATTTCTGATGACCTCTAGTTTTCCTAGATTCATACTTAGTACCTTCCAAATTCTAATTGTTAGTAGCTGTTTGCAGTTGTTTCTTCTCATTTTCAGCAATGTATTTAGTCAGCATTAAGTAGAGGGTCAGTAAAAAAGAGGAAGAAGCTCAACAAGATAGATCGACACTGACTACAACTATAGACTGAAACATGGTTGTGAGGATGCCACGCAATCCATCTGTTTCCTTCTGTTGTCCGTAGGGTTGTTATGAGTCAGAACCAATTGGATTGCACTTAACAACATTTTGAGCTTAGTATCATTACAGAGGAAGACTTTATTCCATCCTTCTATATCTTAATGGAAAATAACTATTGTAGGTGAAAATGCTTCATCACAAGCAGGTGAAACATTTCTTTAAATATTCATCCATGAAACACTTGTCACTTGAAGACATGTTTCTCCTAGCATAGCGTTCCTTTAAATAAAAAGGGTTATAAAACCCCCTGGTTTTGTTCAGCTCATTAATTGTGGCTAATTTGCCATTCTGACTACTTTCACTTTCTGGAAACAAAATAAATATTTCCCTCTAACAATGTACAGCACAGAAGAAAAGCTTAGCTGGCAATGTAGACCCTTCCAAAAATTTCCCCACAAGCATAATTTAGACAATTTTAAATTAAATCTTCCAGGCCAAGTCACACAATGATGTCTCTAAATAGTAAAATGAGATTAATCTAAGAGCTGTAATGATATTGTAGGAAGGACAAAAGTCGTGTCATGCCTGGTTTATTGCAGACATCAATTCAAGTTTATTTTTCCCACATGGAGAACTCATTCCCTTTTAACATATGTTCCTGATTTAACTCTGTCATCCCACTGGCCACGTCAATGGAATCATCACTGATGCTTTACAGGATATTAGAAATCAAGGTTCTATCTACCACCACTTCATAAACAAGACAACAGTGAATTTTGTCAACAATAATCATTTATTAAGTAAATACTTAATGCTAGACAACAAATAAGGTGAACCTAAGATGACTGACATATTTGAATTATGTTGTTGAAAAATATTGAATATATCATGGACTTTCAGGAGAACAAACTTTTCTAGGAAAAATGTCTGAATAAGTGAAGATGGAGAGATGTTGTCTCACAAACATTGGACATGTTACAATGAGGGACCAGTCTCTGTAGAAGGACAATATGCTTGGTAGAGGAACAGCCAAAAGAAGTTCCTCAATAAGATGATTGATACAATGGCTGCAACTATGGGCTTAAATATTACAACGATTGTGTGGAAAGAATGTTTGAATAGCTCAGGTACTGCAACATTTCATTATGTTATATGTAATGTTGCTATGACTCAGAATCAATTCAATAGCACTAAACATCAACTACAATAATATAAATCATGCCTTATTATGGAGACCTCTGTCTTTGGGCTTTGAAGAAGTCAACAGTGTCTTACAAAATATGATTCCAAGCATTTCCATTTAATGGATAAAGAACTTCGTCAAGTGGATGCAACTTGTGACCGACAACCATTTTGCAAACCATATCCACATGCATGTATTTTTCTGTGTTAGTCTGGGTAGAGTACAGAAACAAATTCCTAGACACTCATATGTGTATAAAACAAGCTTTATGTACAAGAGCAATTAAATGTTAAGAAAACATCCCAGCCCAGTCCAGATCAAGTCCATAAGTGTGATATTAGCCCATTTGTCTGATACCAATCTATAAATTCCTCTTCAGACTCATGAAACACGTGCAATGATGCTGAATGCAAGATCACAGGTCAGTGGGTGGAAAGTCTTGTGGATCCAGTGGTGGTAAAGGCATCTTAGAGCTGGCAGAGGTCTCCACGTGGCTCCTCCAACTTCAGGGCTCTAGTGTAGCTCCATGTGTTTTGTCAGCAAGCATGTCTTGCAGGGAGTGAGCATGTGTCCCACCTCCAGCGAGCTATTTATTTCCTTAGCACTTCCAAATGAAGTCATCAATCTGTGACCTGATTGACAGGCTAGACTCCACTCCTTCACTCAAATCTCAAATTGACAACAGATTATATAACTACCACAAGGGCCTTTGAGAAATGAAGTGATCCAACTGTTCTTTAGTCCCATGGTTGCTATTGTTAGATGCAGTCAAGTCTGCCTGCACAGTGATGCTACATAGCAGAGTGGAATTGCTCTATGGTGTTTCCTGGGCTGAAGCCTTTATGCAAGCAGACCACTAGATCTCTTACCTATGTAGCTGCAGTTTGAGTTTGAACCACAAACGTTTTGATTAGCAGTGTAACAGATAATCATTGTGTCTCCAGGATGATTTCAGAACCCCTCCAGTGCTTTTAATTAGCAGGACACTGACACGTCTTCATTCCTAAAGAATGCAGCAAATATGCTCAGTAGATAAAATAGGACATTCCTCCTCCTACAAGGAGATGCTGGACTTTTGTTTATTTATTTTTGCCTAGACTGCTGCTATTGTTACTTGATTGTTTTGGTTGATAAAATAAATGAATTTATGGTCCAGAGAGATTATAAATATCGATATAAAACTCAAATTCTAAGACAAATCAGGTCTTGACTTACTCCATTATGAAGGTAAACCAAAATTATTCCAAACTGTTCCAAAAATAATTGTGGTATCAATATACAGTTCTCACAAATATACACTGACAGGCAAATTAGACGCCCCCCAAATTGAACTGAGCAATGATACATTTTCATACTAATTTATAAGATTTATTAAATGCCATAAACACTAATGTTATTAAGGGAAATGAGAAGTGCTGGTAATATTTTGTTAAAGGAGAGAAAAATATCTCTCCAAAGTAAATCTAGAATCCCTATTTATTAAATCAATAAAGCACATGAAAGATAACCAGAGATTCATACTCATTAATTTCACAGGATAAACTACATATGTGGCTTACATTAAAATCTCCATTAAGAATAAACAATTTATTATTTCTATCAAAATGATAGGTATATTTAAACTATAAATTACTTTTTAATGGTTCTTAATATTTTTATGAGATTGTTCATGCATGGTTGAGAATTATGATATAAATTATGGAATTCCAAACCAAAGACATGGAAAATTAGATGTCAGATAGCCGCATACATGAGACATATTTGCTTTTGTCATTTACTGGTTTAAGCACATGAAAGTCTTAGGCTCTTCCTCAATAGTATCACATCCTCCTATTTCACATGCTAGCTTGTGGCCTGCTTTTAAAGAGAGGGCTTGACATCTGTCTAAAGCATGTATTCCAGAATACCCTTAAAGTACCACCACTAAGGAAGGTAATAATGTGAGTTCCCTTTGACTGAAAATTATCATACTGCTTCAAATTCGCTTCCAGGTATATATCTCATTCAACCCATTAACCTCAGATTACGAAAAAATAAACTGAGACCTAGAAGAAGCAAATTAGTTGCCCCAATTTATAAGGCTATCTATAGATTTGTTATTTTGAGTATTTTACTCCAAGATAAATTTCTTCAATTATTTTTCTATTTATTTCTATTTCTATTTAGTATCACTTGCTACTTATTTTCAGTATACAGAAATGTAACATAAAAATAAATCTTCAAGGGAAGTATTGTACAAATAAGTACCTAATACATTCAAAACTCCTTTGCATAATTCTCATATTAGCACCATACCCGCTCACAAGTTAAATAACCAGTGTTTGTGAAAGAAGAGTCCCAACATTGTGAAAATACCAATAAATTCGGGTGTTCATATTCTTATTGAGTTTGAAAATCAATGAACATTTTAGAATGTTTTTGTTATTAGGTGGAGAGATACACAGAAGAACAGATACCAATGCTGCAGTTGTGACATAAACTACATTCTCTGAGTCACACGACCATTCCCATCTTTCTTTTCTGAGTTGCTGCTCCCCTACAAACATAAAGTCACTGCCCCTCAATTTCCTAGGTGGTCTTTTGAACTGCTGCTGTCACACTCTTCCCAGACTCCCAGATCTGGAAAGAGCACCGTTTTAGATTTAAGCTAAACCACTTTTAGTTTTAAGAATTCAGGGGCTGGTTTTGGTTTAAGGTTTACAGGTATCATTACATGTGTCCTACACTTAGATGCTGAGTCTAGGGAACATTTCAGTATTCAATATCAGCATCTAAATGTAAGACACATTTTAGTATTCAATATCAAAGAGCTCTTAGAGTATGGTACTGGTTAAAGTTTGCTTTATCGAACACTTCATCCTCAAACTGTAGTCCATGAACTAGCAACATCCTCATCACTCGGAGGCTTCTTAGAAAATCAGATTCTCAGGCCTGAAACATGCATGACAGAATCAGAAACTGTGGATAGGGTTCAGGATCCTTTCGGGTGATCCTCATGCTCACTGCAGCCTGATAAAGAATGAAAACATCAAACCCATAGCCATATAATCTATTTCAAATCACAGAGATACTACGGGAGCAAGTAGAAATGCTGCATTGTTCTCCCAAGGCTGTATGTTGTTACAGAGGTTGACTGCTACTTCTTTTTCAGCAGAACAATTTTGGGTCTGAACTACCAACACTTGAGTTAGCAGTTGAGCACTTCACCACTTTCACCCTGAGGACTCTCTCAAGTCTGAGAACTAATGTTCAGTTAGATGGGATTTTTCCCAACCCCCTGAGAAGACTGCAGGGCAAAGGGCTTCGGGCAGACACACAAGGCTAGAATTCATATACTTTAGATGATAGTAAATAGATTTCTCTCAATCACAACTGGACCAAGTTAGGGCAATATCAAGGGAGGCATGAATATAAAAATCTTATTAACAGCAATCTTATCCAACAAATATTTGCAGAAAATAAATAGTTTGTGAAAGAACAAGAGCAGCTTTTTAAAACCTCTCTTAAAATTTTGCCTTGAAAGAATTATTTAAGATTTGAAATATTTTGTGTTAAAGAAGATAATTAACAATGTCTCACCTTCCCTCCCTGCCTCTACCTGTATAAGAAATTCTCTGAAATTCACTTGCCTCTTGGGTTCCTGGAATCAGCTCATTTTCCTTTTTCCCCCCTCCCCTTCCCTTCCTCTGCCCCCCTCCCCCCTGCACCCTTGATAATTTATAAATTACTATTATGTCTTATATTACACTGCCCTGCGTCTCCCTTCACCTACCCCTCTGTTGCCCATCTCCTAGAGAGGAGGAGGTTATATGTAGCTCTCTGTGATCAATTCCCCCTTCCTACACCCCCCTTCCCTCCTGGTATCGCCACTGTCACCCCTGGTCCTGAGTGGTTCATCTGTCCTAGCCTCACAGAAAACAATTAGGCACTCATCAAGACAAAGGGTTTCTCATCTTATACTACCAAAAAGTTATCCCTCAACAAATACAAGAAAAAATAATGGGGGAGGGGGGAACAACTCAACAAACCAAATTAAAGATATTAAAGTGTGAGTATCCATAGGGTACTTACAATTTCTTAGAAAGAAAATTTAAGTTTTCCACAGGTTCAGAAGTATTGGCTTGGATTTCATCTTTAAGTTCCTGTGGGTCTAAAGTTGAGTTGGTTAAAAATGAGGAATCCATTAGGAAACCTTTGGGTTTAATGGTGGATGTGGATGCCCCCCAAAATTGGTAGGACCTTTCAATTTCCAGACACTAAGAAGAATCTTCTCCTCAAACTTAAATGCGTCTCTGGACTTTTCTGTGGAAGAAGTAAAATCTTGTTACTATATTCTCAAAAGTCTTCCTGAATCCATCCTAAACTTCTTACATACTTAAGGAGATGATTTAGTTCAGGTTTAGTTAACACATCTGAAGGACCTCCCATACTGTGTTTCTTTTGAGATGAGTTTTAAATCCCCCTTTGGGGCTATCCTCATTTTTAAAAGAACAATGAATATGAGCTTAATCCATGAACCTGGGGTTTCTTAACATAATTTAGCTAATGGCCTTTTTAGAGTTTGATTTATCCTTTCCACCATTCCTGATAGCAAGGGGTACCAGGCCATATATAATTTATATCCTATTTCTAAATTGGTGGAAAAGGTTTGTATTATTTACATTACAAACGATAGATCACTGTCTGATTGTAAAAAATTAGGTTAACCCTTATCTTGGGATGATTAAGTATAGCCTCTCCCACTTCTACTGCCGTTTCTATGCCAGTGGGAAAGACCTCTAGCCAGCTAGAAAATGTTATCTACGGACACCAAGATGCAAATTACCATGTGCATAAATCCTAGACAGTAAAGTCTAGGTATCACAGTGTCAGACAGGTTTAATGAAAGAAGTAGTATTAGGTACTTTGTGAGTTTGTCTTCAAACAGGCTTAAAAAATACTCATAATCTGTTTTACTATTCTCTGCAATTTCCTTCCCTTGATACACCTGTAGCATAACTTCAAAAGTTCATCCCCATGACTTCTGGGGAGATGGCCCTCAGGTAATCTCCATGGGTGACTGTCAAACTGGGGAACCAGAATGCGGAGTGGGGAAGCTGAGACATATCACTTTAGCTGTGCTGTACCCCTGAGCTCTTTGCTGACCTACCAGTTGTCCTGCCCCCCACTCTGGTATTCCTGCGTAGCAACCACTGTTTGCAGCCTGGGACCTAGAGAATCTAGGCAGCCTCACACGTTCGGCTGTGGTTCCCTCTGTGGCTAGACCCTGCCCTTTGTCCACCCATGGCTTTTCCTGTGGTGGACCCCCGTCCCTAATGTCCAACTGTGGTTTTTGCAGCCACAATCAGAGCCTGCCCACTGCCTTCCCATGTATACTTTAGCCGCAGCAGAGGCCCACTCGCAGTCTGCCCACGGCTTCTCCCACGGTTGGATCCCTCCTTACCACTTGATTAGGGACTTGTCCATGGCGATTGGAACGCACCCGCCACCCGCTGTGGGTTTTCCAGTTGTGGTAGGAGCCAGTCGCCATCTGCCCATGGCTTTTCCCACGCCTAGACCCCTGCTCATCATCTGCTCACGGTTCTTGATAAGCGACCAGAGCCTGTCCATAGCTCCCTTGCATCGCTTACAGCCACAGTTAAAAACTGCTCCCACCCACCAAAAGATTTTCTGAACCTGCCTGCCGCCCACTCATGGTGCTTACCTTCATGTCTGGACCTAGCCCACCATCCATTTGCAGCTCTTCCCACTGTGACTGGACCTCACCTGATGTTGGCCCACAGCTCTAGCTGCCAGACTGTTCCAGCCATGTGACTCGCTGGTCCACCTTGGCCCTGTGGATTCTGGCCAAATCAACCCAGATCTGGAACCCCCTGCTGGTCAGTTTTGACCCTGTGGTGACCCTGTCAGCCAAATCGAACCCATGACCCACCTGCCAGCCAGTTCCAGCCTTGTGGATCCCCTGCGGGCCTGGCTCCACCACCTCCTCACTGGCCAGCACATGCCCCATGGAACCCCTTCTGACTTCCCCTAGAACCATGATCCCTATGCCAGCCAGCCTGGACCCACAGTTCCCCTGCCAGTCCAGACCTGACCCACATGTACACATCCCCCCCCCACCCCCCGTGGCCTGCCCCAGTCCATACCCAAGGCTACTTCACTGACCCACACAAGCCCGGCTCGGTGACCTTCCTACTTCTGCCAACCACAACCCACCTACAGCAGTTCCTCACCACCACTGGTCCCCACACTGTTGCGGCTACCTGAGCAATTACCCTGCACTGCTCTATCCTTGCTACCTGCAACAGCCCCACCCATGTTCCCTGAGAGGGCTACCTGCCCTGCCCTCCAAAGAGGCAAAACTGGCTGTCTAAGTAAACCATAGTGAAATAAAGCAATAGCCAGATTCCCCCAATGCTGTCAGTGACAGGTATCCCCTGGATCCACTAACACAAGCTTTGCAGACAGAAAATTCAGGGCTCTCTGACACCCAGAAAATGACACTGAGCTCCTCCAAAACGACCCACAGAGAGCAGCATGCATCACTATCCTGTACAAGAAAACAAAAGAAACAAGATGCAATGTCGGGGAAAGTCCTCAACCTGGCAACATTCATAGAATAAGCAGCTATTGATCCGCCAAGAAGATATTGATCCGCAAATCTTCAGTACGCTGCTTGGAGTCATACAGGATATGAGGGCAACAATTCAGAAAAAGGATGAAATAATAGAGAAACCAAAGGGAAATACAAGGGTTAAGGGACAAGGCAATTGAATAAAAGAACAAGTTATAAGACCTTACCAACAAACTAGAAGAAGCAGACTGTATCAGTGATCTAGAAAATCGCCATGCATAGTACAACAAAACTCTGGGAAAGGCAGTCAAATAAGACAATCGAAGAAGCTGAAGAAAATTTGAGAACAATGAGGGATGCTATAAAGAGGAACACCATTCGAATAATTTGGATGCCAGAACAGGACACAACAAAGAAATCAACAGCAAAACTAGTGAGGGAATTCCTGGAAGAAAAGTTCACCAACATAATGAATGAGAATCAGAAAATCATTCAGCAAGCACAGAGAGGATACTAATGAGACTGAACCCCAGGAAGAATTCATCAAGGCAAATATGAATCAAATTATCCAACTTTAAGGAAAAAAAATAAAATCATAAGAGCAGCTAGAGAAAAAGAGGCGGTCACCTACAAGGATACTCAGATAAGAATATGCTCAGATATATCAGCAAGTACCATGAAGAAGAAAAGAGAGTGGAGTAGCATCTTCTTAAAGCCTAAAGAGAATAAATTCAACCCAAGAATCCTCTAAGCCACCAAACTATCCGTCAAAATAGACAGAGAAGCAAGAGTTTTTCAGGACAAGGAAACATTCAGAGAAGATGTTAAAAGATACCCAGCACTACAAAAAAATTCTTGCCAACTCACTTTGGACAAAAGACCAACAATTACTAAGCAAAAACACGAGACCACTACATAGCAGAACTCCAGCCAGAATTTTCAACACATCTAAAATAACCCCCAAGATAATAGTGCCCCAATGGTGAAAAGAAAGTAAGAATGAATTCTCACAAACATATGCACAACATATTGATAAGAAGGGATGTAGGCAAATACCTAACACGAAGGTACGAGAGGACAACAAAGAATCCACAGATGAATATAATAGCTCTCAGTGTCAATGATCTGAAGTCACCCATTAAAAGGCATAGGCAAGCAGACTGGATTAGAAATATAACCCATCAACCTTTTGGCTGCAAGCAACACATCTTTAACTCACAGACAAAGGCAGGTTGAGAATCAGAGATTGGCAGAAAGTATATCAAACAAACGGCAATCTAAAAGAAGCAGGAATTGGAATCCTATTCTCTAACAAAATTGACCTCAAGGTGCAAGTCATAACAAGAAATAAGGATGGGCACGACATAATACCGAGGGATCAGTAGGTCAAGAGCCTCTGAACACAATAAATATATATGCACTTGAGAGACCCGTGAAATTTGTCAACCAAATTATTCAAGAGATGAAAAAAGAGATCACGGGTTCAACAATCATAATAGGTAACTTTAATACATGGCTCTCTGAGAAATATAGATCAATGAGAAAGAAGCTTAATAAGGAGAATACAAAACTACACTCTATACTTAGACAACTTGACATATTTAGAGCTCTTCACCCAAATGCAAAAAAGTTCACATTCTTTTCAATGGAACATGGTGTGTATTTGAAAATAGACCACATGCTGCTTCACAAGTTGACCCAGAGTAAATTCCTACATATAGAGGTCACTCAGTCTTTTTTCTCTAATCTCTATGCCATAAAGCTGGAAATCGATAAAAGGAAGATCAAAAAAGCAAGAGCAAACACTTGGAGGATGAATAACTTCCATTTTTCAAAATGAATGGGTACTGTCCAAAATTAGATATGAAATTGGGAAGTTTTAGAAATGAGAATGAGAGTACAACGTACCCAAATCTATGAGACACAGCAAAAGCAGTTATCAGAGGATGTTTGGTAGTAATAAAGACACATGAAAAAAAGAAGAGAGACTTATGGTCGATACGCTGTTTCACACGTCCAACAATTGTTACAGAGTCAATAGAATAATCCATCTAATAGTAAAAGAAAAGAAATAATAAAAATCTGGGTGGAGATAAATGAGTGGGAAAACAAAACAACAACAACAAACCACAAAAAATCAACGAAGTAAAAAGCTGGTTCTTTGAAAGGATTGAAAGAATGTTGGCAAACCTAGCCAAACAAAGGATGGAGCAGACATCCATAGTCAGGATGAGGGATGAAATGGAAACTTACAACAGCCCCAGTGAAATGAAAAGATTAAATACATAGTGCTACAAAGGTCTGTAATCAATACAATAACTTGGAAGACATGGATAATTACTTGGGAAAACAAACCCCATCCAGATTATTCCACAAAGATATCAAGAACCTGAGCAGACTCATATCAAAAGAAGAGATAGATAAGGCTATCAAGGAACTAGCAACTAAAAAAGCTCCCAGACCCGACACCTTTACAGGAGAATTCTACCAAGCATTCAGGGAAAAGCTAACACTAATTCCACACGAGCTCTTCCAGAGCAGGTGAAAAGGACAGAAAATTCCCAAACTCATTCTATGAAGCTAGATACCACTGATACTGAAGATAGGCAAAGATCCAACAAGAATAGAGAACAACAGACCAATATCTCTAATGAACACTGATTCAAAAATCCTTAACAAAATTCTGGTCAATAGGATAAAAAAGTATATGAAATGAATAATTCACCATGACCAAATGGGATTCAGGGAAGGTTAAACATCCAAAAGTCTATTAACATCATCCATCACATTGGCAAGAAAATGGAGAAGAATCACATGATAATATCAATAGATGCAGAAAAAGCATCTGGCAACATTCAACACCCATTCCTCATTAAAACACTCAAGAAGATAGGATTGGAAGTAAAGTACCTCAATATAATTGAAGCTATATATGAAAACCCAACAGCCAATGTTTTAGTCAATGGATAGAAGTTGAAAATAATACCACTGAAAAAGGATGCCCCTTGTCCCCACTTTTTTTCCCCAACTTTGTTCTGGAGGTCGTAGGTAATACTATTTCAATGGAAGGACATCAAATGTTTTGCCTGGGGAAATAAGAAATGAAATTATCCTTATTTGTAGATGACATGGTTCTATATATTGAAAACCCCAAAATCTCCCCACTGGGAGTGCCAGAAGCAATAGAGGAATTTGGTGGAGTGGCAGTGTGTTAGTCTGGGAAGACTAGAGAAACATCTTCATAGATATTCATATATGTATACACAAAACCTTCATATATAGAAGGGCTATTAAAGATTGTTCAAACACCCCAGCCCGGTCCATTTCAAGTCCACAAGTCCGATATTAGCCCATATGTCCAATACCAATCTATAAAGTCCTCTTCAGACTCCCGAATGCATGAAATGTTGCCAAATGCAAGAAGATCACAAGCCAGTGAACAGGAAGTCTTGTGGAACCAGTGTTGTTGTAAGCTTCTCAGTGCTGGCAAGGATATCCATGTGGGTTCTCTGGCTCCAGTGGTCTGGCTCCATCAGCCTCTCTCCATGTGTCTTCTTCACAGGGATATCTTGCAGGGAGTGAGGAGAGAGAGAGGGGGAGAGATAGAGAGAGAGAGAGAGAGAGAGAGAGAGAGAGAGAGAGAGAGAGAGAGAGAGAGAGAGAGAGAGAGAGAGAGAGAGAGACTCCTGCTTCCAAGGAGGAAATCCAGGAGTTCCCAGAATTCTCAGGAGAAGGCCATGCCCACACAGAGGCCTCATTGACCATGACCCAATTAATAGACTAGACCCCACTCCTTCACTCTTAATCCTCTCAAGTCCCAAATTGACTCCAGATTATACAAGATCAACAAACAGAAGTCAATTGGATTACTGTTTATATCAGATAAGATCACAGAAATGGAGATAAGGAAAGTAGTACTTTTCACAATAGCCAAGCATAGACGGAGATATCTAAGGATATACCTAACCAAAAAAACAAAAGATCTTTACAAGGAAAACTACAGAACATTAGTTCAAGAAAACAAAAGTGACCTTCACAAATGGAAGAATACCCGATGCTCATGGATCAGAAGACTCAATATGGTAAAGATGTCAATACTACCCAAGGCACTACATAAGTTCAATGTGATCCGATACTAATACCACCATCTTTCTTTAAAGAAATGGAAAAAAAAAACTGATAGCCAAGTTCATATGGAAATGGAAGAAGGCCAGAATTAGCAAACAATTCCTCAAGAAGAACAATAAAGTTGGAGGACTTGTATTACCTGACTTTAAAACCTACTACATAGCCAAAGTTGTCAAAAGAGCTTGGTATTGGTATAATGACAGATACTCGGACCAATGGAAAGGAACAGTAAACCCAGAAATAAACTCAATAGCACACAGGCAACTGATCTTTGATAAGGGACCAAAAAGCATCAAGTGAATGGATATAGATGCCCTCTTTAACAAATGGTGCTATATCCATCTGTAGTGTACAAATATGGCAAGAGCTTTACCTCACTCCATACACAAGAACAAATTCAAAGTAGATCACAGATCTCAAGGAAAATCCACAAACTACTATGACCATCAAAGAGAAAACTGGGAGAAACCTAAGAACCTTGGCACAGGGGCTACATAGGCCACCAGAAATAGGGAATGCCACACACAGAGGAAGCTGAAACAGACCAGTGGGATATACTAAGGATAATACACTTGTGTTCAATGAAGGACTTCATCAAGAGAGTAATAAGAGAGCCCACAGGTGGGGAAAAGATATTTAGCAGTAATATATAAAGGATTTATTACTAAAATCTATAAATACCCTGTAAGCCTATAATAAGAAAAAAAAGAAAAAAGAAAAAAATTGCCCATTGAGAAGGTGGGCAAAAGACCCAAACAGATGATTCACAAATGAGGAACACTGAATGGCCAACAAACATATGAGAAAATTGCTATTTAAGAAATGCAAATTAAAACAACTATGAGATACCCCTAATACCTTCAAAGATAGGCCAATTAAAAAATCAGAAAACAACAAATGTTGGAGGGGGTGTGGTGAGATGGGAATACTCATCCACTGCTTACGGTCCTGGAGAAAAGTACAGCCACTGTGGAAAGATATTTGGTAACACCCAAAACAAATGGAAATTCAATTACCTACCACCCACAATCCCCACACTGGGTATATATCCAGAAGAGGTAGAGAGACCACAACCAGACATCTGTGCTCCAATGTTCATAGCGGCATAATTGGGAAAAATTGGAAACAACTTAAATGTCTATCAATAGATGAGTGGATTAAAAAACTATGATATATAGATACACAATAGAGTATTATGCATCCCCAAAAAGCAGTGAAGAAGAAATGAAACATATCATCTCGAGGAAAGAGTCGGAGGAAAAGAAACTGAGCAAAGTTAGCTGAACACAAAAGGATGAGTACATCATGAGCCATTGAGGTTAATCGAATAGTGCAGTGATATAGAGATAAAAGATCCCATCACATCCTTTCTGGGCTAAGGACCAGGTACTCTAGCACGGGTCACACCAAACCCAAGGATGCATATGGCATCCCAAATAGAAAGAAAAGAAAAAGAGTATTATTAAAAAAAAAAAAAAAAGCAGATGGCACTGAGACTGAAAGACATCTTTTTTTCCTCCCTTATGCCTTTAAGGCCTGGAGAGAGGAGGGAAGAAAAATGGCTCTGGGGAGCAGGGCATGAATCCACCCATTCTGGTGCCCCAATCGTGGAGCGTGACATACTGGCCCAGAGCAGCCAATTAACAGAGAGGACTGCAAGTCCCGCCCCAGTTTGAGTCATGGTGTCCCTCTCTCTAAATAACAGTGACACAGAAGGCAGTACTGAGGATACAGTTTGGGAAAAGCAGCCTGCCTGTCCCTCTCACGTGGGAACAAACTAAGAGGGAAAGAGAGAGAAAACAGACCTCATTCTGATACAACTAGCCCTGAGGGCAACAATCCTGCTCAGAGCAGCTAGTTCACAGAGAGGGCTGCAGAACTGGCCCCCCCTGGAGACTATAGAGGTCAGTACTGAAGATACAGTGTGGGGAGTACGGCTGGTCTGAGCTCCCCACATGGGGGCAAACCAAGAGGGGAGTACAAGAGATCAGAAATGAAAACAAAGTCACAAGGTCTCAGAGGAAGCCTGAAAGTAGACCCCTGAGTCTGGGGCAGCACTTGATACCTGATCTGAACAGATTGTGGGATGTTCACAAAGGTCAGCAGGTAGACCAGGAACTTTTCATATGTTTTAATTTAATTTATTTATTATTATTTTCCCTTTTTGATGTCTATCAATATGATATACAGGGAAAGGACTCTCAAGGAGATACAACAGTGGAATCCATGGTTCTGGGGGGCATGCGAGGGGAGGAGATGGGGGTAGGTGAGTGGTGAGCCAATGCTTCAGGGAAAGGGGAATAGCAAGGGACCTACAACTGACTGTGAAGAGGGTATAATGACCCTGGTGATTTTTGATCAAGTGAGATGAACCCGAGAGGAATCGCTGAGAGACAAACAGTGGGTGAACAAAGAATACAGAAATAGAGGATATAACTAGGGAGAAAAAATTATTTGTATAGGTATAAATATAGATATGTATATATGTAAGTATATAAAGATAGGTGTGTTTATCTCAGTATGTATATATAAGTCAATACAATAAGAAAGAAGACAGACTTTGGGCCTCTACTTAAATACTACCTCAGTACAAGAACAGTTAGATCTAATCATGTGGCATTGTATGATACTCACCTTCCTGACATGATTGCTGAAGACAAAATGGGTGCATAAGAAAATGTGGTGAAGAAAGCTGGTGGTGCCCAGCTATTGGAAGATATAGCATCTGGGGTTTTAAAAGCTTGAAGTTAAACAAGAGACCATCTAGTAGGGAAGCAACAAAGCCCACATGGAAGAAGCACACCAGCCTGTGGGATCATGAGGTGTCGATTGGAATAGGTATCAGAAGTTCAAAAATAAGTACTCAGACTGATAGGAAGGAAGGTAGGCAAGGTGGAGACCCAAAGCCTGTAATATAATGTGACACTCCCTCACAGAAGGGCATTACAGAAGGGACGATATATTGAGAGTGCAGTAGAGCACTGATGAAACACATAACTGTCCTCTAGTTCTTTAAAATTTCCTCCTCCCACTATTATGACCTTAGTTTTACCTCACTAATCTTGCCAGGCCTGCCTATGTACATTGGTACAATCAAGATCTATCGATGCATAAAAGTCAAGATCGATAAACCCTTCAGAAACAGTAAGGGGAGTAATGACGACCTGAGGATACAGAAAGAGGTTGGGGAGGGGAGAGGGAACTGATAGGTGATTTGATATATGGGATGGTGGAAGTTATGGCAAAAAAAGATATAATAATAACATATAATATATTGAGGATTCAGGGGGGGTGGGAGGGCGCAAGAGGGAGGTGATTAAGGGGAGCTCATATCAAAGAGTTCAAGAAGAAAAGAAAATGTATTGAAAATGATGATGGCAGCAATTGTACGATTATTCTTGATGTAATGGAACCGTGAATGGTAATAATATCTGTAAGGGCTCCCAATAAAATGTTAAAAATAAATAAATAAAATAACATAAAAGGCCATACCTCCAATGGGTATTTTCATAAAAAACTTTAGCAATTTTTCAAAGCATGTGTTCACAAACATCCTTTCTCCCAACATCTTCTACTGTTGTAGTGACTGGGTTTGATAATGCATGACAGTGGCCACAGGGAACTCACAGACAATTACCAATGGTTATAGGACTCATTATGGAAGTTTGATAGGTTAAAAAGTCAAGTGGAAATGCTCAGGATAGAGTTGTTCAGTCGGTTCATGTTACAAAGTTATTTCGGGGATGCTAAAAGTGCATTGTAAGCCTCAACGTAGAGTCACTCAGTTCTAGCTCCACGGGTAACTGAATCCACATCCATGGATTACATGCCAGGAGGCATTCCACTTCTGGAAGACTCGACCTGAAGGCACTCAGCTTCAGCTCTGTGGGTCAGCACGTCCAGATCCACTAATTAAGTGCCCAGAAGCATCCTAGTCCACAAGCTAGCCTCCTGCCCTAAAGCCCTCAGCTTTACTTGCTCTGCAGACTGGCAAGTCTGCTACTCTGATTCGTGCTCCGGCTCGGGTTGTGCTGTTGCTCCTCTGTTGTTTGTGGGATGTCACAGCTATCTTCAGGATCACGGAGATCCAGAGGATGTACTCCACTCATGGCTATTTCTGGAAGTAAGATATTCACCATCCTGCTTCTGAGAGGACGTATTATATATGCAATAGGATGACAATCCCAATAAATCCTGTTAATAAGCACCCACAACTGAATCCTATCAGTATCTTCTCCCACCTCCATCTACCCAGACCCATCAGGAAAAAAGTCATTTGTTGGGAGTAACAGAGATTATGGCTGGAAGAGTCATGCACACCAAATATTCCATTTTTGCCATTCACCCATTCTTCCTTATAGTATTAAACACCCCCTCACTTTTTTTAAACTTCTGGATGTATTTAGGTCCAAGATTCTCTATCCCATATGAGACGAGCACCACTGCCTTTCCTGGGTCTGTCCCCCTCACAGCTGTCTTTTCGGCATGGTGAGTTCTACGGCTTCCGTTGCTTCCTTTCAGAGACGTCTTCCTTTGGTGTGTGTTACAGAGGATTCCTGCTGTGTCTTTAGGCTTCTGCACTGTTTTTAAGAGTTTCAAGATGAATAATGTCTACTTTATGGGGTAATTGCAGACTGTCAGCATTCTCTTTCCCTCCACACAGGGGCATGGGCTTGTGAAATTTAATAAGAAAATTTAGAATCGCTTTATAAATATAGAGATGGAAAGGTCTAAAGCTACCTATATCTATAGAAGTAGATCAATCTGTAGATATAAATCTATCTCCATTTCCATCTCCATCCATATCCATATCCATCTTTATCTATCTCTATATCTGTGGAAGTAGATCAATCTGTAGATATAAATCTATCTTCATTTCCATCTCCATCCATATCCATATTTATCTACATCTATATCTGCCTAGATAGAGAACATTCATTGCCATTGAGTTAAGTCAATGCTGACTCATAGTGACTCCCTGCCAAGTGTTACCCAAGATTCTGCTGTAGAGATGAGGGTGGTCTTCTGTCTGGGAGCTGAGTGAGTCTCAGAACCTCACAGTACCTTGTCCCCTCCTTAAACTTCTCAGGGGACACCACACATCCTGTGGCAGGAATGGATGGTCCAGGAGGATCCTGAATTTAAGTACTTTGCTCTAGGACATTTGGGACATTCCACCTTCCAGTGGCATCTCTCTTTATAGTACCTTCATGGGTCAGGGTTTATACTCACCAGCTAGAAGCCCTGGTGGGTTAGTGGTTATGCAATGGGCTGTGATCCTCCTGGTCTCCAGTTCAAAACCACCAGCCATTGTGCAGGAGAATGTCTGGGTTTTCTACTCCCATAAACAGTTACAGTCACAGAGACTCACAGGGGCTCACTAGTGACTTGCTGTCAACGAGAAAGCCTGGTGGTCTTATGGTGGTCTAAGTCCAGATAGAGTTATCTGGGATCTAACATGTTTACCTTGAGGCAATTCTGCCAGATACCCGCTGTTAAAAGTTTTAAAGATCTTTTCTACCAGACATGAATGTATGATGCCAGGTCCTATTCTTCGTTTATATGATTTTCTCCAAATGTCTCATGCAAATTGAGGGATAGAGTGCAAAGCCACTAGCGCCTTGCTCTATACCTGGGGTTGCAGTGGACCTCTTACCCGGACCAAAGATTCAGTCTCTACCATCAAGTTGATTCCAACTCACAGTGACCATGTACATCAGTGGAACTGCCCCCGTGGGTGCCCAAGACTGTCTATCATCCCAAGAGTAGAAACTCTCCGTTTCACCCGCCGAGCTGCTGGTGTTTTCAAACTGCCGACCTTTATGGTTAGTTACCCTCCCAAGGCACAGCCACCACCCGCAAGGACTCCAGTCCGAAGGATGGTCTTTCTTCTAGTTTTAAGTTTTAAGACAAAACTTTGAATGACTTCTCTTTAGGATCTTTACATTTGCACTTGACTTTCAAGTCTGGGTCTTATCCAGGACTTGAAATTTCTCCCCATTTTCCTTGTCTTTGGCAAAATAAATCTAATCGCAAAGCAGCAAAACTTAGTGCCTCGTTTTTAGGTTATTTACGTCTCCTGCTTCCCAAGTTTGTATCCGGGCCAGACAATGTGTTTCCCCTTTTTGACTGTGTTTATGATATGTCTGTAAAAGACACTGCAAAGGGGAATTTTTGGAATTTGGTTTTCTGTTCCCCCCCATACGTCTTGTTTCCTGTGCTTCAAGATCTAGTTGCGGAACGCCGATTATGATTTCTGACTATTCTGTCTGTAAATTATTTCCTTAAAAAAAAAAAAGGTTTCAAAACCCACAGGATGTCTCCCAAAGACAGCTCTTAATAAAGGAGAAGCAGTCATGCCCCTGCTCTGGTAGTGGATGCAGAACAAACAGTGCCTTAAATAAGATCCTAAAGTGCAGGGATGAGGTCTTCCAAGAACGTTTCTAACTTTTGTCTCCAGATGTTCAGGTCTAAGACTTGTACACAGGTCTCTAGTTAACAGTTTTACTACAGGGTTCTTACCGGCAGGTGACTTTAGCTCTCACTCCTCGGAGCTAATGGGGCCCAACCCGAGGCTGGGCCACTTCTCCCATAGTGGGGCTCAGGAGGACTCAAAGGGCCGTGGTCAAGTTCTGGTTGCCTCTTTTTCTTTGATTGCACAAACTTAAACGATTTTTAATTGTTGTCTTGGAAACTATAATTTCTGAAGCTAATATCAAGGGACTATCAATGGGGCAGGACTTTGTTGTGTTCATCTTCAACTTTGTAACAAGGAAGATTCTATTATGCTCACATTGAAAAATTCATTCCTTTGTTCTATATGCTATTTGACATTAAGCTTCTTAAGATCTTTCTTATGAAACCTTCAGTTGAAAATAAATCAAAACCATGATTGCATCAAACAAGTATTTTAAATGAAGGTTTTTCTGTTCCTGATCTTCTTCATACCATTATTTTAAAAGAAGATATTAACTTCTTTCATTCAACTGCATGTACGCATTATCTATTTTGTGTGTGTGTGTGTGTGTGGCTTAAATTCAGCATCTTATTAAACCCTTTTCTGACCTTTTCACAACTTACTACATATCTTCAATTTAGCCTTTATGGTCTTTCATAGTATGACATAACCAGGTATTCCATTTCAAAACAAAATATCCTTTTCCCTTGAAATTTCACATGGTGCTTTATATTTCTGTGAAACTCATTTCAGTCTTTCTCAAAAGTCATTTTTATTTGTATTCTGAAACAACTGGCTATGCTTTTGAAATTTCTTCTAATAGCTGCTTCAGGCTTTTCAAGACACTAACACACACACACAACCCAGACTGAAACAGCTTGTTCAACACCCAAAAAGACCTACACACCGAAATGGCAGCAAAAGTCAGCAAGACCCTCCGGTAGAAGTAAAGAGAAAGCAGGGAAGGCAGATCTCTCTCCCAGGAACTCCTTCACCACCGAGGAGGGGACAATCCTTTGGAGGCCCCGGGAGACATAGAAGGCCTTGGTTTGGCTTTGTGAAAATACATTGAAGTAGCACATAGATGATGAAAGTACCAAGTAAAGGTTCTGCTGGCAATGAGATTGCCCTGCTTGGATATGCCGGCAGCGGTGACAGAGCTGGCTCACTAGGCAGCAGAAGACACTGGAACCTTCTAACTGGAGTCCGGTACCAAGTGCTAACCTGGCTGGACTCCCAAAAGCAACCATGAGAATCACCTGGGCAGCAGTTCACACTTGAAATTTGACAAAAATCGCTGTATGTCAGGTCTTTGCAGGTGAGAAAAGATTTCACAAAAGTAATAGGGAGCCGAAGAAGCTCATATCGGAACAAAAAAACAATGTGAAACTTGGATTCATCAACGATAAAGAGGAAAAGACCGATGAGAAAGAATACATGGGTTGCTGTCCCCTAAAAATTTAGCTGGTTTATCCAAATTAACCATTCTAAAAGCAATTGTAGTATTTCCACACATCCTCTATTCCCTAGAGTGGGCATATTTGAGCTGAGAGTCTGAGTCTCAAGATGCAGAGATGCTCTGTTTGTGAGACTCTGGAAGGGCTGGGCCAGGTAAGGGCTGTTTCACTAGGAATTGAACTAGTATCGTTTGAGCCAGCTCAATGTCAGATCAACCCCTGAATTCAGAGGAAAAACAGAATGAGAAGCAGCAGACCTTTGCTCTTCTGAACGGCCAGGCAGGGGTGAGGGTTCTCCAGGTGGTGGTCAGAGGAGTCCCAGATCTGGAGTGTCTCAGCAGCTGCTAATCTCTCCCCTGGTCCTGGAAGTCTCCTCCTTGGGCCTTTCCAAATCCAGGACAAGAGCCTTAAGGGTCTCGGGATGATCCCCAGCAACTGTCACCAGGGGCTGTTTTCTATCAAACTAAAACCAAAACAAGATGAACTCATTGCCAACAAATCTATTTGGATCCATGGTGACCCCACGGGGCAGAAGAGAATGCACCTGTGCATACGGAGACTGCAAATCGACAGCTGTGGAGAGTCTCATTCCCCCCACCCCCCTGTGGAGTGGAGTGGTGGCTGGTGGTTTTGAACTGTGGTCAGAAGCCCAATGAATAACACATTATACCACCGGCGCCTCTTTGCTGTTCCCTAGCCAACATAAACCAGGGCTCTTGCCTTGGACTGAAGAGTAATGAGGGGAGGTCAGGAGTTTGCCACAGGGCCTAGGTGTACGTAGAAGAAAACAGCACAATAGCGGTGTGAATGGAGACAAGGAGGGCATGTGCAATGCTAACCCTCCTCTCTGAAATGAAAGAGCTTACACCATGTATTCATTTTCTTATGCTAAAGGCCTGGTATAAGTTTTCATTGAAATGGAGGGGAAAAGTGGGGGCTGCCTGGAGTAGACTGGGCTATGTTAAGAAGGTGAGTGAGCGGTTGTTCTCCCAGCTGGGTTCTATTGCAAGGGCTTCTGGAGTCAGAGAGCAGGATTTATTCTGGGATGTTGGCCTGCTCACTGTACCGGAGCTCACGCTGCCAGGCAGGATGACTCAACCAGAATGAGTTCTTTCTGAAAAGGAGAACTCAGGGAAAAGTTTATCTCCTTTATTTAGCACCCAAAGAGGTGGGTGCCATGGTGTACAAGAGTGTGAGTTCATTTGGCTGGAGCCTTTGCTTCATTGAGGCCAGCAGTCCCCTTCGTACAAGCTCCTAGTGTTTTTCCATCATATCAGCATCCCCTCCCTTTTGCTTTCTGCCCTTCAAACTTGTTATGAGAATGAATCCTTTGAGAGGTTTTTCCAGGGACCCTCTGATCCCTGTGTCTGAGATTCGTTCACTTTCTGAGGATATTTTATCTCCATCTTTGCAGTGACAGCTGCTGTTGCTGCTCGCTGTTGTTGAGGAGGCTCTGAACTCACGGTGACACCAGCACAATGTAACAAATCACACTGAACCACTCACAGCGAATGAAAGGAATGGCCCTCATCTCTGGTATGTACTTGACATGGTATTTTGTTAAGTCAAAATCAAGACTAATAAACCTTAAAATGTTTCTAAAAATTTTAAATACTGAAACACTATGGTAGTCAATTGGAAAGGTTTTATTGCATGACATAGCATGCATTATTAATTTCAATACTTCTAATAATTCTTTTCTCTTTCCTTTCACTTGAGTAGCACTTTTAACATCTAGAGGGCAGAGGCAGTGAACTCTTTACAGAGGGAGATTGACCATGTGCTTGACTTAATTAGCTTGCTTTCTCATAAAATGTTTTTCCTAACTCCTTGGTCATAGTTTTGACACATTCCACTTTTTCTCCTACTCCTCTACACAGCTGTAAAAACATATTTTAAATGATGCATTCCATATGCTTTCTCTGAAGAGTTAACCAAACAAACACAATTGTTTACAGAATAACTATCATACAATTTTGGGTTAAATGTACACATTCAACAATATTAACTGCGTTTTTATATTATTGGACAAGAGTACATTTTCCAAATTATTTTAACTTTCACATACAGGGATTCAAAAAACTTTTAAAGTTATAAATGGAAACTCTTTATTAAACCAAGCAGTTTTCTCTTTGCTAAACAATATTGACTAGTAATGTAACAATAATCTTTTTACTAAGCCCATATAAACCTAATATCAAACCAATTACTAGTGAATCAATTCTCATGCATAGCAACCCTACATAGAATTTCCAAGACTGTAAATCTTCATGGGAGTAGCCAGCTTCCTCTTTCTCCCATGAAGTGATTGTGGAGTTTGAACCACTGAAATATCAGTTAGCAGCCCAGACCCCACGTGCAAATAGCCCGATGAGTCTAGGGTGGGGGATTTCTACTAAGTTAAGGAAATAAAGGTAAGGCCCAGAGGAGTCATCCCATTTCTTCCAGCTTCAAGTTTTGACGTTATAGACGTCACTAAATATCTTCACTTTTACTTCAGCTATAAAATGAGAAAAGCAAAGTATCTCCTTATTTTAAGGCCAATGAAACAAATGAGACCCTGGTCTTAAAACAGTAAGATGTCCGGTACATCGAAGAACAGAATGGTGCCCATCTATCATTGCTGAATTAAGATTTAATCAAAAGTCTACAAAATAATTCTGATTAAAAGTGGGGAAAATATAGAATATAATATTATATCATCGAGGAAATTCACTTTTTGGAATCATTGAGGTTTGATGATATCCCTAAGCTATTATCATGAGATAATCTTTAAATTTTAAACATTAAACCAGAGTATCCCACAAAGTCATCTTCGAACCTCGAAATATCTTATTTCAATTTGCAAAGTACATCTACTTAAGACATTGCCCTCTTTTAAATAATTACAGATTTGAGATTAAATTGACAACTACAGAAGGAAAGGGTAGGTAGAAAGATGGGGGGCCAGTGTGTTGGAGATACTGGTGGTAAAAGAATGTGGAAAAGGGTAGCGATGATGGTAGCACACTTAAAAAATATAATCCATGTCAATGGATTCTGGATGTAGGTATCATTAAAATGTGTCTATATCTGGCTATGTGTACTTCCCCTGAGCCCCCCAAGAAAAAAGAAAAGAAAATATGCTGGGTATCATGTTGACTATTGCTTTGTTTTTCTAATTAGCCAAAAATATCAATCTGTCATAATTTAAACCAGAAACAATTCTAGTGATCAAACAGCTGTATAGCGTGTACTTACTATAACTCTAAAAGCGATTCTCAATCAGTGATTTTTGTTCCTGGGGGCATTTAGCAGTGTCTTCAGATATTTCTGATTTCCAGAGAGTTACGAGAATGTGGAGAAGGAGGCGATTTTCTCCAGTAGGCAGAGCCGGTGGAGGCTACCAACCATCCTATAACATACAAAACAGCACACAACAGAGGACTGTCAGGCTGCAAACGTCACTAGGATTTTAGGTTGAATAATTCTGTAGCATAACCTAACTTGTTTCTAAACTCCACATTGCTTTTTGAAAATTCTTGTTGAGTTGATTAAAATAGCATATAGTTCAATAGCTAGCAATTGGATTGCAACAAATATAAATCTGTTAAATGATCTAATGACATCTGTTATTTATGAAACTTCCTTTGAGTAAAGATGGTGAGAAAAAAAACATATAGTTTATTTAATGCCTTTAAGTGGTTTATCCATCATTATTTAAAATTTAAGATTTGGTTCCATTGTTAGGGGCAGATTTAAGTTCTAATTTATGAATTTCAAAACAACAACAAGACTCTTTCCCACTTATAATATCAGAATTTGATACCAGAAAGTTATGTTCATTATACAAATAATCCTACTGAGTGTGTGCATTTTTTCCACTGTCTAATAATACAATGGGGAGGAAAGGTCACTGAGAGAATTCTTGACTCCTTTCTTCCTCTCATGGGTCACATTCCAGATGTCAGCAAATCCTGCGGTCCCTATCTTCAATATGGAATCACGCGTCCACAACTTCGGTCTTGGCCACCTTGGCCCAAGCCGTGATCACTCTCGTCTCCTAATGTCTCCAGTCTCTCTCATAGCTTCTCTGCAGTCTCCTCCCAGGGCCAAGTTCTGCTTGAAGCTCTTATGCTGCACTAAGAAAGGAGAAGCAGAGAAGTGTGAGGTGCCTACAAGGTGCCCCCCGATCCACTTGCCCCTATCCTCTCTTACTTTGTTCCTGGCCAGGCCCCAGCCTCTGAGCAGTTGCAATTTTTGCATAATTCATTTTGGCCGCATGACTCTTTCCTTTGACTATCACACGCATCCTGAATTTCACAGGACTCAGCCCATCCGCCTTCATGCTTCTGTGTGGTTTCACCAACAAACCTCACTTTAAGAGAACATCGGGTTTCGCACAATTTCCCCCACAGAGTACAGGTATTTATAATTATGGTTTTATTGTGATGGTCATTGGTGAATTTTACATTGCTTTAAATAATTGTTGGCTATTTCTCATTACAATAGGCAGGCCCATTCATGCTGTAATGAAGTTCAAATGAGCATGTACACACACAAAAAGTGTCTTATTTGAATTAGATTCATTTAGGAGCAGATGGAAACAGAATGATTGTAGCCTGCATGGAGCTGAAGAACCGTCTGACTGAAAACGCTCTCTGTTGAGAACAGTGTGAAACAGATTTTCCATTCCTGTTTTCCCCACAGGGGAAGAGGGCTTGTGATAGCTATACTTATTATGTTTTATTTTTGATTCAATACCTCCCAGTTTTTCCTCCAAAAGATGACAACTGCAAGTACTATTTTGCTAGAGTTCATTCAATAATGGTTGTAGCAGGACATTGACTGGGAGCTGTCCGAGGTGGAGGCCCGATTCAGAGGATATGGAAAAAGGTGGATCATTGCTGATGTCAGATGGATCCAGGTTGAGAGCAAAGAATACAAGAAATATGTTTACTTGTGCTCTATTGAGTATACTAAGGCATCAAATTGTGTGGACTACAGCAAACTATGGATGACCTTGAGAAGAAGGAGCATCCAGAACCTTACTTTGTCTCTTGCAGAGCTTGTACAAGGACCAAGAGGCAATTGTGGGAACAGAATCAGAAAAGGTGTGTGTCCAAGTTGTATCCTCTCATGATGTTTGTTCACTATGTATGCTAAATAACTCCTCAGAGAAGCTGGCTTAAATGAAGACGATTGTGGTATCAGGATTGGAGGAAGGCTTAGTAACAGCCTGCAATATGCTAATGACTCAAATTTGCTAGCAGAAAGTAAGGAGGACTTAAAGCACTTGGTGATGAAGACAGGATTGTAGTCCTCAGTATTCATTACAGTTCACTATAAAGAAAAACAATACCATTACAATTTGACGAGCAGTTAACATAATGGTAAACAGAGAAAAGATTGAAGTTGTCGTGGATTTTTGTCTTGCTTGTATGCTCAATCACTGCTCATGGAAGCAGCAATCAAGTGATCAAAAGATGAATTGCATTGGGTAAATCTGCTGCACCTCTTTAAAGTGTTTTAAAAAAGTAAGGAGGTTACTCTGAGGATTAAAGTGCACCTTATCCAAAACATGCTATTTTTAATTGCATTGAATGCATGACATTGAATAAGGAGACTAAAGAAAAATTGATGCACTTCAAGTACCATGGACAACCGAAAGAACAAACAAATCTTTCTTGGAAGAAGTAGAGCCAGAATGATCCTTAGAGGCAAGGATGGGGAGACTTCCTCTCCCGTTCTTTGGACATGTTGTCAAGAGAGACCATTCCCTGGAAAAGGACATCACACTTGGTAAAGTAGGAAAGCAATGGAAAAGAGGAAGACCGTCAACAAGGTAGAGTGACATAGTGGCTGACTTCATGGGCTCAGCCACAGCACCACTGTGAGGATGGCAAGACTGGGCAGTGCTTTGCTCTGGTGAATGTAAGGTTACTATGACTCAGAATCCACTCGAGGCCACCTAACAACAACAGCATCACATCATTAGTGAGTGCTCCAATTAAATATAATGATGATGATTAAAAAAAAATTTAACTCTAGATCATGTGCTCATTTATTCATCTTAGATTTTTATGGATTATGTATTTTCTTTAATATGTACTATATTGACACATATGCAAGGAAGAAAATAAGTAATGACATTAAATACATTTATGAAATATTACAAAATTTTAAATAATACATTTTATCATTCATGCACCTACATGCACACAATAAATGAAAATAGTTTAGTGAACTATTTCATTTTGAGCATATCAACACTTGGGTCAGGAAACTCTGTATTAATATAATTTACTCTCGGTAAATAGGCTTACAAGATATTAACCTATAATTCTTAATTCTAAGAAATACTATTTGAAAATTAATATAATTTGAAAAAAGTTACATTTTAATTATTTTAATGGATTTATCAGTTTCCAAATTAGAATTGATTTCAAAGTATTTTATACCATTCATGTATTTCTGATGATTGCTGGATCATGTCTTACATATTTTTCAAAAGTACATATATATGGATATATAAAGTACTTCAGATACTATATGAATGTACTATAAAATTTTGTATATAACCCATTTATCATATATATATCTTAGAATAGTACTAAGAGAAAGAGGCAAGAAGAAGAAAAAGGATCCACAAATATAAATTTAAATTTAGTCAGTAAAAGGCACACTTTATATATTTACTTAGCCAGTTGCTGAAGTAAAAATTAAAATATTTTTATTCCCTTTACTTTAGATATCTCCCAGCTAATTGTTGACTACATTTTTGGTCGGAACCAAGTTAAACCGTGGAGAACAATGACACACAAACAATTCTGTCTACGTAGATTTTGCAACCTTGTAAGACAGAATATTGACATAAATATTGAATTATATAATGATAATTTTTATAAAACTGGGCAAAGTTCTCTGACAACATATGACAGGAGAATGTGATGTTAATTAGGACATCAGGGCACATTTCTCAGCAGAAATGGCCTTTGGTCAGAAAGCTGAGCATTAGAGTAGTTAATTAGATGACGGCTGAAATGGAGAGTAAGGGAGAAAAGAATGTTTTAGGCTGAGGGATTGCTGTGTAGATACATGCTGTGTCGAAAGAGCATGCGACATTGTAAGATAATGTGTCATGTGGAGTGACAAAATTAGGTTGTGAAAATATCCCTTTGGATAGACAAGGAAAGCCAGTGTTAGGATGGAGAGACACTTGAAAGGCTCTTTCACTTGTCTTATGCAAGGAATGCATCCGTACAGGCAGGAGTGGTGGTATACCTGGAAAGTATCAAATTGGTTCAAGGAACCAGTGGGAGAGATATGGGTGATGTGAGCATAATTGCACCCTAGTATTTAGGCTTCGTAATAGAATGCGTGGAGGTGTCATTCAGTATGTATATAAATTAACTATTGTTCCTCATGTTAAAGATCAGATTTTTAAAATTGCACTAACAGAGTTTTCTTTTAAGTCCTGCTGAATGTTAAATGTTATCATTATCCTTTAAACATATATTTAAATGGTCATTTAAAAATTATCTTTGTTGATACAATTACAAGATTATCATCTATGGTTCAATTGTGATTATGTCATAGCTAGTTGCTATATATAATATATAAGTGTATACATATTTATATACAATATAAAATCACACACATATATAAATACATATCCCTAAAACAAAGGAACTCTTCTGCTGCTGATAAGTGTTATCATGTTGCTAACTTTGTTATGGGCATCCAAAATATCACTAAGAACTTAGCTCCTTTGTATTTCTCAATTGCACCATTTTTTTGTACATTGGCTTTAGTTTTCATGATTGTTTCCTATATCCACAAGATGACAGCCACATCTTCAGTCCTCACTTTTCTGTATTTGACAAGGAGGGTAAGGAGAATGGAGGGAGGTCAGTCAATTATCTGTAGAGCAGATCTTTCACAGAAATCCTCCTAGCATACTTATGTTTCTCCTTGTCTAGAAGTAGGTCATGTAGCCAGCTGAGCCAGAGAAGAAACTGGGCACATCGTTTTTAGAAACAGAGTTTGTTCAGAAGGGAGAAGAAATACTAATATTGGATATAGTTAAGACATTTGCATTCTTAGGATGAAAATCATCTACTGTTATTTATCAACTAGTTGTGTATTTCATCAATACAGAGTTTTCCATTAATGTTCAGTAAGATTTTCTAATTAAAAAAATATTTTTCATGTTTATTTCAAAATTTGTTTCCATATTTTTAAAATGTTCATTTTTTCCATATTTTAGTTATGGTGTTTATACCTTTCTAGTTGCACTTCTTATATTTCTTTCTTTGATTTTTAAGAATTTTCATCTGTCATTTTAAGATTTTGAACAAAAATACCTATCATTGTTAGAACCCCTGGTGGTGTAGTAGATAGATTACTGTGCCCAAACGTGGCCTGCTAACCAGATGATCAGCAGTTTGAACCTAGCAAGTGCTCCAGCGGAGGGGGATGAGGCTCTCTCCTCCTATCAATATTCACAGCTGCAGTAACCTAATGGGGCAGTGCCACTCTGTCCTACAGGGTCATATGAGTCAGAATCAACTTGATAGCAGTGAGTTTGGTTTTGGATTTATATCACTATTATAGAATCTTTTAAAAGAAAGATTAATTGTTTTAAATTTACTTAACTCTCCTATATACTTGTTTATGTTTCTAACTTGGTAGGAGAATTAAAAATAACAATAATAACCAAGAGACCCAGGGCCAATTCTCGAGATCATATTGTACAACAAGAAATCTCATGTTATTGTCTGAAAATTAATTTATATGTGTTTTGTGATATAACCAGATCACAAAGAGAGAAGGAAATTGATCAATGTTTCCTAGCTCACTAGGAATTCATTTGATCTAAAATGAGTAAGGCCAAAATACTGACAATAAGACCTAAAGTCTTCCTTTAGTATGTAATTATGTTTTCTTGAAAAAATAATGGCTTGCATAATTATCAGAATAAGAACAAGGATTAGTTTATTACGTTTTTTTTATATCTCGGACACTTGACTCTTCAGTTGTACAGGAGAGGCCAGAGAAGCAGTTCATGCTGGAAACAAGGCCCATTCCTCTCGAATAGATCTATGAATCCAGGGTCTAGCCTTCGTTTCTCTAAGGCAGTGGTTCTCAGCCTCCCTAATCCCGCAACCCTTTAATACAGTTCCTCATGTTGTGGTGGCCCCCCAACCATAACATTATTTTCGTTGCTACTTCATAACTGTTATGAATTGGGCGATCCTTATGAAAGGGTCGTTCGACACCCAAAGGGGTCGTGACCCACAGGTTGCGATCTGCTGCTCTAAGGGGTCAATTAGACTAAGCTTGCTCATCTAACCAGTCAACTTCTTTGTCAAGCACTAGCTAGGAGAACCATCTATTATCTTGTGGATTCTACCATTTCTTTTCATAAGTCTATCAAAGCTGTACCCTCCAGGTGATCATGGTTTAAAGACCTATAGGGGATTAATGCTTGACTGTCTATAGAGTCATCTACCATTTCTCATTCTCTAATCTGGATTCCCTTGATATTTGAAAACAACAACAACAAAACTTCACTGTCATTGAATTGATCCTGACTCATAGTGACCCTTCAGTACTGGGTAGAACTGCTCCTGTGGGTTTCCAAGACTATAACTTTATGGGAGTAGAAAGCTTTGTCTTGTGTTTGCTTTGGCAACACATGTGCTAAAATTGGAACGATACAGAGAAGACTAGCATGGCCCCTGTGCAAGGATGACACACAAATTCGTGAAGCGTTCCATATTAAAAAAAAAAAAAAAAAAAAAGCCTTTCCCTGCAAGGGAACTTGTGGTTCTGAGCTGCTGACCTTGTAGTTAGCAGCCTAATGTGTTCCCTGATAGCAGGTCTGATATAAAGACTTGGGAACAGGTAGTTTATTTGAAAAGTGTGGTAGTTACATAATTTACAATTTCATGTCAACTTGATAAGTAAATATAGGGGTAGGGTCTAGCATGTCAGTCAGCCTGATAATGGCTCTTTGTGGGTGTGGCCTTCTCATGATGATTCTGGGAATGTCCTCTCTTCTGCCTCACCTTTCTTCTGGCAAACTACTTGGAGACATGCCAGATCCCTGGAGATGCATCCAACATTGGATCCACAAGACTTGCACCCATGCTTGTGGCTGCATGAGTCTGAGGAGGGATTTATGAACTAGTATCAGACTTATGGACTTGATCTGGACTGGCTGTATGTTTTCCCATACTACCTGGGATAAGTCAAGATCCCAACATGCTAAACTTCCTCTCAGAACATTCTCTATACCTTCCTGAATGTTCTATTTCTTTTACAGTTTTTTTTAAGGGAGGCTAATCATAACTCCATGAAATTATGCTGTTCCTTCTTCCCTAGGGTTGCTCCCAAACCATGACTTTTCCTTCATTTGGGAAAGACAATTCTATGTAAAAAGGCTTTGTTACCAGCTTTACCAATGTCCTATACAACCTCTTAGACACTCTTTTTTTCCTCATTCAATGTTTTAACATCTGGTTCACATCATTCTATCTAACTCAGCTTTTGTTATAGTTCTCAATTACATCACATATTTGCAGATGACTGGTCCAATACTCCAAGTTTTAACTCTTTCATATTTTATCAATGATCTATTCTTCTATTTAACCTCAGCCATTCATTTTGAGCACCAAACTGAGTTTCTTGGCATCATCACAAATTAGTCTGTCATAAAAATAGTGCCATATGTTACCAAAACCTTTTTCGGTCTTAGTTTTCTTTAAAAAAAAAAAAAAAACTTTATACAAACACCATAAACCTCCTTAAGACTGTCAGTAATTTTTCTCACCACTTCTTTGTGCAATCAGTTGTGCAAAAGTTTTATTTTTAACTTTTACAATTTTATTTTATAATTGATCTTTATATTCCCTGGCTGGCAATTAGTTTGATCACTTTTGTCCTTCCCTCTTTTTTTCCCTCATTTTTTTTACATAGGAATTCCAGCATTCCGCAGTCAATCTTTCTGAAACCATGTCTTCAACTATTGGGAGTCAACAACACTGGGGTCATTTTCTGTTTGTAATCAGCAAAATTAAAAGCAATCCATGAGTTTTTTTAGTAGTATTAGTACACTGTTTAGTAAACTAACTGGTTTCTCTCAATAACATCTCACATGTTTTA
This sequence comes from Echinops telfairi, assembly GCF_000313985.2. Taxonomy (NCBI): domain Eukaryota; kingdom Metazoa; phylum Chordata; class Mammalia; order Afrosoricida; family Tenrecidae; genus Echinops; species Echinops telfairi. Next base: position 45,812,970 of record NW_022103920.1, on the reverse strand, counting down.
ATATTATTATTCTCGTCTGTAAACCACATGGTCACTTCATACATTTTGAATATAGAGATGAAATGTAAAGATTCTTTATCTTCCCGTAGCCCTTATGTGCACTAAATGTCTCTGAAAAAGGAACCTGGTGAAATGGTGGGGTATCTGTTAGGCAGCAACCACGAGCCAATCCTTGGGAGCAGATGCGCTTTGCGTTCCCGTATTTTACAGCCTCGGACACCCTAAGGGGGACTTCTCTTCCTCCTCCCACGGGTTGGAACTGACTTGATGCCAGTGAGGGTTTTCTCACCTGCATCTGCTTTCTTCGTAAGAACGTTCGACAGAAGGTGTTAACACGTGTGTACTGCCTTCTTTGATAAGCGCTTACTATCAATCATTTTTTGTTGTTGTTTGGCGCTATAGTCATTTTCAACTCAACGTCCTTAAGAGAAGGAAACATGACCCAGTTCTTCTCCATCCTCAGTCATTGCTACACTTGACCCATTATTGCAGCCACTGTGTCAGTCTATTGCTCTGAGGTCTACCCCTCTTTTTTCATTTTGCTGAACCTCTACACTTTGCACAGCATGATGTCCAGTGATTGGTCCTTCCTGAGATCACGTCCAAATACTTATTTTCTGGTTCAAGGTGGCTGATGGAAAATATAAAGAGTGAATTCCTCTCCAACAATCAGGAGGATAAGGAGCTGGCGCCTTCTGAAGTTACATGATGGTGGGAGCGCAGGGCGGGG
>NW_022103920.1:45802677-45811173 GCF_000313985.2 Echinops telfairi | reverse complement strand
GGCACCATCAGCTTTCTTCACCACATTTGCTTATTCACCTGCTTTGTCTTCAGCGGTTGTGTCGGGAAGGTGAGCATCATAGAATGCCAATTTAATAGGAGAAAGTATTCGCCGTCTGAACTTTAGCAGGCTATGTGACCACCTTACTTTTCAGTTTGCATGCACTTCATATATAACGACCCCCAATTATCCACACACCCTCCTTGTCCCTCCCCTGTCAGTCACTGACCAGGGCTTCTTGACATGCGCGTGCACACACACACACACACACATACACACACATACACACCCAGGCCTCTAGCTGGTCTGTACCACAGCTCTCCTTCTTTACAGCTTCTCATCTCCAGTGAGCACCTCATATAGACTGCCCATGTAACCAGTGCAACAGTCGTTCCTCTGGGAAGGCTCTGGCCTTGCCCTCAACCCCGTGGACCATCCTGAGCAACAGCATCTCCCCTTAGACATTGCTTGTCTCGGCTCCTCCTCCCTGAGCTGCTGTGGGAGAAGCTCCACTCCTGAACAGTGTGAGCCTCACCTCCTCTGCCCTGGCCTTCCTGCTTGACCTCTTCCCCTCCTGGACAAGGGACATCACATCTACTCACCCAAGGGCCACCCTGTGAGACCACTTCACTTCCTTGCTGTTTAGGAAGACAAATCTGAGATCAACGTACAGTTCCACACAAAACCCAGTATACTCAAAGCAGTATCCAAATCAATATACAAATATAGAAAAAAACACACAAAGAAACAAAAATCCCACAAGCCCCCCAAAGAAAACCACACACACATTGAAATGACCACATAAATCATTCACAATGCTGAATGTTAGTCAATTCAATGTACCAGTCAAAACACAGAGTAGCAGATCAAATAACAAAACAAAATTCATCAATATGCTGTTTACAAGAAGTGCATCTTTGACACAAAGACAAAAGTAGACTGAAAAATAAAATGACATAAGGCAACATCTTGCCATGCACATTTCGGTACAACATGGTTGTATTTCTTCCAAGAGATTTGTTTCCTCTGTGGCCATCTGTGATATTTTCAATATCCTTCACCAACACTAGAATGTAATTCAAATGCATCAATTCCTCTTTAGTCTTCCTTAGTCACTGCCCAGCTTTCATATGCATAGATGACCAAAAATATCGTGAATTGGGTCAAACACACCTTAGTTATCAAAGTGACATCGTACTTCTTACCCGTCTACAGAGAGCATTTACAGCAGATTTTCTCAGTGCAAGACGCTGTTCGGTTTCATGACTGCTGCTTCCATTGGGGTTGATGGTGAATCCAAGTAAATGAAATCTCCGGCAGCTGCGATCCTTCTCCATTCATCATGACGTTGCTAACTGGTCCAGCTCTGAAGCTTTTTGTTTTCTTTATTTGAGTTCTAATCCATACAGAAAATGGCATAATCTTTCATCTTCATCAGAAGTGCCTCAAGTCCTCCTTACTTTTAGCCAACCATGTTGTGTCATCTGCATATCCCAGGATGTTAATGAGCCTTCCTTCACTCATGATGCTGTGTCCTTCAGATAGTCCGATTTCTCAATTATTTGCTCAGCATACAGAGTGAATTAATATTGTGAAAGGATGTCCATTTTCTTGATTTTAAGCCAGACAGTATCCCATTTTTCTGTTCATACAACTGCCTGTTTGGCTATGTACAGGTACCTTGTGAAGACAGGTAAGTGCTCTTAAATCCCTATTTTTTATAACATTACCGATAATTTGTCAAGTGACTGCATAGTCAATAAAACATAATTTAATGTATTTCTGGTGTTCAGTGAATTAAACCTAGGTTCACTTGACATTAGTCACATTATCCCTCTTTTCACATCTTCTGAATCCATCTTGAGTTTCTTAACAATGTACTATTCCAACCATTTTTAAGTTATATTCAGCAAAACTCTACTTGCATATGATACAAATATATTTTGATAATTTCTGCATTCTGTTGCATTACCTTTAATTAATCAGTTTGTTGGCCAGGTAACTGTCACCCAAATTTCTTGGCAAAGATAAGTGAGTATTTTAAGTATTGCACATAGTTGTGGAAACATCTCAGGGAGCGCTGATTTTCATGGATGCCTTCAGTGCAAATTGAATTTCTTTCTTCAGTACCAATGGTCATTATTTATAGGAAAACTCCAGAAATAGTTGAATGTCTCCTAATTATTTTGAATATAGTGACCGTGTATTCCTTCTGTCTTATTTAGATATGCTCTGCATAAGTCAATATTTTGCCAATAATCCTTTAGCATTATAACCCAAGGCTTGTATATTTTTTCATTCACTACCACGTATCTGTCAGTTTTGTTCTGGCTGTGTGTCACTTTGATATTGAAAGCTATGCCACCTATAAGTTAAACACCAGAAACTCACCCCGGATTGATAGGCTTCAGAAGAGTTTCTATACTAAGACAGACTAGGGAGCAGATACTATGATCTAGTTCTTTAAAAATTAGCTAGTGAAAACATTAGGAGTAGTGACAGAGCATTTCTTGATTTAGTGCAATGGGTTCCTTCATTCGAAAGGTACTCAGAATTGTAACTGAGGAAGAGCTGCCTCTTCAAACTAGAGTTGACGTTAGTGACATGAGTGGAGTAAAACTTGCAGGACATTCATTTGCTGATGTGACAAGACTCAAAATGAGAAGAAAAGTTGAAAGTAATCAGAAATTTAATAATCAGAACATAATTTGTAAAGTATTAATCTAGGAAAAATAGAAATCATCAAAAATGAACTGAGACATATAAAGATCATTATTCAAAGCATTAGCATGCTGAAATGGACCGGGATTCACCATTTTGAATCAGGCAATCATAGGGTCAAATGGAAGAGGAAAAGCTTCCCATGCGTTGTCAAAGAGTATTTCAGGACTTGTCCTCCATCACAATGCTGCCAACGACATGTATGGAGTGAGTCATGAGTGAATGAGCATGACATTGAAATCAGCATCCATGCGTAAACAATGTGTTTCATAGACAACAGCATGAGTATAAACTTTTCCTCATGGCTCTGACTTTATGTTAATGTGTGTGAGTTGACCACACAAGTTGATCCGTTATCTGCCTTAGAAACATTTTCTCAGTCACTATTGTTCTCCTTTATTGACATTTTCAGATTTCAGAACTGAATTTTATAATGGGAAATAATTAATTTGATCTAGAAAATACATTTTGTCAAAACATTACTCTTTGCTCCCAGAACCTAAATGTCAAGAAAAAAGAACAGTGTTTGCTAGTGTATTTTCATCTAAGTGAAATATTTGAAGTAAAAGGCTTTAGGTAATTCTATTATTGAAAGAAAAATGTCAGAAAAATATTCTGAATACACTTATGAATATTTTTTAACAAATGCATTAATTTCTCTTTATGTAATGACATCATCATTAGACAGAGGCTACCAGAGTTTCTAGAGCATATATATTTACTTTTTGAGTGAAATAAACATGATTTCAAATGGGAAAAATTCAATTATTTGATTTATGATCAGTAGTATACCACAATATAATTTTTATACTCGAATTTAAGTAGATTAAGTTATTTTATGATGTTCCACAATTGACAAAGAGTCCTTAGAGAGATTGCTAAAATAATGTTTTCAAGGGAGTGGATCCAACCACACCAGGCCTAATGCCCAGATAATGTTAGTGTTTTGGGGAGCAGCAAATTAATTCAATGAGCACAGTTAGAAAAAAGAGTGATACAGAGCGATTATTTGTCGTCGTCATTTCTTTAATTCTGCATCACAGTTACCCTACTTGACCTAGTGGAATTGCCCTATAGGGTTTACTGAGCAGTGGCATAGTGCTGATGCATTAGGCTGCTCTCCAAAAGGTCAGCAGTTGGAACCCACCAGCAGTTCCTCAGGAGAAAGACTGGACTTTCTACTCCCCCGAGCAGTTACAACCGAGGAAAGTCCTGGGACAGTTCTACACCATCCTCGAGAGTCACCATGAGTTGGCATCATTTCGACGACAGTGAGGAACTGTATGGAGGCAGAATTCTTGGTCTTTTCTTCCGCGGATTGGCTGATGGGTTTAAACTATTGAGCTTTTCATTAAAATCTGAGTACTTAAACATTTGGCCACCATGATTTTTTAGTGCCTACATTATATTCTGTCTTTGGTTACTTATCAGTTGTGCATTTACTCATACATTCAAAAGCAGTATGAAACCCTGAGAGTTTCATTGTCACTTAACAAATTTAGTGAAAAATCTAAAACTTTTAGAAATTACCAGCATACAGGAAAGTTTTTCATTTTTGAAAAATGTAAATTGTGATTGTCTTTAGAAATTACAGATTGCATTTATATATATATATGTCTAAATATTTTTATTGTAACCAAGTTATTTTATTTTGCTATTATATAATTTCTGTTCTATAAAGAAATAAGTAATCTAGACCAAACCCAGTACATATATTTCCCAATCCACACTACATTTTAGTGAGGTTTTAAAAGTATTGAATGGAACATAATTTTGTTTGACATGATGTTTTATTAGCTATTTTCCATTTTCCAATTTTAAACTGCCAAATTTTCTACATATATTGGAGACAATAGGGAATACCAGTCACAACTTGAGAGCTATAGGTTAAATATTTATTCCTGATCAACGTTTTTAGATATTTTATTTGTAATTAAATAATTATATATTTTAGCTATGAAATAAGAGACAGATTTATTTTATTTTTAGGTTTTAGAAAAGCAAAACAAAAGATAAAGCAAAATTTTTAAATCAAAATTCAAAAAAATCTGCTGAATTTGACTGTTGTTACCAGCATCACTAGCTGTTCCATGAAGATTGAAATGTCTCGTTCACTCTCCCGCCATCGAGTTGGTTCCCTGGTGGGGTCATGGGTAACACATTGGGATGCTAACCATAAGGTCAGCAGCCGTTCCTCAGGGCAAAGAGGGTTTCTACGCCTTTAACAAGTTACTGAAGCCCATAGAAGCAGTCAACTCTACTATGGGTAAAATTGAGCCGTTGAGAGAATTTAACAACTTTAATAATTTCAGATTAGAATGAAGATTGAGTATGGAGGTTACAGGAACAATTGTTCTGCCACCTGCACCCTAGATTTATGGCAGAATTGGTAGATATAAGGTGGCATGGTAGGGCATCTGAGCTCCTCTAACTCTGGAAGGGTGAAGGAGAGTCAAGATCAACAACTCAAGGCTGATTCTTATTCAGCGGAGGTTAAACATGCCTCCACCCTCCATCCTTTTTTCAGTTCTAATCACAACTGTCACCGTTGTCTGCTGCTGTGTTTTTCCTGCTGGGTTCCATTATCGGTTGCAGTGGCTACTGAGAGCTCAGAGATAATATCATATTTATGAGGTTTATTAAGGAGGTTATAAGCTATGTTACAGTTCAGGGTGAGAAAAGACTCATCAGGATACAATTCTTCCAGCAGGACAGCCTCTTCTCATCAGTGCTTGCAGGAAGCCTCTCAGTTTGTAAGCCCCACAAGCCTTTGGTGTCTTCTCCGTTTGGGTAATGTTACAGAGCTCCCATACTGTTGCATGCCAATATCTTTGTTCTACTACTCTGTTGCTTCTGTTTCTTTGTCACAACACTTTTTATCCTCTCTTGCTATCTCTGGAATCTTAGATCAAGAGGTTTTCAGTGCTGGGACCAGGGTCCAAAAGATCTGCTCCAGGTATAGCTGTTCTTGCTTGGCGGTTATGAAATCCCCCTTCTGCCTCTGTGATGGCTCGTCTTAAGTCTGGCAGGGTGATAAAACCGATAAATCCCTATGAACAAGTTTAATATATTTATTTTCATGACTCCACCCCCACAAGGGGACCCACACGGTATTTGCATTGCTAGCATATCTACTTCCCTCTTGGGAGGCCACAAGCACCACACATTTGCACTGTTTTACCGAGTCATTTGATGAAATTATGAAAGCCCTGCTCTCTGGTAAGCATGGAACTGCTAACCACAAGATCTGTTGTTCTGCCTCTAAAAATTTACACGCTTGGATATTGATTAAGTGGAAGCAAGTTGGATGGGATGGTTAGAGTGACCGCAACACAGTGAAGTGGCAGGCAGCGGGTTATTTTGTTAGTGAAGGCCACTCTTAAGTATCCTGATTCTGGATAGATGGCATCATTGGTCTGTCTTTAAAACTGTAGGAAGACAGATGTCTACATTAAATTAATTTCAGAAAGGTTAACTGTACTAATTAAAACATTCTACTTTCTTTTATGTAATTATGTACAGAATCTCTTTCAATAGAATAACCAAACCTTATAACATTGGAATTGATATCACATGCAAGTAAAATTTTGCTGAAGACCATCCAGCACAGTGCAGCAGTACATTGACAGGGAACTGTCAGAGGTTCAGGCCAGATTCAGAAGCAGAGTGGAGCAAGGGGTATCATTGCTGATGTCAGGTGGATCTTGGCTCAAAGCAGAGAATACCTGGAAGATGTTTGCTTGTGTTTCATTGACTATGCAAAGGCATTCGACTGTGTGAACCATAATAAACTGTGTACACACTTGAGAAGGAAGGGAATTCCAGAACACTTCATTGTGGTCATGAGGCATTTGCACGTGGATCAAGAAACCATTATGCAAATAGGACAAGGGAATACTGCATGGTTTCAAAATCAGGAGAGGTGTGCATTGTCAGGGTTGTGTCTCTCCCTGTATTGGTTCAGTCTGTGTTTTAAGCAAATCATCAGAAACAATGGATGATATGAAGAAAAATGTGTCATCAGGGTGGGAGGAAGGCTAATTAACAACCTGCAGTGTGCAGAAGACACAACCTTGCTTGCTGAACGTGAGGAGGACTTCAAACACTTACTGATGAAGATGAAGGACTGTAGTCTTCCATATAGATTGCAGCTCAATGTATGGAACACCAAACTCTTCACTTCTGTACCAGTAGGTAACATCATGATAAATGGAGAAAAGAGTGACGTTATCAAAGATGTTGTCTTATTTGGATTTAAATTAATGCTCATGGAAGCAGCAGTCAAGAGATGAAAAGGCAAATTGTATTAGGTAAATCTGCTGCACAAGACCTCTTCAGAGTTACGCCATGGTATTCTCCATTGCATTATAAGTATGTTAAAGTGGACATTGGATCAAGAGGACTGTAGAGGAGTAGACACATTTGAATGGTGGTGCTGGAGAAGCATATGGAATGTACTGTGGACTGCTAAAAGGACACACCAATCCGTGTTGAAAGAAGTATGGCCAGAGTGCTCCTCAGATCAAGGATGGCAAGACTTTGCCTTCCATACTTTGGAAAGATTGTCAGGAGAGACCAGTCCCTGGAGAAGGACATTGTGTTTGGTCTACATAGATATTTCTTCTTAAATTCATTGTATAATTTTTTTATTGATCCAAATTTTAATATTGTAAGAAAAGTATAATACCATAGGGATTCAATTAAGAGGACGCATGATCCGTATGCCAGTCTTACACGGAAGAACTGCCAGTTGGTAATTAGGCCTCCAGCCTTATAATCTGGAATTGCAGTAGTCATCCATGCCTTAGTGAGGTGACCCCTTCTATTCCATTCTGTACTGGGAGTCATATAACCATTGTTGAAATGAGTCATTCTATCTCCTCTTAGTTTTCTTAAGCTTGATGTTCTTTACCCATTCGTCATATTACATGGCTTCCATATTACTCCACCTGTCAGGGTTAAAATCAAATACAACAAATTAGATGCATAACTACATTGGTTTACTGCTGTAAGGTGGTACAAATTTTGTGATCTATGAGATATGTGAAGATTTTCCCATGAATAATTTGTATAATTACCTTTCAATTTGACAAAGAAGAACTTTAGAGATAACTTATACCTTGTATAAACTCCATAAATAATTTTCAGATTCTTTAAGATCAAAATGTAAAAACAAATAAAACTAAATGTGTATCCTCTAAAATTGTGGAAGTAAAGGAAATATAGCAGAATAAATGTATAACCTTGCAGTCATACAGAATTGCTTAAGCCAGTTTGCTTAAAAAAAGGAAAAAAAGAGTGCCATAAGTAAGAGATGAATAAATATTTAAAATTGGCGTTGCTCGGTGCTTTCTCTTTTTTCGTGAGCTTTTTTTTTTTTGCTGTCATCATTTTTATTTTCCTACATTTTAACTTATATCTGTTTTAATTTATGTGACTGTGTGCAGTTGTTTATAAGTTATTGGTCAAAAGTAAATTGTATCTCGTGATTGTCTTCATCTGTATTTTACATAGTATTTCTCTTTTTTTAATATTTAAATCATTTTATTGGGGGCTTGTACAATTCTTACCACAATCTATACATCAATTGAACGTATGTATGTTTGTACATACGTTGCCTTCATTCTTTTCTAGACATTTATTTTCTATTGAGCCCTTGGTGTCAGCTCTTCCCCATCCCCACACCTGATTTTTTAAAAATCACTTTATTAGGGGCTCATACAACTCTTATCACAATCCATACATACATCAATTTTGTAAAGCACATTTGTACAT